>NW_024098271.1:652500-996319 GCF_016545835.1 Crotalus tigris | reverse complement strand
ATAGGATGATAATTCCACTTAGGGTTAGGGTTAGGTCACCATGAACTCATAGAGCAAAATGGACACCACCAACAAACACGGAGCGCTTGGGTAGGGTTAGGAGGGCACTTACTTTTCTAGGCTGCCCTATCTATGTTTCCTGGTAAAATACATTGGAAAATCCCATAGGAGGAAAATTCCACCTAAGGTTAGGGTTAGGTCACCATGAACTCATAGAGCAAAATGGACACCGTCAAAAAACTCGGAGTGCTTGAGTATTGTTATGAGGGCACTGACTTTTCTAGGCTGCCCTATCAATTTTTCCTGGAAAAAACATGGGAAAATTCCATAGGAGGAAAATTCCACTTAGGGTTAGGGTTAGGTCACCATGAACTCATAGAGCAAAATGGACACCGTCAAAAAACTCGGAGTGCTTGGGTATTGTTATGAGGGCACTTACTTTCTAAGCTGGCCCTTTCTATGTTTCCTGGTAAAATACCAGAGAAAAATACCGTAGGAGGAAATTCCACCTAAGGTTAGGTTTTAGGTCACCATGAACTCCATAGAGCAAAAAATGGACACCACCAACAAACTTGGAGTATTTTGGTATGGTTTTCAGGGCACTTACTTTTCAACGCTGCCCTATCTATTTTTCCTGGTAAAATAAATGGGAAAATCCAATAGGAGGAAAATTCCACTTAGGGTTAGGGTTAGGTCACCATGAACACATAGAGCAAAATGGACACCGCCTACAAACTCGGAGTATTTGGGTATGGTTAGGAGGGCATTTACTTTTTTGTCTACCCTATCTATGTTTCCTGGTAAAATACTTTGGAAAATCCCATAGGAGGAAAATTCCACCTAAGGTTAGGGTTAGGTCACCATGAACTCATAGAGCACAATGGACACAGCCAACAAACACGGAGTGCTTGTGTCTGGTTATGTGGGCACTTACTTTTCAAGGCTGAACTTTCTAAGTTTCCTGGTAAAATACATGGGAAAATCCCATAGGAGTAAAATTCCACTTAGGGTTAGGGTTAGGTCACCATGAACTCATAGAGCAAAATAGACACTGTCAAAAAACTCGGAGTGCTTGGGTATGGTTATGTGGGCACTTACTTTTCAAGGCTGCCCTATCTATTTTTCCTGGTAAAATAAATGGGAAAATCCTATAGGAGGAAAATTCCAGTTTCGGATAGGGTTAGGTCACCATAAACTCATAGAGCAAAATGGACACCACCAACAAACTTGGAATATTTGGGTATGGTTTGGAGGGCACTTACTTTTCTAGGCTGCCCTATATATGTTTCCTGGTAAAACACATGGGAAAATCCCATAGGATGATAATTCCACTTAGGGTTAGGGTTAGGTCACCATGAACTCATAGAGCAAAATGGACACCGCCAAAAAACTCGGAGTGCTTTGGTATGGTTAGGACGGCACTTACTTTTCTAGGCTTCCCTATCTATGTCTCCTGGTAAAATACATGGGAAAATCCCATAGGAGGAAAATTCCACCTAAGGTTAGGGTTAGGTCACCATGAACTCATAGAGCAAAATGGACACCGTCAAAAAACTCGGAGTGCTTGAGTATTGTTATGAGGGCACTGACTTTTCTAGGCTGCCCTATCAATGTTTCCTGGAAAAAACATGGGAAAATCCCATAGTAGGAATATTCCACTTAGGGTTAGGGTTAGGTCACCATGAACTCATAGAGCAAAATGGACACCACCAACAAACACGGAGCGCTTGGGTATGGTTAGGAGGGCACTTACTTTTCTAGGCTCCCCTATCTATGTTTCCTGGTAAAATACAGAGAAAAATCCCGTAGGAGGAAAATTCCACCTAAGGTTAGGGTTAGGTCACCATGAACTCATAGAGCAAAATGGACACCACCAACAAACTTGGAGTATTTGGGTATGGTTTTCAGGGCACTTACTTTTCTAGGCTGCCCTATCTATGTTTCCTGGTAAAATACATGGGAAAATCCCATAGGATGAAAATTCCACTTAGGTTTAGGGTTAGGTCACCATGAACTCATTGAGCAAAATGGACACCACCAACAAACTCCGAGTGCTTGGGTATGGTTTTCAGGGCACTTACTTTTCTAGGCTGCCGTATATATGTTTCCTGGTAAAATACATGGGAAAATCCCATAGGAGGAAAATTCCACTTAGGGTTGGGGTTAGTTCACCATGAACTCATAGAGCAAAATGGACACCGCCTTCAAACCCAGAGTGCTTGGGTATGGTTTGGAGGGCTCATACTTTTCTAGGCTGTGCTATCTATGTTTCCTGGTAAAATACATGGGAAAATCCCATAGGAGTAAAATTCCACTTAGGGTTAGGGTTAGGTCACCATGAACTCATAGAGCAAAGTGGACACCGTCAAAAAACTCAGAGTGCTTGGGTATTGTTATGAGGGCAGTTACTTTTCTAGGCTGCCCTTCCTATGTTTCCTGGTAAAATACATTGGAAAATCCCATAGGAGGAAAATTCCACCTAAGGTTAGGGTTAGGTCACCATGAACTCATAGAGCAAAATGGACACCGTCAAAAAACTCGGAGTGCTTGAGTATTGTTATGAGGGCACTGACTTTTCTAGGCTGCCCTATCAATGTTTCCTGGAAAAAACATGGGAAAATCCCATAGTAGGAATATTCCACTTAGGGTTAGGGTTAGGTCACCATGAACTCATAGAGCAAAATGGACACCGCCAAAAACACAGAGTGCTTTGGTATGGTTAGGAGGGCACTTACTTTTCTAGGCTGCCCTATCTATGTTTCCTGGTAAAATATATTGGAAAATCCCATAGGAGTTAAATTCCACTTAGGGTTAGGGTTCGGTCACCATGAACTCATAGAGCAAAATGGACACCGTCAAAAAACTCGGAGTGCTTGGGTATTGTTATGAGGGCAGTTACTTTTCTAGGCTGCCCTATCTATGTTTCCTGGTAAAGTAAATGGGAAAATCCAATAGGAGGAAAATTCCAGTTTCGGATAGGGTTAGGTCACCATAAACTCATAGAGCAAAATGGACACCGCCAACAAACTTGGAATATTTGGGTATGGTTTGGAGGGCACTTACTTTTCTAGGCTGCCCTATATACGTTTCCTGGTAAAATACAGAGAAAAATCCCGTAGGAGGAAAATTCCACTTAATGTTAGGGTTAGGTCACCATGAACTCATAGAGGAAAAAGGACACCACCAACAAACTTGGAGTATTTGGGTATGGTTTTCAGGGCACTTACTTTTCTAGGCTGCCCTATCTATGTTTCCTGGTAAAATACATGGGAAAATCCCATAGGATGAAAATTCCACTTAGGTTTAGGGTTAGGTCACCATGAACTCATAGAGCAAAATGGACACCACCAACAAACTCCGAGTGCTTGGGTATGGTTTTCAGGGCACTTACTTTTCTAGGCTGCCGTATATATGTTTCCTGGTAAAATACATGGGAAAATCCCATAGGAGGAAAATTCCACTTAGGGTTGGGGTTAGTTCACCATGAACTCATAGAGCAAAATGGACACCGCCTTCAAACCCAGAGTGCTTGGGTATGGTTTGGAGGGCTCATACTTTTCTAGGCTGTGCTATCTATGTTTCCTGGTAAAATACATGGGAAAATCCCATAGGAGTAAAATTCCACTTAGGGTTAGGGTTAGGTCACCATGAACTCATAGAGCAAAATAGACACCGTCAAAAAACTTGGAGTGCTTGGGTATTGTTATGAGGGCAGTTACTTTTTTAGGCTGCCCTATCTATGTTTCCTGGTAAAATACATTGGAAAATCCCATAGGAGGAAAATTCCACCTAAGGTTAGGGTTAGGTCACCATGAACTCATAGAGCAAAATGGACACCGTCAAAAAACTCGGAGTGCTTGGGTATGGTTAAGTGGGCACTTACTTTTCAACGCCTCCCTATCTATTTTTCCTGGTAAAATAAATGGGAAAATCCAATAGGAGGAAAATTCCACTTAGGGTTAGGGTTAGGTCACCATGAACACATAGAGCAAAATGGACACCGCCTACAAACTCGGAGTATTTGGGTATGGTTAGGAGGGCATTTACTTTTTTGTCTACCCTATCTATGTTTCCTGGTAAAATACTTTGGAAAATCCCATAGGAGGAAAATTCCACCTAAGGTTAGGGTTAGGTCACCATGAACTCATAGAGCAAAATGGACACAGCCAACAAACACGGAGTGCTTGTGTATGGTTATGTGGGCACTTACTTTTCAAGGCTGAACTTTCTAAGTTTCCTGGTAAAATACATGGGAAAATCCCATAGGAGTAAAATTCCACTTAGGGTTAGGGTTAGGTCACCATGAACTCATAGAGCAAAATAGACACCGTCAAAAAACTCGGAGTGCTTGGGTATGGTTATGTGGGCACTTACTTTTCAAGGCTGCCCTATCTATTTTTCCTGGTAAAATAAATGGGAAAATCCAATAGGAGGAAAATTCCAGTTTCGGATAGGGTTAGGTCACCATAAACTCATAGAGCAAAATGGACACCACCAACAAACTTGGAATATTTGGGTATGGTTTGGAGGGCACTTACTTTTCTAGGCTGCCCTATATATGTTTCCTGGTAAAATACATGGGAAAATCCCATAGGATGATAATTCCACTTAGGGTTAGGGTTAGGTCACCATGAACTCATAGAGCAAAATGGACACCACCAACAAACACGGAGCGCTTGGGTATGGTTAGGAGGGCACTTACTTTTCTAGGCTGCCCTATCTATGTTTCCTGGTAAAATACATTGGAAAATCCCATAGGAGGAAAATTCCACCTAAGGTTAGGGTTAGGTCACCATGAACTCATAGAGCAAAATGGACACCGTCAAAAAACTCGGAGTGCTTGAGTATTGTTATGAGGGCACTGACTTTTCTAGGCTGCCCTATCAATGTTTCCTGGAAAAAACATGGGAAAATCCCATAGTAGGAATATTCCACTTAGGGTTAGGGTTAGGTCACCATGAACTCATAGAGCAAAATGGACACCACCAACAAACACGGAGCGCTTGGGTATGGTTAGGAGGGCACTTACTTTTCTAGGCTCCCCTATCTATGTTTCCTGGTAAAATACAGAGAAAAATCCCGTAGGAGGAAAATTCCACCTAAGGTTAGGGTTAGGTCACCATGAACTCATAGAGCAAAATGGACACCACCAACAAACTTGGAGTATTTGGGTATGGTTTTCAGGGCACTTACTTTTCTAGGCTGCCCTATCTATGTTTCCTGGTAAAATACATGGGAAAATCCCATAGGATGAAAATTCCACTTAGGTTTAGGGTTAGGTCACCATGAACTCATTGAGCAAAATGGACACCACCAACAAACTCCGAGTGCTTGGGTATGGTTTTCAGGGCACTTACTTTTCTAGGCTGCCGTATATATGTTTCCTGGTAAAATACATGGGAAAATCCCATAGGAGGAAAATTCCACTTAGGGTTGGGGTTAGTTCACCATGAACTCATAGAGCAAAATGGACACCGCCTTCAAACCCGGAGTGCTTGGGTATGGTTTGGAGGGCTCATACTTTTCTAGGCTGTGCTATCTATGTTTCCTGGTAAAATACATGGGAAAATCCCATAGGAGTAAAATTCCACTTAGGGTTAGGGTTAGGTCACCATGAACTCATAGAGCAAAATAGACACCGTCAAAAAACTTGGAGTGCTTGGGTATTGTTATTAGGGCAGTTACTTTTCTAGGCTGCCCTATCTACGTTTCCTGGTAAAATAAATGGGAAAATCCCATAGGAGGAAAATTCCAGTTTCGGTTAGGGTTAGGTCACCATAAACTCATAGAGCAAAATGGACACCGCCAACAAAGTCGGAGTTCTTCGGTATGGTTAGGAGGGCACTTACTTTTCTAGGCTGCCCTATGTTTTCCTGGTAAAACACATGGGGAAATACCATAGGATGATAATTCCACTTAGGTTTAGGGTAAGGTCACCATGAACTCATAGAGCAAAATGGACACCACCAACAAACTTGGAATATTTGGGTATGGTTTGGAGGGCACTTACTTTTCTAGGCTGCCCTATATATGTTTCCTGGTAAAACACATGGGAAAATCCCATAGGATGATAATTCCACTTAGGGTTAGGGTTAGGTCACCATGAACTCATAGAGCAAAATGGACACCACCAACAAACACGGAGCGCTTGGGTATGGTTAGGAGGGCACTTACTTTTCTAGGCTGCCCTATCTATGTTTCCTGGTAAAATACATTGGAAAATCCCATAGGAGGAAAATTCCACCTAAGGTTAGGGTTAGGTCACCATGAACTCATAGAGCAAAATGGACACCGTCAAAAAACTCGGAGTGCTTGAGTATTGTTATGAGGGCACTGACTTTTCTAGGCTGCCCTATCAATGTTTCCTGGAAAAAACATGGGAAAATCCCATAGTAGGAATATTCCACTTAGGGTTAGGGTTAGGTCACCATGAACTCATAGAGCAAAATGGACACCGTCAAAAAACTCAGAGTGCTTGGGTATTGTTATGAGGGCACTTACTTTTCTAGGCTGCCCTTTCTATGTTTCCTGGTAAAATACAGAGAAAAATCCCGTAGGAGGAAAATTCCACCTAAGGTTAGGTTTAGGTCACCATGAACTCATAGAGCAAAATGGACACCACCAACAAACTTGGAGTATTTGGGTATGGTTTTCAGGGCACTTACTTTTCTAGGCTGCCCTATCTATGTTTCCTGGTAAAATACATGGGAAAATCCCATAGGATGAAAATTCCACTTAGGTTTAGGGTTAGGTCACCATGAACTCATTGAGCAAAATGGACACCACCAACAAACTCCGAGTGCTTGGGTATGGTTTTCAGGGCACTTACTTTTCTAGGCTGCCGTATATATGTTTCCTGGTAAAATACATGGGAAAATCCCATAGGAGGAAAATTCCACTTAGGGTTGGGGTTAGTTCACCATGAACTCATAGAGCAAAATGGACACCGCCTTCAAACCCAGAGTGCTTGGGTATTGGTTTGGAGGGCTCATACTTTTCTAGGCTGTGCTATCTATGTTTCCTGGTAAAATACATGGGAAAATCCCATAGGAGTAAAATTCCACTTAGGGTTAGGGTTAGGTCACCATGAACTCATAGAGCAAAATAGACACCGTCAAAAAACTTGGAGTGCTTGGGTATTGTTATTAGGGCAGTTACTTTTCTAGGCTGCCCTATCTACGTTTCCTGGTAAAATAAATGGGAAAATCCCATAGGAGGAAAATTCCAGTTTCGGTTAGGGTTAGGTCACCATAAACTCATAGAGCAAAATGGACACCGCCAACAAAGTCGGAGTTCTTCGGTATGGTTAGGAGGGCACTTACTTTTCTAGGCTGCCCTATGTTTCCTGGTAAAACACATGGGGAAATACCATAGGATGATAATTCCACTTAGGTTTATGGTAAGGTCACCATGAACTCATAGAGCAAAATGGACACCACCAACAAACTTGGAATATTTGGGTATGGTTTGGAGGGCACTTACTTTTCTAGGCTGCCCTATATATGTTTCCTGGTAAAACACATGGGAACATCCCATAGGATGATAATTCCACTTAGGGTTAGGGTTAGGTCACCATGAACTCATAGAGCAAAATGGACACCACCAACAAACACGGAGCGCTTGGGTATGGTTAGGAGGGCACTTACTTTTCTAGGCTGCCCTATCTATGTTTCCTGGTAAAATACATTGGAAAATCCCATAGGAGGAAAATTCCACCTAAGGTTAGGGTTAGGTCACCATGAACTCATAGAGCAAAATGGACACCGTCAAAAAACTCGGAGTGCTTGAGTATTGTTATGAGGGCACTGACTTTTCTAGGCTGCCC
The DNA here is from genome assembly GCF_016545835.1 of Crotalus tigris. NCBI lineage: Eukaryota > Metazoa > Chordata > Lepidosauria > Squamata > Viperidae > Crotalus > Crotalus tigris. The sequence goes on along the minus strand of NW_024098271.1, from coordinate 988,494 downwards.
TATCAATGTTTCCTGGAAAAAACATGGGAAAATCCCATAGTAGGAATATTCCACTTAGGGTTATGGTTAGGTCACCATGAACTCATAGAGCAAAATGGACACCGTCAAAAAACTCGGAGTGCTTGGGTATTGTTATGAGGGCACTTACTTTTCTAGGCTGCCCTTTCTATGTTTCCTGGTAAAATACAGAGAAAAATCCCGTAGGAGGAAAATTCCACCTAAGGTTAGGTTTAGGTCACCATGAACTCATAGAGCAAAATGGACACCACCAACAAACTTGGAGTATTTGGGTATGGTTTTCAGGGCACTTACTTTTCTAGGCTGCCCTATCTATGTTTCCTGGTAAAATACATGGGAAAATCCCATAGGATGAAAATTCCACTTAGGTTTAGGGTTAGGTCACCATGAACTCATAGAGCAAAATGGACACCACCAACAAACTCCGAGTGCTTGGGTATGGTTTTCAGGGCACTTACTTTTCTAGGCTGCCGTATATATGTTTCCTGGTAAAATACATGGGAAAATCCCATAGGAGGAAAATTCCACTTAGGGTTGGGGTTAGTTCACCATGAACTCATAGAGCAAAATGGACACCGCCTTCAAACCCGGAGTGCTTGGGTATGGTTTGGAGGGCTCATACTTTTCTAGGCTGTGCTATCTATGTTTCCTGGTAAAATACATGAGAAAATCCCATAGGAGTAAAATTCCACTTAGGGTTAGGGTTAGGTCACCATGAACTCATAGAGCAAAATGGACACCGTCAAAAAACTCGGAGTGCTTTGGTATTGTTATGAGGGCAGTTACTTTTCTAGGCTGCCCTATCTACGTTTCCTGGTAAAATAAATGGGAAAAATCCCATAGGAGGAAAATTCCAGTTTTGGTTAGGGTTAGGTCACCATAAACTCATAGAACAAAATGGACACCGCCAACAAAGTCGGAGTTCTTCGGTATGGTTAGGAGGGCACTTACTTTTCTAGGCTGCCCTATGTTTTCTGGTAAAACACATGGGGAAATACCATAGGATGATAATTCCACTTAGGTTTAGGGTAAGGTCACCATGAACTCATAGAGCAAAATGGACACCACCAACAAACTTGGAATATTTGGGTATGGTTTGGAGGGCACTTAATTTTCTAGGCTGCCCTATATATGTTTCCTGGTAAAACACATGGGAAAATCCCATAGGATGATAATTCCACTTAGGGTTAGGGTTAGGTCACCATGAACTCATAGAGCAAAATGGACACCACCAAGAAACACGGAGCGCTTGGGTATGGTTAGGAGGGCACTTACTTTTGTAGGCTGCCCTATCTATTTTTCCTGGTAAAATAAATTGGAAAATCCCATAGGAGGAAAATTCCACCTAAGGTTAGGGTTAGGTCACCATGAACTCATAGAGCAAAATGGACACCGTCAAAAAACCCGGAGTGCTTGGGTATGATTATGAGGTCACTGATTTTTCTAGGCTGCCCTATCAATGTTTCCTGGAAAAAACATGGGAAAATCCCATAGTAGGAATATTCCACTTAGGGTTAGGGTTAGGTCACCATGAACTCATAGAGCAAAATGGACACCGTCAAAAAACTCGGAGTGCTTGGGTATTGTTATGAGGGCACTTACTTTCCTAGGCTGCCCTTTCTATGTTTCCTGGTAAAATACAGAGAAAAATCCCGTAGGAGGAAAATTCCACCTAAGGTTAGGGTTAGGTCACCATGAACTCATAGAGCAAAATGGACACCACCAACAAACTTGGAATATTTGGGTATGGTTTGGAGGGCACTTACTTTTCTAGGCTGCCCTATATATGTTTCCTGGTAAAACACATGGGAAAATCCCATAGGATGATAATTCCACTTAGGGTTAGGGTTAGGTCACCGTGAACTCATAGAGCAAAATGGACACCACCAACAAACACGGAGTGCTTGGGTATGGTAAGGAGGGCAATTACTTTTCTAGGCTGCCCTATCTATGTTTCCTGGTAAAATACATGGGAAAATCCCATAGGAGGAAAATTCCACCTAAGGTTAGGGTTAGGTCACCATGAACTCATAGAGCAAAATGGACACCGTTAAAAAACTCGGAGTGCTTGGGTATTATTATGAGGGCACTGACTTTTCTAGGCTGCCCTATCAATGTTTCCTGGAAAAAACATGGGAAAATCCCATAGGAGTAATATTCCACTTAGGGTTAGGGTTTGGTCACCATGAACTCATAGAGCAAAATGGACACCGTCAAAAAAATCGGAGTGCTTGGGTATTGTTATGAGGGCACTTACATTTCTAGGCTGCCCTTTCTATGTTTCCTGGTAAAATACAGAGAAAAATCCCATAGGAGGAAAATTCCAGTTTCGGTTAGGGTTAGGTCACCATAAACTCATAGAGCAAAATGGAGACCGCCAACAAACTCGGAGTGCTTGGGTATGGTTAGCAGGGCCCTTACTTTTGTAGGCTGCCCTATCTATGTTTCCTGGTAAAATACATGGGAAAATCCCATAGGATGAAAATTCCACTTAGGGTTAGGGTTAGGTCACCATGAACTCATAGAGCAAAATGGACATCACCAACAAACTTGGAGTATTTGGGTATGGTTTCAGGGCACTTACTTTTCTAGGCTGCCCTATCTATGTTTCCTGGTAAAACACATGGGAACATCCCATAGGATGATAATTCCACTTAGGGTTAGGGTTAGGTCACCATGAACTCATAGAGCAAAATGGACACCACCAACAAACACGGAGCGCTTGGGTATGGTTAGGAGGGCACTTACTTTTCTAGGCTGCCCTATCTATGTTTCCTGGTAAAATACATTGGAAAATCCCATAGGAGGAAAATTCCACCTAAGGTTAGGGTTAGGTCACCATGAACTCATAGAGCAAAATGGACACCGTCAAAAAACTCGGAGTGCTTGAGTATTGTTATGAGGGCACTGACTTTTCTAGGCTGCCCTATCAATGTTTCCTGGAAAAAACATGGGAAAATCCCATAGTAGGAATATTACACTTAGGGTTAGGGTTAGGTCACCATGAACTCATAGAGCAAAATGGACACCACCAACAAACACGGAGCGCTTGGGTATGGTTAGGAGGGCACTTACTTTTCTAGGCTCCCCTATCTATGTTTCCTGGTAAAATACAGAGAAAAATCCCGTAGGAGGAAAATTCCACCTAAGGTTAGGGTTAGGTCACCATGAACTCATAGAGCAAAATGGACACCACCAACAAACTTGGAGTATTTGGGTATGGTTTTCAGGGCACTTACTTTTCTAGGCTGCCCTATCTATGTTTCCTGGTAAAATACATGGGAAAATCCCATAGGATGAAAATTCCACTTAGGTTTAGGGTTAGGTCACCATGAACTCATTGAGCAAAATGGACACCACCAACAAACTCCGAGTGCTTGGGTATGGTTTTCAGGGCACTTACTTTTCTAGGCTGCCGTATATATGTTTCCTGGTAAAATACATGGGAAAATCCCATAGGAGGAAAATTCCACTTAGGGTTGGGGTTAGTTCACCATGAACTCATAGAGAAAAATGGACACCGCCTTCAAACCCAGAGTGCTTGGGTATTGTTTGGAGGGCTCATACTTTTCTAGGCTGTGCTATCTATGTTTCCTGGTAAAATACATGGGAAAATCCCATAGGATGAAAATTCCACTTAGGTTTATGGTTAGGTCACCATGAACTCATAGAGCAAAATGGACACCACCAACAAACTTGGAGTATTTGGGTATGGTTTTCAGGGCACTTACTTTTCTAGGCTGCCCTATCTATGTTTCCTGGTAAAATACATGGGAAAATCCCATAGGATGAAAATTCCACTTAGGTTTAAGGTTAGGTCACCATGAACTCATAGAGCAAAATGGACACCACCAACAAACTTGGAATATTTGGGTATGGTTTTCAGGGCACTTACTTTTCTAGGCTGCCGTATATATGTTTCCTCGTAAAATACATGGGAAAATCCCATAGGAGGAAAATTCCACTTAGGATTAGGGTTAGGTCAACATGATCTCATAGAGCAAAATGGAAACCACAGAAAAACTCCGAGTGCTTGGGTATGGTTAGGAGGGCACTTACTTTTCTAGGCTGCCCTATCTATGCTTCCTGGTGAAACACATGGGAAAATCCCATAGGATGAAAATTCCACTTAGGGTTAGGGTTAGGTCACCATGAACACATAGAGCAAAATGGACACCGCCTACAAACTCGGAGTATTTGGGTATGGTTAGGGGGGCATTTACTTTTTTGTCTACCCTATCTATGTTTCCTGGTAAAATACTTTGGAAAATCCCATAGGAGGAAAATTCCACCTAAGGTTAGAGTTAGGTCACCATGAACTCATAGAGCAAAATGGACACAGCCAACAAACACGGAGTGCTTGTGTATGGTTATGTGGGCACTTACTTTTCAAGGCTGAACTTTCTAAGTTTCCTGGTAAAATACATGGGAAAATCCCATAGGAGTAAAATTCCACTTAGGGTTAGGGTTAGGTCACCATGAACTCATAGAGCAAAATGGACACCATCAAAAAACTCGGAGTGCTTGGGTATTGTTATGTGGGCAGTTACTTTTCTAGGCTGCCCTATCAATGTTTCCTGGTAAAATACATGGGAAAATCCCGTAGGAGTAAAATTCCACTTAGGGTTAGGGTTAGGTCACCATGAACTCATAGAGCAAAATGGACACCGCCAACAAACACGGAGTGCTTGGGTATGGTTAGCAGGGCACTTACTTTTCTAGGCTGCCCTATCAATATTTCCTGGAAAAAACGTGGGAAAATCCCATAGGAGGAATATTCCACTTAGGGTTAGGGTTAGGTCACCATGAACTCATAGAGCAAAATGGACACCACCAACAAACTTGGAGTATTTGGGTATGCTTTTCAGGGCACTTACTTTTCTAGGCTGCCCTATCTATGTTTCCTGGTAAAATACATGGGAAAATCCCATAGGAGGAAAATTCCACTTAGGGTTAGGGTTAGTTCACCATGAACTCATGGAGCAAAATGGACACCGCCTTCAAACCCGGAGTGCTTGGGTATGGTTTGGAGGGCTCATACTTTTCTAGGCTGTGCTATCTATGTTTCCTGGTAAAATACATGGGAAAATCCCATAGGAGTAAAATTCCACTTAGGATTAGGGTTAGGTCAACATGATCTCATAGAGCAAAATGGAAACCACCAAAAAACTCCGAGTGCTTGGGTATGGTTAGGAGGGCACTTACTTTTTTGGCTGCCCTATGTTTCCTGGTAAAACACATGGGGAAATACCATAGGATGATAATTCCACTTAGGTTTAGGGTAAGGTCACCATAAACTCACAGAGCAAAATGGACACCACCAACAAACTTGGAATATTTGGGTCTGGTTTGGAGGGCACTTACTTTTCTAGGCTGCCCTATATATGTTTCCTGGTAAAACACATGGGAAAATCCCATAGGATGATAATTCCACTTAGGGTTAGGGTTAGGTCACCGTGAACTCATAGAGCAAAATGGACACCACCAACAAACACGGAGTGCTTGGGTATGGTTAGGAGGGCACTTACTTTTCTAGGCTGCCCTATCTATGTTTCCTGGTAAAATACATGGGAAAATCCCATAGGAGGAAAATTCCACCTAAGCTTAGGGTTAGGTCACCATGAACTCATAGAGCAAAATGGACACCGTCAAAAAACTCGGAGTGCTTGGGTATTATTATGAGGGCACTGACTTTTCTAGGCTGCCCTATCAATGTTTCCTGGAAAAAACATGGGAAAATCCCATAGGAGTAATATTCCACTTAGGGTTAGGGTTTGGTCACCATGAACTCATAGAGCAAAATGGACACCGTCAAAAAAATCGGAGTGCTTGGGTATTGTTATGAGGGCACTTACATTTCTAGGCTGCCCTTTCTATGTTTCCTGGTAAAATACAGAGAAAAATCCCATAGGAGGAAAATTCCAGTTTCGGTTAGGGTTAGGTCACCATAAACTCATAGAGCAAAATGGAGACCGCCAACAAACTCGGAGTGCTTGGGTATGGTTAGCAGGGCCCTTACTTTTGTAGGCTGCCCTATCTATGTTTCCTGGTAAAATACATGGGAAAATCCCATAGGATGAAAATTCCACTTAGGTTTAGGGTTAGGTCACCATGAACTCATAGAGCAAAATGGACACCACCAACAAACTTGGAGTATTTGGGTATGGTTTTCAGGGCACTTACTTTTCTAGGCTGCCCTATCTATGTTTCCTGGTAAAATACATGGGAAAATCCCATAGGATGAAAATTCCACTTAGGTTTAGGTTAGGTCACCATGAACTCATAGAGCAAAATGGACACCACCAACAAACTTGGAGTATTTGGGTATGGTTTTCAGGGCACTTACTTTTCTAGGCTGCCGTATATATGTTTCCTGGTAAAATACATGGGAAAATCCCATAGGAGGAAAATTCCACTTAGGGTTGGGGTTAGTTCACCATTAACTCATAGAGCAAAATGGACACCGCCTTCAAACCCGGAGTGCTTGGGTATGGTTTGGAGGGCTCATACTTTTCTAGGTTGTCCTATCTATGTTTCCTGGTAAAATACATGGGAAAATCCCATAGGAGTAAAATTCCACTTAGGATTAGGGTTAGGTCAACATGATCTCATAGAGCAAAATGGAAACCACAGAAAAACTCCGAGTGCTTGGGTATGGTTAGGAGGGCACTTACTTTTCTAGGCTGCCCTATCTATGCTTCCTGGTGAAACACATGGGAAAATCCCATAGGATGAAAATTCCACTTAGGGTTAGGGTTAGGTCACCATGAACACATAGAGCAAAATGGACACCGCCTACAAACTCGGAGTATTTGGGTATGGTTAGGGGGGCATTTACTTTTTTGTCTACCCTATCTATGTTTCCTGGTAAAATACTTTGGAAAATCCCATAGGAGGAAAATTCCACCTAAGGTTAGAGTTAGGTCACCATGAACTCATAGAGCAAAATGGACACAGCCAACAAACACGGAGTGCTTGTGTATGGTTATGTGGGCACTTACTTTTCAAGGCTGAACTTTCTAAGTTTCCTGGTAAAATACATGGGAAAATCCCATAGGAGTAAAATTCCACTTAGGGTTAGGGTTAGGTCACCATGAACTCATAGAGCAAAATGGACACTGTCAAAAAACTCGGAGTGCTTGGGTATTGTTATGTGGGCAGTTACTTTTCTAGGCTGCCCTATCAATGTTTCCTGGTAAAATACATGGGAAAATCCCGTAGGAGTAAAATTCCACTTAGGGTTAGGGTTAGGTCACCATGAACTCATAGAGCAAAATGGACACCGCCAACAAACACGGAGTGCTTGGGTATGGTTAGCAGGGCACTTACTTTTCTAGGCTGCCCTATCAATATTTCCTGGAAAAAACATGGGAAAATCCCATAGGAGGAATATTCCACTTAGTGTTAGGGTTAGGTCACCATGAACTCATAGAGCAAAATGGACACCACCAACAAACTTGGAGTATTTGGGTATGGTTTTCAGGGCACTTACTTTTCTAGGCTGCCCTATCTATGTTTCCTGGTAAAATACATGGGAAAATCCCATAGGAGGAAAATTCCACTTAGGGTTAGGGTTAGGTCACCATGAACTCATGGAGCAAAATGGACACCGCCTTCAAACCCGGAGTGATTGGGTATGGTTTGGAGGGCTCATACTTTTCTAGGCTGTGCTATCTATGTTTCCTGGTAAAATACATGGGAAAATCCCATAGGAGTAAAATTCCACTTAGGATTAGGGTTAGGTCAACATGATCTCATAGAGCAAAATGGAAACCACCAAAAAACTCCGAGTGCTTGGGTATGGTTAGGAGGGCATTTAGTTTTCTAGGCTGCCCTATCTATGCTTCCTGGTGAAACACATGGGAAAATCCCATAGGATGAAAATTCCACTTAGGTTTAGGGTTAGGTCACCATGAACTCATAGAGCAAAATGGACACCACCAACAAACTTGGAGTATTTGGGTACGGTTTTCAGGGCACTTACTTTTCTAGGCTGCCGTATATATGTTTCCTGGAAAAAACATGGGAAAATCCCATAGGAGGAATATTCCACTTAGGGTTAGGGTTAGGTCACCATGAACTCATAGAGCAAAATGGACACCACCAACAAACCTGGAGTATTTGGGTATGGTTTTCAGGGCACTTACTTTTCTAGGCTGCCCTATCTATGTTTCCTGGTAAAATACATGGGAAAATCCCATAGGAGGAAAATTCCACTTAGGGTTAGGGTTAGGTCACCATGAACTCATGGAGCAAAATGGACACCGCCTTCAAACCCGGAGTGATTGGGTATGGTTTGGAGGACTCATACTTTTCTAGGCTGTGCTATCTATGTTTCCTGGTAAAATACATGGGAAAATCCCATAGGAGTAAAATTCCACTTAGGATTAGGGTTAGGTCAACATGATCTCATAGAGCAAAATGGAAACCACCAAAAAACTCCGAGTGCTTGGGTATGGTTAGGAGGGCATTTAGTTTTCTAGGCTGCCCTATCTATGCTTCCTGGTGAAACACATGGGAAAATCCCATAGGATGAAAATTCCACTTAGGGTTAGGGTTAGGTCACCATGAACTCATAGAGCAAAATGGACACCACCAACAAACTTGGAGTATTTGGGTATGGTTTTCAGGGCACTTACTTTTCTAGGCTGCCGTATATTTGTTTCCTGGTAAAATACATGGGAAAATCCCATAGGAGGAAAATTCCACTTAGGGTTAGGGTTAGGTCACCATGAACTCATAGAGCAAAATGGACACCGCCAACAAACACGGAGTGCTTGGGTATGGTTATGTGGGCACTTACTTTTCAAGGCTGAACTTTCTAAGTTTCCTGGTAAAATACATGGGAAAATCCCATAGGAGTAAAATTCCACTTAGGGTTAGGGTTAGGTCACCATGAACTCATAGAACAAAATGGACACCGTCAAAAAACTCGGAGTGCTTGGGTATTGTTATGAGGGCAGTTACTTTTCTAGGCTGCCCTATAAATGTTTCCTGGTAAAATACATGGGAAAATCCCATAGGAGTAAAATTCCACTTAGGGTTAGAGTTAGGTCACCATGAACTCATAGAGCAAAATGGACACCGCCAACAAACACGGAGTGCTTGGGTATAGTTAGCAGGGCACTTACTTTTCTAGGCTGCCCTATCAATATTTCCTGGAAAAAACATGGGAAAATCCCATAGGAGGAATATTCCACTTAGGGTTAGGGTTAGGTCACCATGAACTCATAGAGCAAAATGGACACCACCAACAAACTTGGAGTATTTGGGTATGGTTTTCAGGGCACTTACTTTTCTAGGCTGCCCTATCTATGTTTCCTGGTAAAATACATGGGAAAATCCCATAGGAGGAAAATTCCACTTAGGGTTAGGGTTAGTTCACCATGAACTCATAGAGCAAAATGGACACCGCCTTCAAACCCGGAGTGCTTGGGTATGGTTTGGAGGGCTCATACTTTTCTAGGCTGTGCTATCTATGTTTCCTGGTAAAATACATGGGAAAATCCCATAGGAGTAAAATTCCACTTGGAATTAGGGTTAGGTCAACATGATCTCATAGAGCAAAATGGAAACCACCAAAAAACTCCGAGTGCATGCGTATGGTTAGGAGGGCACTTAGTTTTCTAGGCTGCCCTATCTATGCTTCCTGGTGAAACACATGGGAAAATCCCATAGGATGAAAATTCCACTAAGGGTTAGGGTTAGGTCACCATGAACTCACAGAGCAAAATGGACACCGCCTACAAACTCGGAGTATTTGGGTATGGTTAGGAGGGCACTTACTTTTCTCGGCTGCTTTATCTATGTTTCCTGGTAAAATACATGGAAAATCCCATAAGAGGAAAACTCCACCTAGGGTTAGGGTTGGGTCACAATGAACTCATATAGCAAAATGGACACCTTCAAAAAACTTGGAGTGCTTGGTTATTGTTATGAGGGCACTTACTTTTCTAGGCTGCCCTATCAATGTTTCCTGGTAAAATACATGGGAAAATCCCATAGGAGTAAAATTCCACTTAGGGTTAGGGTTAGGTCACCATGAACTCATAGAGCAAAATGGACACCCTCAAAAAACTCAGAGTGCTTGGGTATTGTTATGAGGGCAGTTACTTTTCTAGGCTGCCCTATCTATGTTTCCTGGTAAAATAAATGGGAAAATCCTATAGGAGGAAAATTCCAGTTTCGGTTAGGGTTAGGTCACCATAAACCCATAGAGCAAAATGGACACCGCCAACAAAGTCGGAGTTCTTCGGTATGGTTAGGAGGGCACTTACTTTTCTAGGCTGCCCTATCTATGTTTCCTGGTAAAACACATGGGGAAATACCATAGGATGATAATTCCACTTAGGTTTAGGGTAAGGTCACCATGAACTCATAGATCAAAATGGACACCACCAACAAACTTGGAATATTTGGGTATGGTTTGGAGGGCACTTACTTTTCTAGGCTGCCCTATATATGTTTCCTGGTAAAACACATGGGAAAATCCCATAGGATGATAATTCCACTTAGGGTTAGGGTTAGGTCACCGTGAACTCATAGAGCAAAATGGACACCACCAACAAACACGGAGTGCTTGGGTATGGTTAGGAGGGCACTTACTTTTCTAGGGTGCCCTATCTATGTTTCCTGGTAAAATACATGGGAAAATCCCATAGGAGGAAAATTCCACCTAAGCTTAGGGTTAGGTCACCATGAACTCATAGAGCAAAATGGACACCGTCAAAAAACTCGGAGTGCTTGGGTATTATTATGAGGGCACTGACTTTTCTAGGCTGCCCTATCTATGTTTCCTGGTAAAATAGATGGGAAAATCCCATTGGAGGAAAGTTCCACATAAAGTCTCTAGGGATTTTGGGAATTCAGCAACATTTGAAATCCCAAAAATGACTGATCCCAGCTTTTAGTTCTAAAGTAATTTATTTGGTTAACATGTTATGTAATGCTCGTCATTGTGAATTCTAATCAATAATTTGTGGCCTTGTGCAATGAATCAAATCTACCAATATATATGGCAAAATAAGAAAGCTTAAAAGTAATAATTACCAAATGTATTCCTTTTAGTCACAATCAGTTATATCAAATATCAACTTTAGTAAAGTGGAAGTACTCTGGGCTAGATTTTACAGTTTGCCCGGCATGGAACATAACTGATTTTGATCTTTTAGGAATTAAATTCTAACTTGGTGAAGATACAAGCATTATGTCTAGTAGTTACAGGTAACACAGCCAGTAGCATTTTGTTACTGCAACCACACTTTTCAAATGAATGAGTTATATTCTAAACCTCCTACTTCCCCAGAACAGTGCTATTCAGCAATCTATGGAATAGCATATAACCAAATAAGTTAGCATACGGTCTCTGACTGAACAGCCCTGTTATTGTTGCAGCTATTGTCAGGCTGTTGCTACTTCCATCTTGACAATGAAAATGCAGCTTTTGGCAAGCCCTTGCTATTTCAGCTAAGGCTCATCAGCCATCCCCCTGTCACTAAATGCTTCATTATGTGCAATTTATAGACTGAATTGGAAGAGCTATGAAATTGCTCTACTTATGAATTTATTTCTAGATTGCTAGATTATTTCTAGAGTAGGGATACTGTCTCTGAACTGTAAAAATTTGGATTACGACTAAATGGCAACAAAGAGCATGCAGCTGTCCAGATTGTGCAATCTAGATATGGTATCACATTTTAGTGCCTTTTTAATTGGCCAGAGGTAGAGAAAAGAGAAACAGAAAATTCAGAATTTTATGCAAATATAGACTTCAACAGCTCTAAGAAAGATGCATGGTATACTTTGTGCCTGCTCATGGACCCAGTTCATCAATAATTTTAGTCTATCGTTAACGTGTACATATATTTGCCTGGTGGTTTTACAGGAACATTTGCCTTCAATTATAAAATGACTACTCCATAATTCTTAAATCCATCCATGGTCATACAAAATCTGCAAGCTAAATTCTAGTTTTTCCTAACCAAAGATTTCCTATCTGATGTCTTTATGCTTATATATGTACTATTGTCCTTTTTCTCATCTCTTTTTCAACTAAAGTGTCCATTAATTGGCATGTGAATGCCAGTCCTCTACAGGTTGCATAGGGATCTGGTGTGGAATCTTTGCACAAACAATGATGGAAAGTTGGCACTATTGTCAGTAAATAAAAAATAAATGAAAATAATGCAAGGATAGTTATCTTTTCCCAAGCACAGGCATCTTATCCCTAAAAGGAGAAAAATATATGCTCCTAAATCCACAATTGTGCAATATTTCTGTTAGGGTAACTGAAATATCACAAAACAGTGAACAAGCTTTCATTTTTGGCAAACTCTTCTTCATGCTAGAAGAGAGAAAAACAACATTTAGCCCTCTAGATATTACTATATTACCTCTTTGAGCATTCAGTAGTGATGAATGCAGGCAGTGAATGCTAGCAACATTTTGACAGTTACATGCTTCCCATTGCTGAACTGAAGATAACAAATAGGAAATAATGAATTCTACTAGTGTGGGCGCTTACTATCTACCTTAAATCAGTGGTAAGGAGGCTGGTGACATTCAACTTTTTAAGATTGCTACTTCCTCAGCCCCTTTCCATTTACAACACTGGTCAAAGTTGTTGGTGCAAAATACCTGAAGGATATTGGTCTGTTTGCAAAATCAAGAAACTGAAGTTTTTCCCCCCATTGCTGAGTTGAAGTATTGTCTATGGCATTTGCTACCCTCATTGCTTAATCATATCCTACGTTTTTGATATCTGTTTGAAGTCACTGCTGAATTTTATGATCCTTATGGAATATGTGCAGCATGTGAAAAGCAAAATAATTGATTGACTTTCCACTTTTGCAAGCTTTCCCATTCAGCCCATCACCAGCTGGTTTGAAAATTCTGCCAATCATGGCACTGCATTAGGAATAGGATGAATATGATCACTTTGTCATGTCATTTCTATGTTCCTTATGTGCTTCATTTCCAATACCTCATTGAATCATAACCCATTGTGAATAAAGTGGGTTTTTAAAGTTCAGAATCATAAAAGAAGTTAGGTCACAAGTAAGAGAACTTATCTGCAGCACTTTTCAATATGAGTAATAAATGCCAACTTCCAGATTTTTCCACTCTCTGTCAGTTGGTCCTTGCTATTTTTGCCTTTCACTAAATGGGAAATTATAGAGATAAAACACATAGAGGTAGCTGTTAGTCCTATTACAATACTGCACATATCACATATGCTGGTGGTTCAGTGCTACTGCACCAGCTCTTTAGGGAGTCAGCAGTAGAATGGTAACAGAGCAGGCTATTCAAGAACTGGAGTGAAATGGATGAGCCCACATCAATTTAAAATAGCCAGTAAGTGCTGTTCTGATCTCACCCACTATTCAAGGCTGTCTCACTTATGGGCTGAGAATGAAATAAAAATAACACCATAAGGATACAACAGGAAAAGTATATTTCCAGGATACATTTGCACCATTTTTAGTGGTGGGAAAATGAGGAAAAGCCTTTGTAGCTAGATACCAAAAAAGCATTATCTTCTGATGAGCGATGTGCAATGTTTCTTTGTTATAACAAAAGAAACAAATATATAAACAAACACTCTGAAACTTGTCCCTTATTTAGCTCTCAGAAAAATCCAATAATGACCAACAGTTTTGCAAAGTAGTCTCATTTTCATTTGCTTGGTAATCAAGACATGTTTTTGCACTATTATCAAGGAGAATCCAATGCACCTTAGAAAGAAACATAGTTATTACAATATAAAATTGTCACTTTATTAAATGTATGGACTTATACCCCATAATAGGTGCATTTTCAGTGGTGATATTTGCCAAACTCTTGCTTCAGTATGGATTTCTATATTTTCCACCATTTATGATAATAATAATAATAATAATAACAACAACAACAACAACAACTACTACTACTACTACTACTACTACTACAAATAGAAATAGAAAGACTGTGGCAAAAGCAAGCAAGAGTAGTACTAGCAATAGGCTCTTTGGGTGCAATCCCAAAACAACTGGAGCACCACTTGAACACCATTGGCATTGACAAATTCGCTATTAGTCAATTGCAAAAGGCGGCCTTACTAGGAACTGCTTCCATCCTGCGACGATATCTGTAATACCATCAAACATCCACATCTGCCTATCCCAGGTCCTGAGTAAGGACTCGATAGGTAGACAAAATGCCAAATCCAGTCTGAACATCTGGCTGACTGTGCGATGATCAATAATAATAATAATAATAATAATAATAATAATAATAATAATAATAATGTTGGAAGGGACCTTGGAGGTTATCTAGTCTAACCCCCTGCTCAGGCAGGAAACCCTATACCTTTTCAGACAAATGGCTGTCCAGTCTCTTCTTAAAAACTTCCAGTGTTGGAGCATTCACAGCTTCTGGAGGCAGATTGTTCCACTGATTAATTGTTCTAACTGTCAGAAAATTTCTCCTTAGTTCTAGGTTGCTTCTCTCTTTGGTTAGTTTCCATCCATTGCTTCTTGTCCTGCCTTTAGGTACTATGGAAATAGCTTGACTCCCTCTTCTTTGTGGCAGCCCCTGAGATATTGGAACACTACTATCATGTCACCCCTCATCCTTCTCTTCATTAAATTAGACATTCCTAATTCCAGCAACTGTTCCTTATATGTTTTAGCCTCCAGTCTCCTGATCATCTTTGTTGCTCTTCTCTGTACTCTTTCTATAGTCTCAACATCATTTTTACATTGTGGTGACCAAAACTGGATGCAGTATTCCAAATGTGGTCTTACCAAGGCTTTGTAAAGTGGTATTAACACTTCACGTAATCTTGATTCTATCCCTCTGTTAATGCAGCCTAGCACTGTGTTGGCTTTTTTGGCAACTGCAACACACTGCTGGCTGATATTTAAGTAATTGTCCACTAGGACTCCCTCTCACAGTTGCTATTATTGAGCAAGTTACCACCTATACTATACTGTGCATTTGGTTTTTCTTGTCTAAATGTAGAACCTTACTTTTTTCACCACTGAATTTCATTTTGTTAGATAGCGCCCAATCTGTGAAGATCCTTCTGTATCTTAAGCCTGTCTTCTGGAGTGTTGGCTATTCCTGCCAGCTTGGTGTCATCTGCAAATTTGATGAGTTCCCATCTATCCCCTCATCCAAATCATTGATGAAGATGTTGAAGAGCACTGGGCCCAATATGTGATAAAGCTAAGTTTAAAACTGATTTAGCCAGTGCTGATGAATCAAAAACATTAAATTTAACTCTAATGAAGAGGAACCCATTCACATCTGATTCTGCAAACCACATAGTGTTTAACTTTGAGGTCTGTCTCTATGATGATTCATGACTGAATGCAATATATATGAAATCTGTCAAAATAAATCTGCTCACTGTTTTATTTAGAATTTTTAACAAATATAGGCTATTTTCAACAAAGATTAAATTGGTAAGAATATTGGATGAGAAGAATGCAGACTAAGCAGGGATTTTGGCAAATTAACCATGAGACAGAGATTGGTACCCTGAGAAAGAAGCCGGGTTGATCAGGCTTGATAAAGGGTCATAGGGATTGAAGGCTTTTTATACACTGAAGGGCTCTTCCATTAGAATTCACATGTGTCTCTCCAAAAAGGGATTGCTATTTGGAGATTCAGAATGCTCTAACTCTGACTTGTCAAAGATCTTAAGTACCTGAAGAGCTTTAATAACCAAAGTATAATTTCATAGTGATTAGTAATTTACATGAAATTAAGCATATTTCTAAAAGATTTTGCAAGATGAAAACAAAGGCATCAAAACTAAAGTTAAATACAATATCACAGTTATCAAGTACTGTTTTGCATGAAAATAAATCAGGATATTCTGTCACTTTTTGTGGGCTTTTTGCCCTCCATGATGGGCAAAAATAAGTGAACATAGGAAGAAAAACAAAATCCTTGATAAATTTGACTAAGAGCCCATTAGTTTGGGATTTGTTTCTGCGAAAACCAGCTAGGCAGGAGTACCACAAAGATTTATCATCAACTGGCATGTCTAGGTATATTATTTCCAATAGTGTACTGCAAAATTTATTTTATTGGGAGTTCACATGTATTAATAGAAAAACAAGAGCTGTGGTGGTGCAGTGGTTAGAATGCAGTATTGCAGGTTAATTCTGCTGACTGTTCGATCCTGATCGGCTCAAGGTTGACTCAGACTTCCATCCTTCTGAGGTCAGCAAAATGAGGATGCAGAATGTTGGGGGCAATATGCTGACTCTGTAAACTGCTTAGAGAGGGCTGTATATGAATGGCATATAAATCAAAGTGTTATTGCTATTGCTAATAAAGCATTTATAATAAAAATAACCACACCACAAAAAAAGAGGTCAGTATGAGAACATCAACAATTCCCTCAGAAGTATTCATTGTAAACAACTTGGGGAAATGCATAGAGTGGGGCAGATCAAATATTTAGGAAAAAGCTATTCAAAATATAATCAGACTCATAGAGTACTCCCTTACCTCATGAAGTGAAGGATCACAAGCAGGATGGTTGAGTTGGACAGCTCTAAATTGGGTAGAGATGGCATTCTTGCATGTATACATGTGCCAAGCCATACAGGACTTAAAAGGTCAACACACACATTGTGAATTGTGCTCAGATGTTAATAGAAGTCATGTAGGTCCCGAAGAACATACTCATGTCTTCATTTTTGCCAGAACCTTTCATCCAGTCCACAATCTGGGACCTTTTTTCAACATGGCAACGTATTGCCCCACTGTCTGTAAAAAAGAATGGACTACTCTAAATTGTTAGCAATATGACAGTTAGCCAACCTAATAAAAGAGGAAAAGTGACAATGTTTTGCCTCATTGATTACTATGGTGTACAGTGAGGGAAAAAAGTATTTGGTCCCCTGCTGATTTTGTACATTTGCCCACTGACAAAGAAATGATCAGTCTATAATTTTAATGGTAGATTTATTTTAATAGTAAGAGATAGAACAACAACAAAAAAACCAGAAAAATGCATTTCAAAAAAGTTATAAATTGATTTGCATTTTAATGAGTGAAATAAATATTTGATCCCCTATGAATCAGCAAGATTTCTGGCTCCCAGGTATCTTTTATACAGATAATGAGCTGAGATTAGGAGTACTCTTTTAAAGAGAGTGCTCCTAATCTCAGTTTGTTACCTGTATAAAGGACACCTGTCCACAGAAGTAATCAATCAGATTCCAAACTCTCCACCATGTCCAAGATCAAAGAGCTGTCCAAGGATGTTAGGGACAAGATTGTAGACTATCGCCAAGCAGTTTGGTGAGAAGATGACAACAGTTGGTGCAATTATTCGCAAAGGGAAGAAACACAAAATCACTGTCAATCTCCTTCGGTCTGGGGCTCCATCAAGATCTCACCTCATGGAGTTTCAATGATCATGAGAATAATGAGGAATCAGCCCAGAACTACATGGGAGGATCTTGTCAATGATTTCAAGGCAGCTGGTCACTAAGAAAACAATTGGAACACACTATGCTGTGAAGGACTGAAATCCTGTAGTGCCCGCAAGGTCCCCCTGCTCAAGAAAGCACATGTACAGGCCCATCTGAAGTTTGCCAATGAACATCTGAATGATTCAGAGGAGAACTGGGTAAAAGTGTTGTGGTCAGATGATACCAAAATAGAGCTCTTTCACATCAATTCAACTTGCCGTGTTTGGAGGAGGAGGAATGCTCTGAGAATTTTTCAAGGAAATGTGTTCCGGAAATGTCTTTGTATCAGCTTCTCCTACCTTATGTAAAACACATATTAGTTATCCATCCCTTGGATAAACTGGAAGATACATCAGCAGAATGATTTTTTTTATATTTTCTACAGAAGATTATACAGAATGTGGACTAGTGCAGCATTTTAAAAGATAGATGAGGGGATTTCATCGGAAATGAACTGGACTAGCACTTGGGGTTATGTGTTTTTTCCCTTTCTTTTAATTGATTTCATCAATTAAAATATTCAAAGTATGAAAAATGGACATTTCAAAGAAGTGATGTGGAGAGTGAAGGACTGACACTGTTTCTTATTCTTTTATATGGCAGAATTTGTTTTTTTTTCCCTTGCTGGTCTGCATTTCCTTAACCTCTAAGACTCACAGCTTTATTGCATATTTCATTTTTTCCTTAAATAACTCATTTATATAATAATGTGCCTTGAAATGTTGGAATGAGACAGACTTGATGTCATAAATAAATGTTTGTGAATTGATATAAAGTTAGAAACTTACATTGAAACAGATAGCTCTCTGGCACACCACATATGGAATATTTAAAAAGCCTGGGCCTAATTTAAAATGTAGTTTTTAAAAATTAAATGAACAACTCCCAAGTTTCATTTGGCTGCTCGTTGCATCTTGGGATAAGGTGCAGGCTGTTCTTTCCTTCCCTCCTCTTCACTTCCTCCTCCTCTTTCCTGTCAAATTGCAAATAATATGTGAAACAAATTAATGTTGGCTCTGTACTTCAAATTACTTATCCACATTTCCCATAAACAAGAGAGATTATTCAGCAATGACCCTGCTCAAATGAAGCTTTTTAAACTTCCATTTATAACAACAGGAAGGAACACGTGCTTACATTTCTCCTCTACCAAATTAATCAGCTGGGTTTAATTATGCTAAGGATTAGATTCCAATGAAGTTTTTCCTCCATGCAACATATTCATGAGCTGAGTTTAAAACTGTAAAGTTGATAAGGATATCTTGAAGCAATTTTTATTTAACAATCCTAAGGACAATGTACACTAGAATTCTGCATCTTTTTCTAAGCCCTCAAATTTGTTTCATTTGGTCCTGCCTGTATTTTATTGTCTGTTTAATATGCAGAATTGATTTTTTAATATTCATGAATATTGTGATAGAGAGATCTAGTTAAAAAACTAAAATGCTTGAGGTCATTGTGTGTTATAGCTCAATGGGTCTGTTTTTGTAGTCGTCTGGGTCTGTCTTTTCTTATTGCTGCCAAAGTATAAATAAAGTTCATGTTTACACAGCAGTAACCTTCCTGTGCCAAAAAGGCTTTCCTCAGGGTTTGTAATTGTAGTTGCTTTTCTCCTCTCCATTGCCAGATTCTACCATTCTGTCACTCTCATATATTGTCCTTGATTTTTTAAAAAAATTCTGTAAAAATTATACAAAACCCAGAAGTAGCCTTACACAAAATGTCCAATTATGCAGAGAGAGGGACAACAACAACAAAAAGAGTAACACACAAGGAAATTTGGATCTGCTTTTTTATGTGACCATTTCTTATGTTAGATGAACTTTCAATAGCAGAAAACAAAACAATAAATGACATAACACAAACTAGCTTGATCCAAGAAAATGCATCCTGAACAGTTCAATATTAGCTCCTTTTGATTTTTTGGGGTATATATAGCATATAATCACTACTTATCCCTGGAAAAGCACCTTGCAACTTTCAGCCACAAGGCTCTGATCCGTTAGTTCTTGAACTCTTAAAGCATGTGTTGGATTATGGATGTGAGTCATCTGAAGCTAAATTATTTGGGTAACCTGCAAGATCATATCTTATGGTTTCCCCTGGAATTTTTTAAAAAAAGAATCTTCAAACTGGATTTTTAAACAAAAGGAAAAAGTTGAAAGTTAAATCCAAAACAAGTTCTAATCTAAAATGAATGTAATTTCAACTTCATAAGTGAGATGGCTTTCAATGGCAGCTGTATTATAAATTCCCTGATGTTTTCAGCAGAATTACTGCAAGTTAGTTCCAGCTTAAATCAATTGATTATTTATGATTTAGCTCTTTATCTCTCTCTCTTTCCTTCCCTCCCTCCAATAGACTGATTCTTTGTAGGTACGAGCTCTGCAGAGGTCTTCTGTAAGCATAAATGGAAAGTTTTTTCTTCCCATCCCCTAGATCAGGTGTATCCAACCCATGGCCCACAGGCAACATGCAGCCCTGGACAACGAGTAAAGTGACTCCACAAGACACCCCCCTAAATAAAGGAAGTTTGTTATTTATATATATTAACTATATTATGTATTTTATATGTGGCCCAAAATAATTCCTCTTCACTCAATGCAGCCCAAGCAAGCCAAAAGGTTGGATACACCTGCTCTACATTGTACATTCTACTTCCCCTTTTTTCTGTCCTAATTATATGACTTCCTATCCATACTATACATAATTCTGTTCTTTTGTGGTCTTTCTTTTTTTCTCCAGTACACATAGTTGGATGAGACTTCTGCTTTTCATTTTCAACTAACTTTTTCCTACCTTTTAATCATCTTTCTTGTTTTTATTTTATTTTCTTCAACTCTGATTATCCTCTGCTTCTAATGTCATTTCTCATAGATTCTTCTCATGAAAACTCATTCTTCATCACCCCTTTTATGTTCCTTTTTCTTATTCTATGCAATATGTATTTTAATGAATTTTGTCATTAGTTGTCTTGTTGACTATGGATTTTTCTCAGTTTTCTGTTAATAACAGAAAATAATTCTAATAATTTTGTTAGAATTTAATCCCAGCCAGAATGAGTTGTCACTTAATACCAGACTTAAGTTTTGTTACCATTTAATCAGCTGCATTTTCAAAGCCACTATACTATGTCAGGCACTATGTCAAAGCTATCAATACTATAAACATCATAAAACATCAATACTATAAAATTTGAGATAATTCTTCAGAAACTCTATACAAATTTATGTCAACAAACAATTCATAATGTGGTTTTAAAACATCCTGTGATGTTATTTACAACTGTAATCAAAGAGGGTGTTTTTCACAAAAATAATTTCCATACATGGAAAACATGAGAAATAAAAATGAAGCTAGAATAATATTTTTTACTGACTTCTATATATAGACATTTTCCTCCTTTGGGTCAACTCATTTACTTTCTTAGAATGCCTTTTTTCTAGGATTCTGAAGCAGGAAAATTACAGTAAGATTACATTATTTAACTTTAGATTGCACCAGAAAATCTACTACATATCAAGCGCATTCAACTTCTGATTGCTTTCTGGAAGTAGAAATATATGTGCCTGAGGAATTACCATAGATAACTTAAAGTCATGGCAGATAAGAGCCCCCCTCTCCCCCTGATAGCTGAGTGAATAAAGTTAATCTTATACATTCTGTTTGATTGATGAAAATATTAGTATTCATTGGCTCAAAGTCAGATCTGCTCAGTACAAGCTACTATTAAGAACCAGCTAATACAGCAATTACAGTGTTTAGTAAAGATAAAAAAAGATTCAGGTTCAAATCTATGGTCAGTCATTAAAAGGATAACAGTCAGTAACTTCTCTTGGCAATAGGCTGTTTGGGAGAAGGAGGCTTTCGTAGTAAGGTGGGCATTGCTAACTTGGCACCACTTCCTTGAAGAGAGCAAAGTGCCTTTTGAAGTGTGGACTGATCATAAAAATTTAGAGGCACTGAAGACCCCTCAAAAGTTGTCCCCCAAACAGGTCCAATTGGCACAATACTTTAATCATTTTAACTTTACTTTAAAATACTTCCCCGCGGGAAAGAATGTTTTGGCTGATGCTTTGTCTCATCTATTGGAACCATGACCTTTGTTGCTGCAAAAATAAACTCTCTTTGTAAATATAAATGTGGGTCTGGAACAATGGTATTTTCTCCTCTTCTTTAAATAATTAGAATTGTTATCATATACTTACTAACCTGGAAGTCCATTCATGCTTATAGATATATTTCATTCTGGGCATTAATTAAACCAGCATTTGGAAAAGTGGTGGTTGGTGCTCACTGAGATTGGTGAGGCAGAATAAAAAACAATACACAATAAAAAGAGAAACCAGTTGATTTTGTGCTACCTTTACTATAATGACATTACAAGTATTTAAGCAATTGAGTATATATTCTTATTGATAAATTCCTAATTGGAATATATATTTGAAGGTTACTTGGGCTCAGTAAACTAATGTGATGTTTTCTTTATTAGAAAAAGAAAAGAAAGGAAGAGGAGGAGGAGCAAAAGAAAGGAAAAGAAGGATGGCCTTTTTACAATTCTTTTCATTCCAGATTATGTAGACAGGTCATAGAGATAAAATGGTGCAGAAGCATGCACTAGGATCATGCGCACCTGTTTGACCTATCCCAACCCAAAACATTAGCTGTTAGACATCTCTTTGGGCAGGGTTACCTCATGTCCTCCTTTATGTCTTAATAGACTTTTTGAGTATGTCTTCCTGAGTAGGTTTTTTTCCACCGTGCAGTGCTTCCCTAATAAATGCTAATGCCAAATTACCAAATTCAGCTCTGTGACTTTAATTAGCTAATCAATACCCTGTAGTAGGCTTGCCTTGCTGCCTGAAATTGACAAGACTTTAATCAGTTACACATTAAAGGCTTTTGCCTACTAACCTACTCTAGTACATTCTTGACATTAAAAAAACAGTCTTTCTAATGCTGGAAAAGATAATTTCATGCACAAGTAGGACTAAATACTGAGGGGGGAGTTATTTCACTGTAATTTTTTGCAGCAGATGCCAAGAAAGTTAAACAGTTAATGTGTCTTCCTTTTCCACCCATTTGTCCTCCTTTTAAATTGTCTGTATCCTCTTTTGCTTGTTCATATATCCAGTAAACCTGCCTTTTGGGATATATGGATGGCATACTTTCAGTATCTTGGAATGTGTACAGAGAGCTTCCGCTGTGGTTAGCTCTAAAGTGGATGGCTGGTAGAAAGATCAGTCTATTGATTCTGTACTCATCTTTAATTGGCAGGGAAGAAGACCCAAAATCACAGAAGGTTTAAAGACAGGACTTTGCCTAATCTAGGATATAGGGTCTAGACAGTTAAGAATCTATTACAATGAGTACATAAAATCTTTCTTGAATTGATCTCAGTTGAAGACCACCTGGACACATCCATGTCATTTAACTGCCAACAGGGGGCAAGTGGTTTGCCACTGCATTCTTCCTGGATATTTTTCAATATCTCAGTCCAGCCAATAATCCAGGGATTATTATCTGGTAGCTTCCACTGAGATACTGTCCAGGTTTGAGCCTTCTTAGCTCAATATACATATCACCAAACTGCTGTGATATTACAATGAAGAAATAACTAAGATGATATTTTAGATCACATGTCAATCCATTTATAAAAATCTATTTATTTATAACACAGAATACTGGCCTAGGAACTAGTTTTGAGCCAAGAAAACCTGCTACTACTTTTTTTGCTGGCAATTATCTTAGCTACCTCTTTGTATGCTACTGATTACTAGATTCTGTTGTGTAAATTTAATGTTTATTTCTGCTTTCTCTCTTGTATGTATTTCAGCATGAAGATAATTTTTTTTAAAAAAAGCTTCATTTGCTGAAGTTTTTTTTTAAAAAATAAGCATTGTTTCCCAACACTTTTAATTTTGTCTTCTCAAATAAGAATAGGTTACCTCTCTAAAATTCAAATCAATTAATCAAAAAAACAGCCCTTCTCCTGTCAACATTCACTAAAGATTGTAAAGAGATATTATTCTCTTTCTCTCACTAAAAGATTGTAAAGAGATATTATTCAAGACAGGTATTCTTCTGTCTATATCCCTGAATTTCACAGTAAAAAAAAAAAAAAAAATCCTGTTATGCACCACAGTGCAGTAGAGAATTCTTCCTTGTAGAACAAAGTTTATTTTCTCATATGAATCTGAACCAAATGCAACCTATCAGTAAACCATGTCCACCTATACATCCAGATACCAGACTGTTAATTCGTTGCCCTGAGGCAAAGGATTTTTCTGATTTTTCACTTACTGATTCAATGAAGATACATTATTCTGGTCTACCTTGTTCTTTTTCCCCCATTGCTTGTTCATAGGTGGTAATAATTACTTCCTTTTCTTCCCCAAATACCTTTAATACAGGAAATGTGCCTGTAAGCCTCTGTAGGGAGAAATTGGCTTATGAATTCCACAAAGAAAAAACCCCATCACATAATTATAAGCAGACAAACTGGCAGAAGGGCAATCTGGAAATATACTGCCCTTTTTTAAAATGAATCTCATGATGATGGTGGTGGTGGTGATGGCGGTGGTGGTGGTGGTGGTGATTGCACCTTATATCCTTCAATTATAGAGTAAAATCTGGAGATAGAAGGAACATGTTTTTTTAAAAAAAAATCAATAAAACAGACAAATGAGTAGATATGACCGTGTAAAATGGAGTTAAAAAGTATGATCAAACAGATGGCTTTTGCCAAAATAAAACAAATCTGTGTGTGCTATTCTATTCCAGTAGTTCCTCTGGAAAGACATTTTTATTTGAAGGCAGGAATCATATTTTCTTCTTTAAGTAATACAGCTTTATATTCTTATTTGATAGAAGTGCCAGTCTGAGCTTCTTTTTAAGGCTTTCTATATTCCCCAAGCTTAAAGCATGCTTTTGATTTTCTGCAGTTTTCTGCATTTTCTCCAAAGACATTTCTGTGATTTTCTGTAGAGGCCTATAAGAATAATTCTTCACTGCCTATGGGATTAGATCTCTGCCACTAAATCAAGTATAAATGGAATAAATGGATTTCCATCCAAAATTGTCCTTAGGATCTTGTTCCGGTCTGTGTAAATCTTTCCAAATTAACAGGTCTGAAGAAGTCCTGGGAAATTAAATATTACAATTTTCAAATTTTGATTCTGTGAGACACATGGCTTCTGTGAGACACATATTGTCAGAAGTAAATAAGGTTTTGATCTAGTCATACTGATAACATAGCATAAAGTACAATAAAACAATAAAGTAGAATTATAAAAAGAGTGCTAGATACTAAAGAACACAAAACAAGGCTACTGATACTATTATGAACTTAATAATTTATTTCTGCATTTAAATGATGACATAACAAAATTAGGAACCTGATTAAAAAATTGAAACTTACCTACAAACAGATAATTCAACAGTTCAAGGTCCAAACCTTGAATTCATCTACAATCAGTAATTTGCCCCTGATTTCATTGTAAATGGAGCAGTGGAGGATGTCATGAATTATATCCTTCATACAAAATCTCTCTTCAAGATATGCTGAAAGCATAGTCTGCAAGCAAGCAGATGTAAAATCTTTCCCAGTGGAGCATTGGTAATATTAACAAGATATTGGGGACGATTTTGTTTTCAACTGAGATGAAAGCAAGGTGAAAAGGTGGGTGTCTGCACTGTAGTAGCATCTTTATTGCATCTCTTTCAAAAAGCCTCTTTAATATTTTCTCTGTTTCAAGAGCTAAGTTCTTCCAAAGGGGTAATTACAAATAATGCCATGTGGAGAAAAATTTGCATGCCCTATGAAATTGTGTCTCTTAATAAACTAATAACAGGTATTTGCATGTCATTAGTTTTCTCTTCTTACAATATGGCTATAAAAGAAATGGCTTAGTGTAATAGTGTTGTTTATCTGTAGCTCATAGAAGACATACCTCAGGCAGTGGCAAACAGCAACCTACAGTATCTTAAAATCCAGGCAAGTGTCAGGCTTTCAGGACACATGATATGGTGTACTGAAAATTTCCTGAAGAAACCATGGCAACCTAAGATTTTAGATAGAGAAAGAAGTTGATGGTAATAAAAAAAACATATAAAATATATGCCACAGAGCAGTTGAGTATTCAACTATTTTGTCATAAATGTTGCCATGTCACATTAAATATGTGAGAGAAATGGAAAGAAAACTCTTTCCACATGGTGTAACTTATGGTATATATTAAGAGAAATATTCTATAATGACTTCAGTTTTTAAAAGTGACTCCTTTTCCCATTAGCTTTCTGACAATGGGTAGGTACGTGACTAAATTTAGCTTTGTTTCATGGCTTCTTTTCTCACATAGTAGACTGATTTAATATTGGCAGACATGTTGGCATATGGTTATTCACATATACATAAATTTGAAGGAAGAACTGGCAGCATAGATTTGGGGAACCTAACAAAACCAAATCATACTATTTCTAAATTGAGAAATGTCCCCTGAGACTGGAAAATAATTTGCAGTGCAGAAAAGGAGACAGCCCCTCTCCCAGTTTTTTCCTCAAACTGCCAATGGCATTGCACTCATGACCTAATATAGCCCATGAGAGATTTTCTATATTCTGTGAAGTTAGGATTCACAATAGCTAGTTCTTCTCAGCTATTTTTGAAAGATTAGAGACAGCATTGAAATTGAGTGCAGAGATGGAA
This sequence comes from Crotalus tigris, assembly GCF_016545835.1. Taxonomy (NCBI): domain Eukaryota; kingdom Metazoa; phylum Chordata; class Lepidosauria; order Squamata; family Viperidae; genus Crotalus; species Crotalus tigris. The sequence goes on along the minus strand of NW_024098271.1, from coordinate 962,295 downwards.
TCAGTGCTGTCCTGTGGCTGCCTGCAGCCCCAAATCTTTTTGGCAGCCCCAAAGTTCCCTTTAACCACACTACTATACATTCCTGAATGAGCCTGCTTGCCAGTTTGTGAACGTATGTATGTGCATGCATTCACATGCATTAAACTTTTACCAGAAAAAGAAGTAGAAAAGACTCTAAAAGGTGATTGGGTGCAGACAATTGCTATACATGGATTGACCCTTAATTGCAGTCTAAATTTCACAGCATGGATTTATCATTACAAATTAATAAAACATATTTGAGATGATTTTCCAAAAGAGCTTAGGCAACTCTTTGACAAATTAGGATTGTGACCCATTATGTAATAGTTGCTTGTTGACAATGAATAAACCTAGCTGCACTGCAACATAGTTTCAATATTCTTCAACAGCTATTGGAACTTGCTAAATTGAACCTGTATAGATCTCATGTTTTTTCATATTTTCATGTTGCAATCCAAAGCAGTAATATTTTACCCAATATGCCACTGAACATTATAAATATTTATTAATCATTTTAGGAAATAATTTCCCATAATTAATCTCAATAAGGTTATACATTATTCTTCACTTGAGGAACTAATTCATCCTGAAAAGAACTTTCACCTCAGACTAATTATATCATAAACATAGGAGATGTTTCAGTCTGAATACCAAGTATTTTAAAAGCATTGTTTCAACTAGATCTTTTACCTTCAAGACTAGCTCTTCTATGGAACAAGGACTGGGAATGTTGTCCACAGTCATTTGTCTGGACAATCATTTGTCTGAAATAGTATAGGGTTTTCTTCCTGAGCAGGGGGTTGGACTAGAAGACCTCTAAGGTCCTTTCCAACTCTATTATTGTTATTGTTGTTTTTGTTGTTGTTATTGTTGTTGTTACTACTACTACTTTGGAGGAAGGAGAGGGATCAGACAGGCAGCTATTTAGGCCTCTGTGTCACAAGAAGAGTCTCTGCACTGTTGCTGGGTCACTTTCCTATAACAATATCCACTTCACAATAGTAAGCTACTTTATGGGGTATGATCCAGTCTGCCTAAGGTTTGCTGTACAAACTCACCTCAATATCTGCTTCTGAAGCAGCTCTTTTATGAGATGGTAAGATCTGTATGCATGCAATTATTAACAGAGTAGAGTAGAGTAGAAGTAGAGTAGAGTAGAGTAGAGTAGAGTAGAGTAGAACAGAACAAAATAGAATTCTTTATTGGCCAAGTGTGATTGGACACACAAGGAATTTGTCTCCAATGCATAAGCTCTCAGTGTACATACAAACAATAAAGTGTACATACAAACAACAAAGTCATAGATTATAAAGATACAATCAGTATAAAGGTTTTCCACTAAACAAAAATTGTCTTTTTTCAACTAACATATACATCTCTGGTTATAGGATAAACTTTCATAAGCTTATCAACATAAACTTACATACAACAATTTTTTCCAATAGGCTGGTGTCCTCAGATCAAATTAATGGAGAAATTATATTAACTATATTATTTCTAGTAATTGTTTTTTTTTTCAAGGTTTTATTTGTTATTGTGGCTAGGCCAAATTTCTCTATGCTGGAGAAAAATTTTCTATGAAAGTTTATGTTAGAGAGCAAAATGATCTGTTTCAGGAACTACAGCTGAATATTAGTCAAGTATTTGTAATTTCAGGGTTAGGCATCAAAGTATTCCCTCTTCCCCAACCAATATGATCAATGGGAAGGAACTCTGGACGTTATTTAATGATATCTGTTCCCTCTTCCTTTTGTTCACAGTAACTGGAAATCCCATTCTTGCCTATTTTTTGGCAATGTTGTTTTAATTAATTAATTATAGGGGGCTATGTTGCAGTATGCCTGTAAATGTGAGAAACAGCATGTTTAGAAAAATAATAACACATTAGTTAATATGCATGTTGTTTGAGATCCTGTTTTTTAATTCTTTTCATACAGTACTTGCATTGTGATGTTTCACTTCCTGAAAAGGCACACAGTGGTTAGTGAAACCACTAACACACATCATAAAATATTTCATTTGTTTTGAGGTACAGTTAGGATAACTTATATTCTTGAAACAATAGAGCCTTCTGTTATGAGAAAAAATAATCTCCTCAATCCCTTTGTGGACTAAATGAGGTTTTTTTCTTCCTTTGGCACCATATCAAGGTGCTAAAGGACTTATCAGTGTAGAGATTTATTTTTACAGAGATTTCTTTTCACAGACTTTTCATAGAATGAAATGTAAAACTTGAGAACAGCAAACTCATCAGATATTCAGGAGTTGTTTTTTGGATTCTCTTTTATTGTTATAGTACCAATTTTGAGGGAATTTATGTCTATATGTCTAAGACCAAAATAGTGTTGTTTTGCTTGACTTTAAAATGCCAGTCGTCTGAGCTCTGTAGCTTAAATTTAGGAAATATGCTTTATGAGACAGCAGTGCACATTCTGAAGCAGCAGACTGAGCAAAATATTATTTTAGAATACTTCTATACCACCCTTACTGCCATTTTTCAAATCCTTCTTGCAATTGTATATGATTGGCCACTGTAAGCACTTGTAAGGCTAACCAATGTTCCCTCCAACTACCTTCTTCTTAACCTTGCTTTTGTTTCATAGTTAGTAATTACCAAATGAGGGAATATTTTTTTCATAAATTGTAAAACTTCCATCAAGGAACTCAGAATTGGTTCATAAATAGTTAAATCTGTAACAGCTTATGATTCAAAACCTGGTGCTCTCAATATGTGTGGGATCCCAATTCATAGAATTCCTAGTCAATATGATCTGCTTTGCTCATTTCTGAGTAAATTTCAATAGTTTTACAGTGTGCAATTTCTGCATTTATTTCTGTATCCTGGTTGTTTGTGATTTCCCTAATGAGTTGGCTCTACCTTCCATCGTTTTTCCAGAAAGCATAAATGAACAAAAAGACATATTTTATATTTTCCACTATGTAAAATTAAACTTAATTAAAACATAATTCATTGTAATTCTCTCCTTAAGCTTTTAGCAGTGGGAAAGGTCCATGGGTTCTTTTCAATACATATGAAACATCTCTATAAATGCTGGCATATGAAAAAAATATTTGTAACTTTTCCCTTTAGTGTCATTAGTCTTTCTTCCAACTCATTTAAAAAAGATCTTCATGAATTATTGCTGATGTTTTACCCATGCTTGACGTCAAAAGTCCTCATATATGACATAGTCTAGTGCTGGCAATAACAAATACATCATTCATATACACATTGAGATTGTCCTCTTCTAGGCTTTTAAGAAGCACAATGCACGCATCTGAATAGGAAGAAAATTTAATATTTCATGCCATTACTCAATAAATAGATAATTTGCAAAAAACAAACGGTTACCTTCAGGTTTCTATGCATATGATACTTATTAGCTATAAAATGATAGCAAAAAGCAGTGCCTGTATAATATTTTTAAAGAATATTTATATTGTCACAAGGTGCTGCTTGACAGAGGGCAGGGCAATCTCTGGTCTCACAAATTCATGTATTAATTTACAGTTCCAGTTAGAGCCATGCAATACTATTTTGTCATGACTTGTTTAGTCTACTGACTAAACTACTGAACAGTAACAAGTGCTGGTACCTCTCATAGTCTGCTGTTTTTGAAATCAGAATTTTTCAAGGTATTTTTTGATATATTGCCTGAGGACATTTTAACGGCTCCCCATGAAAGTATGCATCATAATACCCCAGAGTAATATTTTTTCTTTACTTTAAACATCTGTGAATTTTGCTAGAGAGGAACAATACTGGTTAGATTAATGTTGTGTGACATAAAAATAAATCTTAGTTTTGGTTGTTTTTTCAAATGGAAGTGCATCATTTTTAAAGAACTTTCCCTCAAATGCAAAATTTTATTTAAGTGAAGTTGTCTATGGAGAGTCTCAGTCATCCAGGTCCTTAAGATGCTTTTTCAAGAGGCAACTGAACTTTCTTGATTTTTCCTTGAAGATGTTTTATTTCTCATCCAAGAAGCTTCTTAAGTTGGATGAGAAGTGAAACATCTTCAAGGAAAAACAAAGAAAGTCCAGTTGCCTCTTGAAAAAGCACCTTTGGGACATTTAAGTGAAGATTGTGAAACTTACATTCTTGTACTACATTCTGTTGAAGGTACCTGTCTTTTGGTAACCATTAGAAATAAGCCGGAACTCAGCAAAGGTATTATAAAGCTAATTGTTAATACTATTAATAGATGCTATGCCCATTTTGATGGGTGATAGTTAGATATCTCTAAAAATAATTGGAGATAAAGTATGGATCATAGGAAATTGTGACTGGACCATAAATGCAGAATCTTTTGATAAAAAGGGTTTTGCTGAGTTCTAGCTTGTTTCTAATGGTTATCAAAAAAACAATTACCTATGGGAAATCACAAAACAAGGGATCATGATAATAATATCCAAATTTCAGTCCCAGCAAGCAATATGCATTGAGATTATTCTTTGAAATAGTTGCATGTCTGGAAAAAATAATAATGCATACATCAGAATGGGAAGAAAGGTAGCATATAGTTATCAGGATTAATATCTGTTAATAACTTTCTCCTTTATCAACTGCCTAATTCACTTGTAAAGCTAATCACATTAGAAGAATGCAGAGAAAATACCCTTGCTAATGATGTTGTACAACAATCTATTCCAGGGGTCTGTGGACCGGCACCAGGCCGCAGCATGCTATAAACCGGGCCATGCAAACAAATGAAGCCCCATCCATGGGATGCAGGCAGTATGCGCTTTCCCTGTCTGTGGAAAAACCTCTCTCCACAGAACCGGTTCCTGGTGCTCAAAAGGTTGGGGGCTTCTGGTCTACACCACTGGTACTACTCCACAGTAGTTGATTTGAGATAGATTGTATTATAGACGTGGCTAAATTATTGAACAGTTCCCAACCTTAAATGATTTTATATGGAACACCTAGTAAGAATGCATACTTGAAGGCAAGTGTTTAATGTGTCCCATTTGCTGGAGTTTCCTACATGATTCATTACAAGTAAGTTTGGATATGAGTGAGAGTTTTTCTCCATCTTGGAATAAACAAAGCGTTGATATTTTTCAAAATTTTGTTTCAAACATAGTCAATTACAATTATTGTGGGAAAGACAAGTTTCTTGTTCATTTAACACTTAATTCAGTGCACATTAACATTTCTATAAGAAATCCAATTATTTAAATAACTTTAGCTCATAAAGTACTACTGCAATTTTGCAGTCATTATTGCTGATTACTTCTGCCTGTTAAATGTACATTTTAAAAAGCCACTCCTTTTGTAACTCTGAAGTCTTCTGCTCTTCTTAAATGATCAAATGCGTGGTAAAATATTGTTTGAACATTTTCTTAATGAGATAGGACATTACTACTTTAATGTATGTATGGAACAGTGTAGCACTATAAAATGAATCAAATTTATTTTGTGTAAGCATCCTTTATGTCCTCACATTTTAGGCCCATTAGAGGGACCATTATATGATTTAAGAAAGTTTGTTCTCTTTTAATCTGTCTTTCAGCATCTTTAAATCTCTGGTGGTGCCATACATATAAGTTTACACATTAAGATCATTTGATTAATTGAAGCTACTTGGGAATGTATTTCATCAACACACTTCATTGGCCTATATTAGTGTGTTTTTAACAGACCATCTATAAGCACATTTTTAAAAAAATCACTGAAGTTGAAAGGACATGTATAATTTAAAGAGTAATCATAGCAGATTCTTCACTTTGATGCAAGCCTGGCTTTGCAGTTTCTATAGCAGACATGCATACCAGCAATCAGAGTGCTGTCACAGGACAGCTTGTCTCCCCTTTGATTCTTCAGAAGAGTTTCTTTAATCTTAGCTGTCTGTAGTATTCAGATGTCAACACCATGTATTTATATGGACTGTAATATTAATATTTCAAGATTTATATTTTTCCCATTCTCAAGTTCTGTTTTAAGGTATACTTGTTCTACAGTTGCGCTTGTGGCATGCCATCCAAAATGTGCCCAAACTGATAAATTCTGGCCTTATAATTAGCATGTGAAGCTGCATGAGACATGTATGTGCCTAAAATTAACCACCTCTCTGTACCTTCTCTGTACTCTATTCTTACTAATAAATTGTAGTAATGTTACAATAGACAGTAGAGATCAGTGAAAAACACTGATATTTCAAAGTAAGAGGGATAAATGGGGAAAATCATACATTAAAGAAATGAATGAAAGAAAAACAGATGCATGTGTGTGTTTGTGTGTGTAGTTTAGAACAGAATTCTTCAGGATGTTGGTGCTTTTCAATGTCCAATCTGGCTTGGGTAAAAATCCTCTTTTCTTCCTAAATATAAGTTATCCTTTGTCTACAAGCAGGCATGTTTTTGAAATTCCTGATAATATCACTTCACAATGATGACAAGCACTAAATTCATAACAGCGTAAACTCTATTAGGGAAACATGATTCTATTATTTTAATACTTTAAGACAACAATCACACTGAATATTATAAGAATAAAACTCAATTTTACTAATTCGCTGTTTCTCTTATAAAAAATGGATGATTTACTCCAATTTGGTGTTCTTGAGATACATGGCACAGCTATAACCAAGGATTAAATCTACTTGTAACTGAACAAAATCTTATAACTCTCCATAATTTAAGTGGAACATTTAATTTTGGTCATTATACTCCCATGACAAATAAAATTCCACATTTCATTTTCCCCCCTTTGCTACTTACATATTTACTAACATTACATAGGTTTCTTCATTATTTTCCAATACTTCAGATTATCTTCTGAGTAAGAAAAAAATCCAACAAATAGATTGCTTTATTATTATTATTATTATTATTATTATTATTAATAATAATAATAATAAGACCAAGCCTTAAGGACAAATGCATACAAAGTCAAAATTGAGAAGACAGCAACAGACAGTAAGTGCCGCCTATGCAAAGAAGCTGAAGAAACAGTGGACCACTTGGTAAGCTGTTGCAAGAAGATTGCACAAACTGATTACAAGCAGCGGCATGACAAAGTAGCAACAATGGTGCATTGGAAGATCTGCAAAAAATATCATTTGCCTGTAAGCAAAAACTGGTGGGATCATAAAATAGAGAAAGTCATAGAAAATGATAAAATTAAACTGCTCTGGGACTTCAGAATTCAAACAGACAAGCACCTGCAACATAACACCCCAGACTTAACAATTGTCGATAAGAAAGACAAAAAAGTCTGGATAGTGGACGTGGCAGTGCCTGGAGATAGCAGAATAGAAGAGAAAGAACTGGAGAAGATAACAAAATACAAAGACCTACAAATAGAAATAGAAAGACTGTGGCAAAAGCAAGCAAGGGTAGTACCAATAGTCATAGGCTCCTTGGGTGCAATCCCAAAACAACTGGAGCACCACTTGAACACCATTGGCATTGACAAATTCGCTATTAGTCAATTGCAAAAGGCGGCCTTACTAGGAACTGCTTCCATCCTGCGACGATATCTGTAATACCATCAAACATCCACATCTGCCTATCCCAGGTCCTGGGTAAGGACTCGATAGGTAGACAAAATGCCAAATCCAGTCTGAACATCTGGCTGACTGTGCGATGATCCATAATAATAATAATAATAATAATAATAATAATAATAATAATAATAATAATAATAATAATAATAAAGTTGGAAGGGACCTTGGAGGTTACCTTGTCCAACCCCCTGCTCAGGCAACCCTATACCATTTCGGACAAATGGCTGGCCAGTCTCCTCTTAAAAACTTCCATTGTTGGAGCATTCACCACTTCTGGAGGCAGGTTGTTCCACTGGTTAATTGTTCTAACTGTCAGGAAGTTTCTCCTTAGTCCTAGGTTGCTTCTCTCCATCCGTTGCTTCTTGTTCTGCCTTCAGGTGCTTTGAAAATAGCTTGACTCCCTCTTCTTTGTGTCAGCCCCTGAGATATTAGAACACTGCTATCAAGTCCCCCCTTCGTCCTTCTCTTCGTTACACTAGACATACCCAATTCTAGCAACCGTTCCTTATATGTTTTAGCCTCCAGACCTCTAATCATCTCTGTTGCTCTTCTCTGCACTCTTTCTAGAGTCTCAACATCTTTTTTACATCATGGTGACCAAAACTGGATGCAGTATTCCAAGTGCGGCCTTACCAAGGCATTGTAAAGTGGTATTAATACTTCACGTGATCTTGATTCTATCCCTCTGTTAATGCAGCCCAGAACTGTGTTGGCCTTTTTGGCAGCTGCAGCACACTGCTGGCTCATATTTAAGTGATTGTACACTAGGACTCTGAAGTCCCTCTCACAGTTACTACTATTGAGCAAGGTAGCCCCTATACTATACCTGTACATTTGGATTTTCTTGCCTAAATGTAGAAACTTTTTTTTTTCACCACTGAATTTCATTTTGTTAGATAGTGCCCAGTGTTCAAGTCTGTCCAGATCCTCCTGTATCTTAAGCCTGTCTTCTGGAGTGTTGGCTATTTCTGCCAGCTTGGTGTCATCTGCAAATTTGATGATTTCCCCATCTATCCCCTCCTCCAAACCATTGATGAAGATGTTGAAGAGCACTGGGCCCAGAACAGAGCCCTGAGGCACCCCACTACACATTTCCCTCCATGTAGATGCGGTTCCATTGAGGACCACATGCTGAGTACAGACAGTCAGCCAGCTACAAATCCATCTGGTAGTGATGCTGTCTAACCCACATTTTTCTATCTTATCGAGGAGCAGGTTGTGATCTACTTTATCAAATGCCTTACTGAAGTCCAAGTAAATTATATCCACAGCATTCCTCTGATCCACTAATTTTGTCATTTGGTCAAAGAATGCAATAAGATTTGTCTGGCATGATCTGTTTTTGACAAACCCATGTTGGCTTTTAGTAATGACTTTGTTTGCCTCTAGGTGTTCGCTGATTCGTTGTTTGATTATCTTTTCCACATGAAGCTGCTGGGTGAACTATCCATCACCATGCTGATGATACCCAATCGTATGTCTCTATTCCTGTCAAATTAAGCAATGCCATGAATGTCTTATCCTGATAACTGGATAGGGAACAGCAGGCTTCAGTTAAATCTTAACCATATTAAATAAGTTTCAGGGGCCCACTAATATTCCAGGAGCATGCCATCTTTGGTGCTGGATGGTATTTCACTTTGCCAGACAGACCCAGTGCACAATCTGGGGGTCCTCCTAGACTCCTGCTGAATGAATAGGTGGCAATAATGGCTAGGACACAGGTCGGCAACCTGTGGCTCCAGAGCCGCATGCTCCTTCCCCTGTGGCTCCCAGCCTCCTCTGCCATTTGCAGAAACAGACAGAGAGAGGCAATTACGCTTCCCTGCTTCTCTCTCTCTGTCTCTCTGTGTGTGTGTGTTTGGTGTGTGTGTGTGTGTGTGTGTGTGTGTAAAAGAGAGTGCACTCACAGTGTTCTCCGAGGAGCTGAAAAGCTTATTGGGCAGAACTCCTCCCTTTGCTGCATCTCTTCAGGAAGCAGGAAGCAGGAAGGGCAGGAGAGAGCTAGCTAGCCCAGCTATGCTGACTCAGGAATTCTGGGAGTTGAAGTCCATGATCATAAAAGAGCCGAGGTTGCCTGCCCTGAACTTGTTAGAGACCAGCTTGAAGCCAGCTTGCCAGGTGAGCAGCAGATAGGGGAGAGAGGGGGGGAGAGAAAGTGAGAGAGGGAGGGGGAGAGAGAGAGAGAGGAAAGAGAGAGAGAGAGAAAGAAAGAGAGTGGGGGAAGAAAGCCTGACAGACCAAGAGCAGATAGAGAGAGATGGAGGGAGAGAGAGAGAAAGAGACCCTTTTGACATCTAAAATGAAGATAACACTGCATATATCCTTTTTTACCTGTGTGTGTATGTATGTATGTGTGTGTGTGTGTGTGTGTGTGTGCGTATGTACACACACACACACACACACACACCCTATAATAAAGGTAAAAAAGGATATATGCAGTGTTATCTTCATTTTAGATATCAAAAAGGTTTTGCGGCTCCCGGTGTTTTGTTTTTAGTGGGAAACGGGTCCAAGTGGCTCTTTGAGTGTTTTGGGTTGCCTATCCCTGGGCTAGGAGAACCTCTACAGTGTCTACAAAGTTCATTTTGTGCGCCAGTTGTGCCCATTCCTGGATTGGCAGACCCTGTTTACAGTCACTCATGCCCTAATCACCTCTACATTGGATTTCTGCAAAGAGCTCTGTATGGGACTGACCTTGAGAAGTTTTAGCTAGTATAGAAAGCAGCAGCATGAGCAGTTATGTGCACTCCTAAATAGCACATGTTGCACTTCTGCTACATGAGCTGCATTAATTGCCCAGTTTGCTTCTGGGTCCAATTCAAGGCACTGATTTTACCTTTAAAACTCTTCATTGCATGGGATCAGGCTATCTGAGGTACCACGTCTAACAGCTTACATCAACCTGACACATTAGATCTCACAGAGAAATCATGCTATGGGTACCATTGACTAGGGATCTGCATTTACTGGATCCCAGAAAAATGCTTTCTCTGCTGTCGTGTCTACCTCATGGAATATTCTTTCCCCAGAAAGTAAACTGGCCCCATCCCTCTTGATATTCCAAAAGGTCCCCAGGCCAGGCCTGGGGCTCGAATAGAATCAGAGATATCTATAATGGAAGCTGGCTTCTTCCCCACCCCCACCCACCACCCTGCCCTTCATCTATGGTTTGTGTTTTTTATGATATTTATTAGTATGGTTTTTGTATTTATAATTGATGTTTTTATATTCTGTTTTATCTCTTGTGCACTGCCTAGAGCCACATCTATATACATTTGATTAATACAATAAATAAATATATAAATACATAAATGTATGAAAGGGCTGAGCTGGTATCACAACAGCACAAATTTACATTTGTTATTTTGACAAGCATCTCATCTTGTGGACCAAGTTATTTACTTTTCTTTATTACTGAATTATTAAACTGGTTGAAATGACTTTGAATAATTATTAGTTTTCATTGAAATCAATGGAATTTGTCATAACTAATATTTTCCATTGTGTTCAATGGGTTGCAAGTACAATTAGCTATTATTATGGACCCATAACAAAATTCCTAACATTTTTAAAGTTTAAACATTAATATTCTGCTACATATCTCTACTTAGGTTGAGATATAATGGCACTTTTTATTTTATGTTTGTGACAAAGTGAAAAGCATATAGGAAATTTACTGTATAACTGTAAGATAATGTTACTCTGAACTGACTGTGATTGTCATCAATGCTGTTAAAATAGGACTAGATCCAATTTGCTAAATGTTAATGTTATACATTCTATTCACAGTATGCTTTATATCTGGTTTTGATTGCCTATTTGTTTAATGCAAGAATATAATATGAATATAATCAGAAAAATTGATGCTGTAGGGTAGGCTACTATATTATATATAGTATGTAATACTATTTATTAAATTAATAATACTATATTAAATTATTTAATATTATATTAAATAAATAAATACACACACATACACATACACATATAATTTGTAGGACAAGAAAATGGGACACATAGGATTTCTACCATTGTTATCCCTGCCACTACAATGGCTTTTAAACCAATGATTTAAAACTTCACTTTCTGCTTTCCCTAGTCTTACAGAAAAGTTCTGTTTGAACAGAAGAAACAGAAAATGAGAAGCAACTTATCTGTTCCATGACAGAATGGAAATTATGAATTCATAGAGTCATTTTGAAGGTTTCTCAAACTTTTTTTTAAAGTAAATGGGTATAAAAATCAATTCCAAGGTGTTTTTTTAAGTAGGTGTTGCATGAAGGGCTGAATTTGATTTTGCAAAATCTTACAAGGTAATATTTTCTCCATATGTGCACAAGTAACTGCAAGCCAGCCAAACAGTGCTTTAAAAGGCAAGCTGCTTTGTCAGAATCTGAAATGCATTTCTCAGACTGGATCAACTGCATGGTTACAATTCCTGGCTAAGAAAACAGAACTGAAAAATAGATCCAGTCCAGGAAAAAAAGGTCATGGAAAAATCCTTAGAGCCATCATTAGTAAACACAGCATAATGTGATGTTTTGACCAATAAGCTATGAAAGGCAATATCAATGAATACCACTCCTTTATCTGATGCATTTTTACATGGTGGTTTGAACACATGAGTAGAAATGTTTGAAATAAAATAAGTTTGTCTAAACTGATGGAAAGATTTAATGAAATATGTTTTCCTACCATCCATACTGGTTCACTTTCATCAAAGGATGGTTTTAGAGTTGGAGCAGAACAGAAAGGGGCCTTTTTCCTTAGACAGATTATTATTCTCCCATATAGTCCATGATTACAATTCATAATTACGTGTTTCTGCTTCATTTTATGTACTTAAAATAAAACTGTCTTTAGAGAAACATTACCAACACATCATTCGTAGTCTGAAAATAAATTTTGCATTCCTAGCCTTTATAAGTACAGCTTTTAAAAGAGACAGGCAATAAGAAATATTTACTGCACATTTCACAAATAATATACTGCATTTTGCCAGCATAGACTTTTTTTTTTAACTTTCTTGTTTTTTTTTCCAATGTGTATGTGTATGTGTATATATATATATATATATCCTTTGATATATATATATATATATACACACATACATACATACATACATACTGTGGACTAGCATGATACTTTTGTAATTGTTAAAGAAAAATAATGAAGAGTAATTGGTTTGGGTATCAACAAAGGATAGTCACACAATTCTGAACAATTTTATGTTGATGCTTAAAAAAACTGTAGATTCTGCCATAAACCAAACTTATCCATCACATAACAATATTTCAACAGTTAAATAGCTCTTTTTCAGTGGCAATTTTAGTGCAATTTTGTAAAGAATTTATACATGTTTCTACGATTGTGTGAAGTAGGGTTCACAAGAACATTTCAGTGATCACCAGCACTGTTTACAGCAATTAACATAGTGTACATATTGAGAAAATAACTAACTAAATAAGGGAAAATAGGCCTTAAGACTATCATTAATTATGACCTATCTTCCTTTTCTATCTTAGTCAATTTTAGAGTCTTATATTTTTGGCCATTATTCAATGCTGTGGGGGGGGGGTAAACTGCATGCAAATATATCTGAGTAATTATGGTTGGCAGTTCCTATAACCTAGAGGCACTAATTCTTGCAGATGGAAAGAATTCCTAGCCAATGGGAATAGTCCAATACGGTTAAATTTCAGTTATATCATTAAGCTCCATTAATAACATGTATTCAGTAGCATATTGAAATGCTGTTTTAATTATTTTTAGCTCTAAAAGTACTGTAGCTACATATTTATTGATCAAAATCAATATGTTTTGCCAACAACTTGGTAAATAATGCAGACCAGAAATCATAACTGTTTGGTATGCATTAGTCAAACCATATATAATTTTCCATGAACTTCTCTCAATATTTGTAAACTCCGTGGCTCTTTAGAATTTGATATCTGTAATGACAAGGTCTTCCTGGATAGCATCTCTGATATAAATAATCAAATGAATATATTATTCAATTGTCCATATTTCTTTTTCCTAAATTGCAGCTACTTCAGTTTGGAGCTTACTATTGAGATACTCATGTAGTAATCTATTATTTCATGTTCAACTGTTGTTGTTTTTTTTTTTTTTTTAAAAAAAAGCTTTTTCACATTCTTGAAACATCTTGCTTTGTAAAAGGGATTTGCTGGCTGAGATTTAGGGTTATTTGTAATGACAGGAACATATTGTGAATTGAGATCCACTTCTGTTTGCAGAAGATAGAAAGTAAATACCACTGCACAATGATTGGTACATCTTCTGATACTAGAACATTGATAGAGGAAATGCAACAGTAGGGTAAAAAAAAAAAGACTAAATTACCTCCACCCTTTCTACTTCTTGTAGGATCCTTGATTGGATTTTGGATAGAATGATCACAGCTAACTTGTTGCCTAGTATAGTGAAAATGTCTCAACCTCTAGCACTAGGATGGATCCAAGATAACCCACAAACAAATTCTTTAAGACAGGAATATGTATAAATATTGTCTATCAAGTTACCATTACCTTGTCTTTTTTCATGTGGAAAGGAAGGAAAAAGATATTAAATATATGGTGAGTTAGAAGTTTAACTATAATATTTTAAGTTTAATTAAATTAAATCATATCCAATTAAGTTTTGTTCTGTATTTTCCACTTTGGGAAGTATATGCTGTGATATATCATTCAAAAAGCTAAATACAACGTTCAGGAGATAGTAATCTTCCTGTTTCTAAACATAAATCTCTTCTTTAAAATGAAATTTTGAAAGCAGCAGGACTTTCCTCCTTTGAGCAAAATTTTCAACCAGATATGCATACTAGATCACATGAACCTATATATCAGTGATGGCAAACCTTTTAGAGACTGAGTGCCCAAAAACTGGCCCCGCCCCTGGTCTACCCCCTGCCCTGCCCCCACTCCGCCCCACCCTGCCTGCCCACAGGGCCACTTACCGCCTCCAGGGTCCGCCACAGATTGCACAGGCAGCCCAGCAGCGCCATGGCGCCATGCCCTCTGCCCCCCTGCAGCATCAACTGTGCGCGTTAGGGTGTCAGGGCAGAGTCTTATCTACGCTGCCTGGCTGCCATGTCCTTGGCTGCGCTGCTCCGTGTGGGCCATGCTCAAGGGCGACTCTCCTCCAAGGAGGCTGCTAGTGAGGAGGGGGTCACAGGTGGAGGCAAGGCTGGGGCAATGGCACGTGTGCCCACAGAAAGGGCTCTGAGTGCTGCCTCTGGCACTCGTGCCATAGGTTTGCCACCACTGATATATATTGTAAACTTTTTTGTCAAATTTTTATTTTATTAAAAAAAGTTAAAATATAAAACTCCAAAAGACTTTTAGAAAGCAAAGAAAAAACACAAGACATTTAAAAAGTGCATTGAGAAAAAAAATAACACCTATACACAGATTTCCCCCCAGTTGAATACTGACTGATATATTATTACAGTATTAATTTCCTACCTCTTGTGAAACAAGCCCATTTTTTTAAACTACTAACTCTATTTGCAAATTACTAGTTTGTCATCCATATACTATATTAATGATAAAACAGTTAATAGGAAGAACAATAATAATAAAAAAGACATACACTCTTGGTTTCAATATAATCAATTGTTAGTTAGGTGGAGTTTAGATCAAAAGGTTGGTATTACTTTAGAGGATGCGAATTTGATAAAACAGATTAAAGATCAAATTCTAGCTCATATAAAGAGAATTTATAATGTCTTAATAGAATTGGATTCTGAAATGGAATTAGTTAAAGATTGTATGGTAAAATGGGCACAAAATATTCAAGAACCGATTCTATTGGATACATGGGAGACAATTTGGGTCAGAAATGTAAAATTTACTCAAGCTCAAAATTTGAGAGAAAATTTTTATAAAATGTTTTATAGGTGGCATTTGGATCCCCAAAAGTTGTCTCGTATGTATCCTAACTTGCAGCCCAAATGTTGGAGATGTGGTAGTTTGGATGCAACTTATTTTCATATTTGGTGGACATGTAGAAATATAAAAGCTTTTTGGATTAAAATTTGGTGGATTATTCAGAATATAGGGCAATATTGGAAGAAGGATTGTTTGCCTGCTATAGAAGAATGGATGCTTAAAGTATCAAATTTAGCAGAAATGGCTAAGATTTCTCCTTATTTGAAGGGTTATTCACAAGAAAGATACATTTCGGTTTGGAGAAGATGGATAGATTATATTCAGAATAAATATGGGACTAAAAAGTTCCATTTATTTTATGAATAAATTATTGAATATTATTATTGTTATTATTATTAATAGTTTAATGTAGTGGAATTTTTATTATATTGTATTGTTTATAAATTGGGATTTTAATTTGATTATATGATAAAGTTTATTTGTTAATTGTTTACTTTGTGTTAAAAGAGAGTTAAAGTGCATTATATTTGTTTATTTACATAGTTGGTTAATGTTAGTTAGATTATGATTATTATATTTGTTACCCTGTATTCAGCTCTGGGAAGTGGGGGAGGGGGTGGGGGTAGGGGGGTGGGTTTGGGATATATTTTGTAATTTTTGTAAAACTTTTCAATAAAAAAAAATAATAATAAAAAAAACAAAGTTAAAGTTTCAAAACCTTCTGTTAACAAACTGTTACTGTAATCAACTCATAGAAAATTTTCCACAGCATCTTATCATCACAAATCATCACAAAATTAATAGTAATTAATCCTGGATCAAATATCCATGTTTTAATTCCATCTCTTATCAATTGTTGTCTGATTAAATATAATAAGTTCAATCTCCAAAATCAGTCTGTCTTCCCAACAAAGTCCAGATGAAATTGTTTCTAAATTAAGTTGATAAATCCATTCCCCCATCTTATTAGATCCTCCTAGGAAAGGTCAATTTGTCACTTCTCCACATAGTATAATTTCTGCTGTTGTAAAAGACTGCAAGTTTGAGCTTCAAAAAGGTATATGCAATCAATGAGTTAATTCTAAGTCTTGTAGTTGTTAATTGCGAAGTCGTGTCCGACCCATCGCGACCCCATGGACAACGTTCCTCCAGGTCTTCCTGTCCTCTAAGTCTATACAATCCCAATTTCTTTGTGACAGATCAACTGGTTCCAAAACACATTCCTCTTTTAAATTTGATTTAGCCAACTTAGATGCATCTGAATATTTTCCACAGACATTGTCATTTCATCAAACTTTTTTTAAAAACTTTCAACCAAAGATTGGATGTTACCAAATGGGCTTTTTCAGGCAGGCCTGCTTGTCTGTAATCTGATACATTGTTACTCTGTGTGAGTTAGCCAGAGAACAAAGAACACTAAAACAAAGTGAAGAAATAAAAAAGAACTGTAAAGATATTATCTGGATATTTTCAATCCAAAGTTAAAAGAAAAATAAAAAATGAGCTCCAAATATTTTACAAATTAATAAAATGCAAAAACCCTATGGTGAAAATCCAATATTGATGTAAATCAAATAAAAGCATGCCATGTTTCTATATGGAAAAGTGAAACTTATTCAAGACAATAACAAAAATTGGAAGGAAAAAGAAAAAAACCTGATAAAGTCCATCAAGTGGTTAGAGTAAATAATAATAATAACAACAACAATAAAGTTGGAAGGGACCTTGGAGGTCATCTAGTCCAACCCCCTGCTCAGGCAGGAAACCCTATAACATTTCAGACAAATGGCTGTCCAGTCTCTTCTTAAAAACTTCCAGTGTTGGAGCATTCACCACTTCTGGAGGCAAGTTGTTCCACTGGTTAATTGTTCTAACTGTCAGGAAGTTTCACCTTAGTTCTAGGTTGCTTCTCTCCTTGATTAGTTTCCATCTGTTGCTTCTTGTCCTGTCTTCAGGTACCTTGGAAAATAGCTTGACTCCCTCTTCTTTGTGGCAGTCCCTGAGATATTGGAATACTGCTATCATGTCCCCCCTCGTCCTTCTCTTCATTAAACTAGACATACCCAATTCCAGCAGCCTTTCCTTATATGCTTTAGCCGCCAGTCCCCTAATCAATCTCAACATCTTTTTTACATTGTGGTGACCAAAACTGGATGCAGTATTCCAAGTGTGGCCTTACCAAGGCATTGTAAAGTGGTATTAATACTTCACGTGATCTTGATTCTATCCCTCTGTTAATGCAGCCCAGAACTGTGTTGGCCTTTTTGGCAGCTGCAGCACACTGCTGGCTCATATTTAAGTGATTGTCCACTAGGACTCCGAGGTCCCTCTCACAGTTACTACTATTGAGCAAGGTAGCCCCTATACTATACCTGTACATTTGGTTTTTCTTGCCTAAATGTAGAACCTTACTTTTTTCACCATTGAATTTTATTTTGTTAGATAGCGCCCTGTGTTCAAGTCTGTCCAGATCCTCCTATATCCTAAGCCTGTCTTCTGGAGTGTTGGCTATTCCTGCCAGCTTGGTGTCATCTGCAAATTTGATGATTTCCCCATCTATCCCCTCCTCCAAATCATTGATGAAGATATTGAAGAGCACTGGGCCCAGAACAGAGCCCTGAGGCACCCCACTACACACTTCCCTCCCTGTAGATGCGGTTCCATTGAGGACCACATGCTGAGTACAGGTATTCCCAGGTATTGAGGTTAGGCTGGTAGGTCTGTAATTTCCTGGGTCCATTTTTTTTTCCTTTTTTGAAGATGGGAACTACATCAGCTCTTTTCCAGTCCTCCGGTAATTCCCCAGTGCTCCAGGGTCTTTGAAAAATATAGTTCAGTGGCTCCGATATCACATCTGCCAGTTCCTTGAGAACTCTGGGGTGTAATCCATCTGGTCCTGGTGATTTGAACTCGTCTAGGCTGGACAGGTGCTCACTTACCGTTTTCTTACCTATCTTAACTTGCATTTCTATTCTGTTTTTTATGGCACTATTTTTGGTAGGTTGGTCTGTTTTTTCCCTTTGTGTAAAGACAGATGCAAAAAATGAGTTAAATAGTTCTGCTTTCTCCCTGTTGCTTGTCATCTTCTTGCCACTTTCCCCCACTAATGGACCAATCATTTCCTTCACTTTTTTCTTGTTTTTTACATGTTGAAAGAAGCTTTTTTTTTGTTATTTTTGACTTTGGTCACAAGCCTTAGTTCATTTTGAGCCTTAGGTTTCCTCACTTCATCTTTGCAGGCTCGGGCTATTTGTTGATATTCTGACTTAGTTATGTGCCCCTCTTTCCATTTTCTATACTTGTCCTTTTTATCTTCCAATTTAACAGAGAGTTCTTTATGTAGCCATGCTGGTTTCTTTTGAGAGCTGTTATTTTTCCTCTTTGTTGGTATTGTGCTGGTATCTCACTTTTCAACATTTCCCAACCTTCTTGAGTTGTTTTCCCCTTGAGGATTCTCATCCATGGAATCCTTCCCAAGCCCTCTCTAAGTTTATTGAAATTAGTACAAGACTCTAGTTTGACTGTGTTCTATTGCTTGTGCTTCCATAATGTTGAATTCCAATATTGCATGATCACTTCCTCCCAAGGTTCCTGTGGCTTCAACACCTTCTATCATTTCATATCTGTTAGTGAGAATTAAATCCAAAATGGCTAATCCCCTAGTTCCCTTCTCTACTTTTTGGGAGACAAAATTATCTGCTAGGTTTGCAAGGAATCTTGGTGCAGAGTTTGTCTCCCAGTTGATGTCAGGGTAGTTAAAGTTCCCCATTACTATTGTGATGTGCTTCCTACATACCTTAGTTAGCTGACTAGCAAAAAGTTCATCTATTTCCTCTGGTTGGGTGGCCTGTAGTATACACCTATGGTAATGTCATTTTTTCTCCTTTTATATTGACCCAAATGCATTCAAGACAGTTTTCATCATTCTTGTGCTCTATTTCTATAGAGATGTAGTTATTTCTTACATATAGAGCAACTCCGCCTCCTCTTTTATTTGGTCTGTTTCTTTTAAATAATTTAAATCCCTCTAGCTGTGTGTTCCATTTGTGGGTTTCATCCCACCATGTTTCCGTAATGGCAACAATATCATATCTGCCCTCATTAACCTGAATTTCTAGTTCACCCTGTTTGTATTCAGTCAGCTGGTCAACTTTTAAAGACAAATAGCGAAATAAAACAATAAATTCAAAAAGTGAAAGTTAAAACCCAGGCATGCTTGGAAAATGAATGTAATGTAATGTTTATTATATTAGGATCATAATAAAATTTTACAGATTTAAATTATGAATGCATCATTACATTACATTTACATCTTTTCATAGAATTGTATTATTCTCTTCGGGATTTCTACATTAGAACCTAAATTAGTTCTGATTTTCTCCAAATTGATGGAAGTGAAAATTGAATAAATCTAGTAAATCAATCTCAGACTAATAATAATAACAACAACAACAACAATATAGAAAACTGAAGTTGGGTCAGTTTTGACGTACATTAATTTCACTGCAAGGAGCAATGCAGTCATTTTCAGTTATTAGCTTGTCAGCACAAGGAGAAAAAAAAGACTGTTCATCATCCCAAATGCCTGGATTGCAACCTCCACAATGGCTGAAGGTGTCAGTCATCTATGTAAAAAAAGCAAATACGCTGCAAAAAGGACAGACCTTTAATACTAAATTACAGCTATTCTAGAGGTGCTGAGTATGAATTTTGCATATGTCTGGTTCATGACTAAATGTTTACAGAGAGACATTGCTGCATAAGTTCAAAGCAGAAGTTATATTCATGCTCCAAAACTGATTTTCACATGAAAATCTGCCTGCAAGAATTTGCTTTATTTATCTATTTATTCATTCATTTATTGTTATTAAAAAAAAGAAATGAGTGTTCAGGAAGACATATTTACATACTAAATTGTTATTTATGTGTGAATGAAATAGCATTTTCAGCATTCTATTTAATGGCATTCCATACTTTCAGCTTTAAGATTTATGATCTTATACAACTTATTTTATCATCCGTCAAGGAAAATGAGCTCCTTCCTGTCTCTTATTAATCCAGTCCTATTGGTATGTTATTCCACAATATTTAAACCATATGCAGTTTGCCATGTTTTTCATTCCACTGTGTTTTCCCCCAAGAGCTGCTTTCAATAAGAACTGTTGCTTCAATGTATTTAAAGATCAAATGTCACTCTATTGCAGCTTTTAGTACAAGGTCTCATGTTACCTACGCTAGGGCATCAGTACAGTCTTTTAAGCTTGGATCATAAAAGGAAGGGAACAATTATACCTACATTATTTTTTTAAAAAAAAATAAAGATAGAATAAAAGTACTAGATGGCTGATTTAGTGAAGACATGCCAAACTTACATATTTTCAATCATATTCAACTCCCAAATTTCATTTCCAAGCTCTAGCTATTATGTAGGAACAGATATATTGAATCTATGGATTAGTTTACTCACTAAGATATACATGAGGAAAATTCTGTGAACATAGCCTCTGGAAGAATATTGAATTAAATGGGATTTGATTTTGTTCACTGATGTTTTCAGGTAATATGGTCATTCAAAGAAGCATCACGTGTAAAAGATGTTTACAACCTGAGCATCACTGCTTGCATGAGGAAAATCCTGGTTCATCAAAAAGAGCTCCTGGCTGTCATCACGTTCTGTAGATAATTAAACCAAATAGTGCATAATAACAGGATCATCTTATGCTGCCCTAGACAGAACAGGTTGCTTTGAATCCAATCCAAGACAGATAGATAACTCAGAAGAACAAACAGAAAATCTATTGCTTTATTCTGGGAATCCTAGACAATGACTTACAGTTATGTGGAGATGCGTCCAAAATTATATTTAGCAATATGAGTTCATTCCACAGGTAAATTGATGATGGATTTTCCCCTCTTCTTCTGCATAAGCATCACATGTTGGCATAGATCCTCCAAGCCATGTGGCTAGGATGAACCAAGGCACTCCAAAACTGGGCACGTAGCACGTATGTCCTGAGAGGAACTCAGAAACTCCTCCCACTGACCCATTAATATGAGATGACTGACTAACTAATCTGCATTTCCCATAATCCCTCTCTTAAGGAAACAACCCTTAACTCAATAACTGCCAGATATTCTAACATACTGATACATGCTCTCCAGTTAGGGTTACATAGAGCTATACGACCAAAACAAGTCTATTTAGGTACTTGAATCTACAGGAAAGACCAGCTAGGTATTGAAATCAACTCAAAGTTTAAATATCACAGAATGACATCATCAGGTTGCTTTAATGTGTTCTTTCTGAGAGTTTCCCAAGGAGGTTATATGTATTCAGGTATGAATGAAGTAATGATTCATAATAACTCATTAACAAATTATTGGAAACCTATTGATATGGTTTATTGTTCCTGACATTTGTTTGTTGCATATATTTACCTTTGTCTTTTATACAAGATTGGTGACTGAAAGAAAACGTGATTTGACTTTGAGTACTACTTTAACTAGAATACATGTAGGGATTTAAAGATCTGTCACTCATTGATGATGCCAGCTAGGTGTAAGGTGCATCTTCAGAATGGAATAGTTCCAACAGGAATCCTTTATTAAGAGTGGTTGCAATGCTAGACAGGACTTGGGGATCCCATTCAAGGTTTTTTCCCCAGCCAAGGAAAGTATCTGTATCTGAACTTCTTGTATTATTGGAATTCCAGGAGAAAGAAGAATTAAGTTTGTGATTTGAGTTTATGGATTTCAATATTCTTTGTATGCTTTGTTTCCTTGCCTGCAATAACTTGTGTTTTAAGTAACGCCCATTGTCGTATGTATCTGATGGGAAAAGGATATCCATATATTTAAAAGCCCTGTGCTTTTGATAGACTGCTGATTACAAGAACGGGGCTATCATATCTCAAATGAAAAACTACTAGATGGCAGGAAAGAGGAAATACAAAAAAAAAAAAATAATAATGGATTTTTGAAGCCCAGATCTAGTAGTTCTTGTAATTCAAGAATACTGCCTGTAGCAATCATTGTTTGAGCAGAATGTAAGCTATCCTCAAACCATAAAAAATAAAATATTCTAGATTAAAAAGCAAACTATAGACTGAACTGCTGCCCTTAAAATCCAAATAATGGGATGAAAAGTCCCCAAACAACACCAGTGTTGGTATCAGCCCGATACCCATTATTTTAATGCACATTTTTCTTCCATGTCTTACCATATTTTCTCTATATGTCTACAGAATGTCAAAAAACAGACATAAAACAGATTTACTCCATACTTTTCCAGGTTAACTTCCTCTGGCTGATTGGGAAAAATAAGGAAATAAAAGCAATTGTTGGAACAGCTTGAAATACATTTTATTAATGAAAAAAAAAAATACTAGCAAATGACAGAGTTTTTTTATTGAAAAGTTTTATACAGTATACAATATCCCAAAACCCACCCATCCCTAACCCTCCCCCCACTTCCCAGAGCTGAGTACAGGGTTACAAATTAATAATCAAATTCTAATTAACATAACCCAACTATATAAGTAACCAAATCCATGATACTTTAACTCCCATTTAAGATAAATATAAGCAAATTAAAACAAAAAGAATAATATAAACAAGTCAATATTAATTAAACCATAGTAATACCAAATCTAAAATGAGTTATTATACTATCAATACTAATCTAAAATTTACTCATAAACTAGATGAAATTTTTTAATCCCATATTTATTCTGAATATAATCTATCCATCTTCTCCAAACCGAAATATATCTTTCTTGTGTATGATCCTTCAAATAGGCAGAAATTTTTGCCATTTCTGCTAAATTTGACACCTTAAACGTCCATTTTTCTATAGTAGGCAAGGACTCTTTCTTCCAATATTGCCCTACCAATAACCTTGCTGCTGTTATTAAGTTCAACATCAAATCAGTTTCTCTAACATCAAAATCTACAATAATACCCAACAAAAATAATTGAGGGGTAAACTTTATCTTTCTTTTAAAAATCTTTTGAATGTTCCACCAAATTTTAATCCAAAAAGCTTTTATATTTCTACAAGTCCACCAAATATGAAAATAGGTTGCATCCAAGCTACCACATCTCCAACATTTGGGCTGTAAATAAGAATACATACAAGACAGCTTTCTGGGATCCAAATGCCATCTGTAAAACATTTTATAAAAATTTTCTCTTAAATTTTGAGCCTGTGTAAATTTTACATTTCTAACCCAAATTATCTCCCATGTATCCAACGGGATCGGTTCCTGAATATTTTGAGCCCACTTTACCATAACAATCTTTAATTAGATCCATTTCAGAATCCAATTCTATTAAAACATTATAAATTCTCTTTATATGGGCCCGATTTTGATCTTTAATCTGTTTTACCAAATTCTCATCCCCTAAAGTAATACCAACCTTTTGATCTAAACTCCACCTAACCACTAATTGATCATACTGAAACCAAGACTGTATAATATTTTCTTGCTTTAGCTCAACTAAAGATTTTAATTGCCAATCACTCCCTACCAATCGAAGTAATTCCTTATAAGAGATCCTATCCAAATTCACACCCCTAGATACCCCTTCTATCGCGTGTCCAGGAATCCCCCAAATTGGTATTTTATAATTTAACCTATAATAGTACTTCTTCCAGACACATAATAAGGCACTTCTTAAGATATGGGATTTGAAAGCCTGATCTACTTTTTTATTATAAATCAAATATGCGTGCCATCCATATAATAAGTCCCATCCCTCAAGAGATAGTACATTTTTATTTGTTAAGTTAACCCAGTCACTAATCACTGTTAGGACCGCCTCATCATATAATTTCAAATTAGGCGCCTTAAGCCCTCCTCTTTCCCGAGCATCTTGTAAAATCTTAAACTTTACTCTTGGTTTTTTCCCTGCCCAGATAAATTTATTGATACCCTTCTGCCATTCATCCAAATTAGTGTCTTTTTTTCAAAATGGGTATCAGCAAATGACAGAGTTTTCATTCATTTTATAAGCATTTTCCTGTGGAGAATCTTTATTCAGCTTATAAGCTTTTTCTCTGTTTTCTCTAAGATAACCGTAACATTGACTAATCGGAGTCATCTAATCTTTATAGATACTCTCAGCTGGTGGTCTGTTTCACTTGTGCTGTTAAGAGTAATTATAATAAGATTGCCTTCAGCTCTTTTAATCATTAATATTTTAATAGTTTTTGGCTAGTTTTAAAAGAAAGCAACTCATTTAAATCAGTTTATTTAATTTGGGGGAAGCCTCGTATCTATCTAGTTTATTAACCCTTGATTCCTAAACAAACTATCAGTAGTTTAATATACAGTAGTGGCCAAAATTGTGGAAACCTTTTGGGAAAAGTGTACAGTAGAAATGCCACCTTTGGTTAAGTTTCCACCAATTTTCCTTCTCATTCCTTTATAACTGTAGCCTTGTTCACTTAATAATACTATTTTACATTGCTTTCTGGGCAACCAGTCAACTCTTTGCACCATTACTTTAATTTTATTACGTTTTACAAGCTCACTAAATGAAAGAAAAAAAACCCAACCAACTTGATAGCGATCACATAACACGCTGACAAATGTCCTCCTCTCAGCTTCAATACATGACATCGATAACTGAATCCTACTGTGATCTGATTGGCTCATTGCCAAACAAGATGATACCTGACTGGCTCTCTAAATACTCATGCTCATTGGCTAAAATCAGATGAAGGAAAGCTACCTGATATCAACCTAAGCAAGTTGTGCTTCCTTTTTCTGGTTATTTGGCTATAACATTTTATTGAATACAGTACAGATAATTGAACAAACTTTGTTGCATTACATTCTTGATTAAATTATCTTATCATTGATATATAAATTTATGGTACTACTCCCCCAAAAATGATGTTATTAGCCATCAAACCTCAAAAATAAACTTTTTCCAAAAGATTTCCACAATTTTGGCCACTACTGTATATTATAAATTGAAATAATGTGTATTACATTGTTTACCACATTTCTTCTGATTTTGATGTAAGTTACAATAAATGTCTAGCACAGGGGTAGGCAACCTCGGCTCTTTTATGACTTATGGACTTCAACTCCCAGAATTCCTCAGTCAGCATAGCATAGCTGACTCAGGAATTCTGGGAGTTGAAGTCCATGAGTCATAAAAGAGCTGAGGTTGCCTACCCCTGGTCTAGCATAACACTGGTGCACACAGCTTAATAATTTATATTTTATTTAATTTCATCAGTGTACTTGCTGAGGAAAATAGTTCTTGCCCACCACTTCCAAAATAAGTTTTTATTCTAATATTTCAAAAGAAGGGAGACAATAGAGGAAGATGAAAGTTCAGCTACCAGCCATCTTCCCAGAGATATCTCAAGGAATAATAGGTATAATGTGTATATTTTTGCAAAAATTATGTAAAAAGATAGAAATCTCTGTTTGGTGTCTTAGTTACCTTACAGTGAACAAGGGATGTGCTTATTATTATTATTATTTTAAAGAACATTGGGCTGAATTTAGTGGGATACCAAGTGGGAATACATACTCACTTTTACCTTAATAATGGGGAGAGCTTATTGTGCCCATTTAAAGCTTACACTACTTCTCATTTCTTTCCCAATATATAATGAAGGCAATCAGACTATAAGGGGCCACAAAGGAGTGCCTTGTGAAACTTTTACACTTGTTCATGAATTGCTGTTTTAGTCTGCTGAATTTCATAGTAAAAGTGTTTACTCACTGATGGGGGGCATTTGTTATAACACTAAAGCAAAGCCAAAAATGTGTACTGTGGAGACAATTAATACTTAATATTTTAAAGATATTAACATACCATTAGTATCTTTAAAATATTATGATAATGGAATAGCAGCAAAACAAATCAAAACCATGGCATAATAAAAATAGGAATCTCACCAAGAAAACATAGAATATCTTGTAGCAGTGTTAACCATGTTGAAATATACATAGTTGTATATGTATATGTACATATATGTGTGTGTGTTTATGTAAATATATGTATATGTATGTATGTATGTATGTATATGTATGTATG
Source organism: Crotalus tigris (assembly GCF_016545835.1). Taxonomy (NCBI): domain Eukaryota; kingdom Metazoa; phylum Chordata; class Lepidosauria; order Squamata; family Viperidae; genus Crotalus; species Crotalus tigris. Next base: position 935,789 of record NW_024098271.1, on the reverse strand, counting down.
TATGTATGTGTATATATATATATATATATATATTAATATGAATTAAACAAAAACATAATTTTGATTAAAAAATTGAAACTTAGGTTTCGTAGTTATACAATTTAACTGTCCTACTAATGCTTTTCCTACCTGATAGCTACTTGTGCCAGATTTTATGCCTTCATTGTTATCAGTTCAGTTCTGACAAGCCTTTCCCATTCTACTACGCATAACTTTGTTCTCAAGAATATCTGCCCATTTCAATAGGCAAAGCAATACCCCAGGACACTTTCTGAATTTTTAAAAAAGACTGCTACACCAATGTTGGCCTAATCTTGTGATTCTTCTTAGATGATTAGCGTCCCTCTGCAATGTCCAAACATTCCAAGTGGAAAATTATTCACTTGGCCTGGATACAGGGATATAGGGGGAAAAATAAAAAAATAGATTCCATTTATTTCTTTAAAAAATTCTTAACAAATAAATAGAATGTGTATTTTCCCCCATTTCATGTTATGACTACTGATGTCACCTACTACTACATTTAAGAGTCTGTGCTATAATTTTTAACATACTAAAAATCTTCTATTTCTTTTATCTTTGCTGGCCACAGTCCTCCATTTATGTGTTTTTCTTTTTTATATCTTCCTTTTTGAGATCCAGATATACGTTTTCAATGTCAAGTCTCAAATATATAAAGACCACCTTAAACGTGCCACCCACATTTTTTAAAAGCATTTTTTTTAAAAGAAATATTCACTGTTTTCTCTCTGTGGGTATAAAAGGGAGAAAAAATCTTGCAAACTAAGTTGGAAATGAAATAGGAGATTAAGGACACACCTATCTGGGTTGATACAAATCCAGGGATGGTATTATTTCCTTTCATAGTCAGCTTTGGGGATCACTACCACCAAAACTTGTGGAAGACTGAATTTCAAACACCATAATTATGCAAGGAGGAGAATAAATTATCCATATGCAAATATTTCCACTCCTTAAAGCTAATACAAGAAAACTGAAAAAAGATGTGTTTTAATAAAAAGCAGAGAAGTATGGTTTTACACTCAGGTGAGGATTAAAGCACTTCTTTCACATCATTTCTGAAGCATAGTGAGTACTCTTTAAAGGCATTTTATCAATTATCTGGATTTGTTTGAAAAATAATGAATTGATGTTAATTAAGACCTAGATATTGAGTTCATTGAGTCCTATCAGGTTCTCACATGGGAAGAATAAATGTCTAGAATTCAGAGGTGGTATTCAGTCTGCATCCAAAATACCTTATTAAGACAAATACTGTTCTTTAAAAAAAAATCATGTTGGTAATTTATCCTTTTTTGTCAGCCATTATTTCTTCTTCAATATCCCATTTGTCAGAACTGTATGAGTTGGAGAATAGCTTACTGTGATAGCACCCAGATTGCTATCATTACATAAAATGAAAACTGTTTAAATCAATAATGAGCTTGCTATCTTCAATGGAGATAAGCTTTCATATTCCTTTCTTCTTGGGATTCACAATTCCCAGTGGAAAAAAATGGCCAGCAAATTACCACACAGGTATTCTGTTTTATCCTACTATTCCAATTATAGAATGCAATAATTACTAGTGAAGTTTTCATCTATGCAGAGATGCATCATTACTCACTAATTCAGTCTTTCACAACCCTATTATTTCTAGCTGTGTTAGAATATATGCCTAAAACTCTTGATCTTCACAGCTTTTTGGAGTTGTAATTGGAGAGTTGTAATTAGAACACAATAAGCTATGGGTGGCTTTGTATGGTCTTGGTGTCCCAACTCACCTGATCAGACTTATGAGATCACTAGACACTGATCAGGAGGCAATAGTGAGAACACTCTATCCCTATGGAAACACATATTGGTTCAGGATCAGTAAAGGAGTTAGACAGGGATGTATTTCATCACCATTTTTGTTCAATCTGTATGCTGAAGTGATCATGCAGAAATTAGATCTGGAACTGCCTGACGTTGGAGTGAAAATTGAGGGAAGAACCATAAATAATTTGAGGTACGCATATGATACAACACTATTGGCTGAAAATAAGGAAGACCTTGAAAAAATGATCTAGAAAATCAAGGACCAAAGTGAAAAAAAATAGCATTGAATCTTAACATCAGGAAAACAAAGGTATTGACAACAGCTGCAGATGGACATGAGATATTTAAAATCAGCAAGGAGGAAATTGAAGTAGCTCGTGAATTTATCTTCCTTGGATCAAAAATTGTTCATTATGGCAATTCTACTCCTGAAATCAAACGCAAGATAACGTTAGACTGCACTGCAATGGTTAACATGAATAAGAACTGGAAAAGTAGATATATTGATATAAATACAAAAAGCAGGTTAGTTAGAGCAATAGTCTTCTCTATAATGATGCATGGATGTGAGAGTTGTACACTAAGAATGGCTGATCAAAGAGGAATTGACATCTTTGAACCATGGCGCTGGCATAAATTATTGCATATACCATGGACAGCCAGAATAACCCACAGAGAGATGCTGATACAGAATCAGTTTTCAAGTAGTTTCTTTGGGGAATGGCAAAAATACAACCAATTCTTATCATTTTAATAGGGGAGTTTAGTAAACCAATTCAAATATTAAAGACTAAACTGCAAAGTAAGTGAAATATAAAATAAGTGTTAGCTGTGCTGGATGCAACAAAGGGAGAATGCTTTGAATTAAGATTTAATTTGCATTAAAAATTTAATTGGTGTTTGGTTTCAGGTTTTCGTTACTGTAACTTGCTTGGGAGCATTAATAATAAGGATCTGGATTTCACTAACTGCTTTTCCACACTGAAGATTTCATCTTCTTGTTTCCAATGCCTAAACCAGGAAAATGAAGTTGGCTTAATAAACCCTTTTTTTCCAAATTGTAATTTCTTAATCCACTTTGGCTACAGTTGGCCCAGACCACAGTTAACATGTTCTTTCCCCTTCTTTGGATTCCAGGAAAACAATTATCAATTGGTTTTCCCTCTGACGGCAAGTCTTTTAATGATTACTGAGGGTGGGGAGAAAATCACTTTTTTTCCCCCAGTTTTTCCAGTCACTTGGTCTAGAAAGGGTAATTTGGCAGAATTCCTCTTTTAGTCACTTAAAAGAAGGGGGAGGGGACACAAAGAAGTGGACAACATTTTACCATTCTTTATCTGAACATTAAAAAAAACACAGCATTCCACTCTCCTACTGTTAGTTTTTCTGCCCAAATTGCAGCAAATAGTTTATAATTCTTATTTAATAATGAGATTGGTTTGTAATTCTTTATCATCGTGGCATCCTGACCCTCCTTCGGAAGTAACACAATATTAGCTTCTGACCATGTTGGGGGTATTCCCCCCCCCCCGTAATATAACATTCATTATATCCTTTAATGGCTGAAGAAGTTCATCTTCAAAACATTTATAATATTGACTTGTACAGTAACTCCATCTGGACCAGGTGCTTTACCTAATTTCATTTTTCTTATAGCTTCAAAGGTAGTTATTGGGTCATTCATAAATTGTCTCTGGGCCTGTTAAAGTTTCAACAAGTTTTGTCTAAGCAAGTATTCATCTATTTTTGACCTATCTAACTCCTGCATCCTACACAAATTAGAATAAAAATTGTGGTAGGATTTTTAATCTGGTTATTATCAGTTATTACTTTATTACCCACACAAATTTTTTCAATCATTCTCTTTTTCCTCTCCTTTCTTAGTCTATATGCCAATCATCTCCCTGATTTATTTGCAAACTCAAAATGTCTTTGCTTCATATAACTCAACTTTGTTTGTATTTCTTGGACTGTCAACATAGACAGTTGTTGGCATAGTAAGTTAATTTGGTACAGAATTTTAGAGCCTGTAGGTGATTTTTGCAACTCAATTTCTTTCTGTCTGATTGCATCGAGTATCTTCTGGATCCATTCCAAAGATTTTTTTCTTCTCTAACCAATTGTGTTGTATAAAATAACCCCTCATAATTGCCTTACTAGCCTCCCAAACCATTATTAGATCTATCCCTTTACCTAAGTTATTATCAAAATATTCATGTAATTTCTTTTTACAGTCCTTTACAATTACCTCCTTTGGTAAAATAGATTCATTCAATATCCATCTATAACTCAAGCTCTTTTTTCTGAGGACCAAAATAACTGGGTTATGATCAGAAAAGGATTTAGGTAGGATATCAACTTTCAAAATTCTATTTGCTACGTTTTTAGAGGTCCATATCATATCGATCCTTGAAAAAGATTTGTGCCTTTCTGAAAAAAAATATATTCTCTCATGGAGCCATTTTTATTCCTCCGTGAGTCTATTAACATTAAATTGTCCATCATTTCAAAAAATGACTTTGGTAGTTCGCCTTGGGATGGTTTGATCCCTTTAGTAGATGTTCTATCCCAAAGTGGCAAAATCACTCCATTCCAATTCCCCCAGCATAAGCCAATTTTCATATGAAAAAGGCAAGAGTTGGTCCATAAGGCAGTCAAAAAAATTGTTTCCCCCCTCATTTGACACATATAGTCCAATCACTATTGATTTTATTCCATTAAAATCAATTTCCACTATTACAAATCTACTGTATTCAGCTGATAAAAGTAGCCTAGGTTTAAATTGGGGTTTTATATATAAAACCACTCCACTTATCTTTTTTTCCCCAGCAGATACAAATTCCACCTCTAGCTTTATTAGATATTTTCTTCCACTTTTAAACATTTGCCCCTGAGCAGCACTGAGTTTGTTTCTCATAAGAATTGTTCAGTATGCTATTAAGAAAAAAGAGGGGGGAAAGTGTGATAGTGGAATATGATACAACAGTTGAGTAGAAGCAGCATTTGTGTGTGTGAAAAAAAGACTGAAGTCAGGGTATATGATACTGGAGATATCAAATGTTGACAAAATAGCAATTGCCCAGCAATATCAACACATCAAAAAAATTCTCCTACATCTAGCCCACATATTCATGGGATGCCTCCAAAAAAATTATCTGCAATAATAATCTGTGTAACATCTGCTTTAGCAGGCAGAAAAAGACATATGCAGAGTTTGGCTTAACCAGTTTCTGCAGGGCATGATCCCATTCTCCTTCTGCCAGTTTCCTTTCCATAAGGAGTTGAACAACTATTTCTCTTTCCCTATATATTCAGTCATGCATTCAATGCTGCAATCATATCATCAGTCAGGATAAAAATTATACATTTGCTTATTTTGTTTTAGGTAAAATGATTAAGAGACCATTCCTGGCTCAAACCTATATATCACTTTAAAAGCAACAACAAAATAAAAGTAGTTAAGCAAAGATCCAGTCTTATTAGTCGCCCTGCAAGATACAAGGTAATTTTCAGCAGGCCCTCATAATGACTCCTTCTTGCTTCCCTACAGCCCCTTGTGATCTGTAACGTCTCTGCTTTTTAGTAAGGATTCTCTATCTTAATAAGTGACAGGCAGTCTTTGAGCCAATAATGTCACTGTTAATTTCAAGTAAGTATCTGACAGGGCTTCCCTCTTCTCAGGATGGAATTCTAATGGCTGTAAGACTAACCCTGAGAGCCACAACCTAGAGGATGATATATACAGTATCTTTAGATTCAGAAATCTGAATCCAAAGCTAGAATGGGTGGGGTGGACAAAATGTCTCAGAATTGGTACCCTCCCTAGTTCACTGGGGAAAAGCTTTCAGACTTGCAAGATTCTACTATGGTAATGTGACATTACAATAAAGGTAATATTAGTACTCTTGCTTTGGTTTCCTGGTCTGGACTACTTTGAAAGGCTGACAGGTATGCTATCCAGTTGAGACCTTGAAGGAGAAGAAGAAAAAGTAGCAGTTAAAACCACAGCACACACACACACCGGTAAGACGTGAGGCTTAAGCACAAATCAGAGCTGGTGGATGCTTTGAGCCTGCAAGCAGGGATGGCCAAGCCTGTAGTCTTTTTTAAACAACAAGCTGGTTTTCTACATGGACAGTGAAAGTCCAGAGCAGAACCCAGGTATGTGCCAATGGTAGCAGAATATGAAGAGGTGGATTAGCAGGGAAGAAGCGGATTTGGGACAAGTGCAACAGCAGTTAGGGCTAGAGAGTTCAACTTACACCTTGCCTGACCTTGCACCGAGCTTAAATTGAATAGACTTCCACCTTTTCAGAGCAAAGGCCACTATTCCTCACTGCTAAGAGCATCACTGCCACTGTGTGGAAATATAACTAACAGAGCATTACAGGCAAGTGAAATTGAAAGACCTTGATAAAGGGGACCCAATGGGGGAATACCACAATGGAGGTGGCCACAAGATTGATAGCAAACCCCTCCTCCCCCTCTTTCCCTGCTTCCCCACCCACCCATCTTTTATTCTCATTCTTTTCTTTGTCATTATTTAATCTTTTGTTCCATTACTCTGCTACTATTATGTTTACACTTCTTGTCATGTCTCCATTTTCATTGTTGCAAGCCCCACATTAAGATAGGTGGCAATTAAATTTAACAAATAAATAAAGGAATTTAAAATCAGAACAACGTTCCAAGTGATAGGAATATGAAGGTAGTGAACAGATGTTTAGGAACCCCATGTGGAACAGAGTATCAGAGTAATCAGAGATTCCAGCATCCATTAACATCTCTAGGGAGACAGGATGTTTAAAAGGGTAATGTGGCAGTCGTCTCAGCATAATTGAAGCTCCTATATATTTGTTGTACATATGAGTGTTGAAAAGTGGAAAGGCATCAATCACAAAGTCACAACCATGTTGGCTATGATATATTTGTTTGATTTGTTCTTCAGTTCCCAATTTATTTTGTACAGGTAGCCCTTGACTTATGACTAGTTGTTTAATGACCATTTGAAATTGGAGCAGGCCTGGAACAAATGCTTTATGGCCATTGTAAAATTTCATGCCACACATATACGCACACCCATGTGGTCAGGTGACCACATTCTGGGCACTTGACAACCAGTGTGTCTTTATAACCAGTAGCAGCATCCTCTGGTGATATGGCTGCTATTTGCAGTTTTTTTGCCAGTTTCTGGCTTTTCTTGCTAGTTTCAGAAGAATGGGTTTACGCTTGTGAACAATGGCTTTTGCTTAAAGACCATTGCAAAAAAATGTGATAAATACTGGTCCACTTATGTGGGTTCCTCAATTTATGACTGTAATAACTTATGACTGTAAATCCAATCCCCATTGTAGTCATAAGTTGAACACTGACTGTTATTTTTGTACTATTTTGATTCATTTCTGAATTCTTCTGTGTTTCTGTTATTTATTTTGAACAGATTCAGTTGCAATGGAATGACAACCCATGTTGAATATAATAAATAAACCAACAAACAAATCATCCTTGCCTTTTTTGATCTGTCCTTCTCCTACAGATGACACTGATATCACTGCAAAACATTTGGGAAACACAAGAAACAGGACAAGAATCGACCATCTGACTGTTAACACTAACATCTACACACTTAAGAAGATGCACGTCTAGACTGGTGATGGATGAACTTAAAAAACAGAGAAAACAGACTGTCATTTTGAGTGAACAGAAGTTTGAGGAGTAATGCTTGTCCATTACTAACTGTAGAGGTTCAGAAATGAAGACAATACAAGCATTACTGTTCCTGAATTGCTTGTTCAGATTTAAAAGAGATCAGCCTCCTAGTGGAATTTGGGAAGAAATTATTAGTAAGATTTTTTTGGAAATCCTGGGTCTTATGTCCCTCTCCTTACTTCTGCAAAAAGTGAACTTTTTCCCTTATAAGAGATCTAATACATATGCTATGGTATAAAATAGATAATATTGGTAAAATATCCTACTCTAAATTGGGTCCATGAACTAAATCCTAGAAGCCAAGTCCAGCACAGTCAGTAAGTTGAAGCATTAAAATGTTTTTTTTAAAAACTTTCTTTTTCAACAGTGAAATAATCCTTACCCTTCCCAGGTCACATCAATTGCAATACAGTACGTGTGCACTTTAAGTTTCAGAACTGCTGTGCAGGGATTCCTAAAACTGAAAAAGATAATCTGGACTAGAAATTGAAATAAGCAGTTACTCTGCCGGCCCATGAGTATGCAAAGTAAGCATCTAACATTTGAAGCCATTTAAAAGTTATTTCTAGAATATAGCATGCCTCCAACCTATAGATTGAATACTTCTTGAACAGGGATTAAATATGTCATAGTCCCAGTCCAGTCTGCCAGTTTTTTCCCTGCCTTCTCTTTAACATTATCTTGACCCCCTCACAGATCTAGATTTGGAAGAGCTGATTTAAATTCTCACAATTTAAGATAGACATTACCACAAAAAGGCTAACGGAAGTAGAAATCAAAAGTAGATGACAGATAAGCTTCCAGGAACCAAAATGAGGTCACTATAAATAAATAAATAAATAAAAACATTTTTATTGCTGCAAGGAAAGGTAATATGACCATGGAAGCAAAGATCAAAATCTACACAAACAAAAGCTTGATAACATAGTAACGTTTCTCATAAGTGATGATGATGATAAAAATAATAGTAAAAATAAGGTTCCAGGAAATTTAACAATGCTAAGGAAAAATGAATAAAACTGTGAAACAAAAGGCTGAGATAAAATATATTTTTCTCCTCTCTTATAGAAATGCCCTGTCTTTCAGTCTTCTACTGCCATCTTCAGTTATACAGCAGATGATGTATTATGTAAACATAGTTAAAAATGTTTCAGGTAGTGGGTATTCTAAATATACAGTAAGATTTTGTTTTGAGCACTATTTACCTTTCTCAATCCCCCTTTTTTTTAGCCCATTGGTGATAGTGGTGGAATAAGGATGAAAAGTACAACGATGGAAAGAAATAAACTCAATATTGTTTAACCAGTAGTCAAATAGTTTGAAGTATAAGCTATTGTTTAAATTTATTTATTTATTTATTTATTTATTTATTTATTTATTTATTTATATTTCACATTTCTAATTTGCCCATCTCCCTCAAAGAGGTACTATTGTTTGCCAGTTTGCATATTTGTATTTTAAAAAATGGTATGTGTGTCAGTCTGCTCATATCAGACATAGAAACAATTAGCCCAGCCACAAACATACCTGATAGCTCCATTAAACTTAACTTTTTTAACTAGCCTGAATGACATCAGGCTGACTAACTGATAGCCTTGAACACAACATATAAGAGCACAAAGGTTGGAGCTGGAGAATAAATGAAGAATTCCTTCCTGATCCTAGTGTTTTATTATTTTGCTCCTAAATCATAACTCTGAATAAGAGATTATATAAGAATTGCATAATGTTTGGTTAGGTCAGCCAACCACTGAAACAGCTATATATTCCAATGTGTAATACATTGCTTCTTTTAAGCAAATATCATCAGTCTTACGCATGGCTGGAATCCTAAGGATGTGTTTACTTTAAAGTAAATTCTACTAGAAAGATAAATGTAATTTCAAGCAAGCTTGTTTACAGCTGGGGTGTTAAGTATTTAAAGAGGGTTTTTTTTTAAGTCAACAGCAATAGTCCAGATGTGGTGCTGATGTGTAACTGATATTTTGATACTCAAGTGTACTGTAAAAGATCCTGTCTCCTGTCATGGAAGAGTGGCAGTGGACCTGAATCAACATACTGTGAGGTCTCCATAGGCAATGTCACTGCCAGATGAGGTATGTGTGGGCCAATCTTTAAAATGTCTCAGCCATCCCTTTCACAACTATGGTAGAAAAAAAAATAAAAGTGCTGGAATAAAAGGCAAGGCTAGAAAAGAGTAAAACCTATCATTGAAAGAACATGATGAATTGTAGAATCCAAAATATTATTCCCTAAGAAATGTGTTATTACTAAGTGACATTCCAGAAAAAGATTTAATATATGATAAATATATTTCTGTTGCTAACAGGAATTGAAAAATGTTATTAAGAGAACCCAGTATAGTTTTCCTAAGGTTTGGGCTACATAATGATCACATGCAGCAAAGAGCACAATAATGAGTGTCATTACAAACAAAGAGGTGCTTTCTACCTCTGCCTCTTTGTCTCAATGAACATCTTTACAATGTTCATGTAAAATGTTTTATAGAATTCTACATCTATGTGCTGAAATATCACTATATACTTTAGTGGCAACCAGTGCATTAGTTTTAGTAACTTAACCAGCCATTCAGGATATTTTAAGCACAATTTGCTGAATTTCACCGTCTTCTTCACTCACAGGATATTCTCATTTGACTATTTTCGACTAATGTTTTAGTGGGCAAGTTCCCTACTTGCTCAGTTTGATCTTACTATATAAAGCAGTGAAAGATGCTACATTTCCATATAGTTTAACTATTTTGAACTACCAAAGTATATGGAAACTTAGCATAAAACTTCAGTGCTTTATACAATAAAATCAAACTGAGGAAAGGTGGAACTTGTACACTATAAAAAAACTAAAAAATATGTAAAACTACTGATTTACTGCAGATAAGTTTTGGTTTATTAACTGTGATCGGCTACAATGTGAACTCAAGATTCACTTTGGTATTTTCTTATGCATTGGCATTTACGGAATCATTTATTTTAATGGAAAAAAACTCACAGAAAAATTACATTGTGTTAGGATATAGAATAAATTAGAGAGAACAAGAACCATTTTTCTAAAATGAAAATGAAACATATATTTACTTGTTTAAAGAAGTTATATTATTAAACCTTAATAGAAGTATACAAAGTACTGTATATACAGCATCTGCATTAACATATAATATAACCCTAAAAGAGTCTCTAAATTTTTTTGATTATATATAAGTTTAAATAGTCATCATAAATGGCCCAAGATGTTAAAGACTGAAGGCCTATCTACCACAGCATCTGTGCATGTGTCTGTAAATTTGGCCTTATTGCTTCTGCAGCATTTCATGGATGCCAAATTTTGAAGCAAGTTCCCATACTTGGTTGTCTTCAGCAATAAAATAATAGTCAGTATGAATTCCGTAATGTCTAGTCTTAACACTCATTTAATGTCACATAGTTCAGTGAGAGCCTTAGAATTTCAGTGGAACTTACTACCTTATAAGTCTGTAAAGAGTTACTGAACTACCAGCCTGAGGCATGTTAAATACCAGCACAGTCAATATGTAATGTGTGCTATTGTAGGCTGCAGCTAACTTTAGCCTGTACATAAATAAATTAGCCTGTAATCTTAAACCATTTAAACACAATAACAGAGCCAATGTTTCTAAGGGACTTGTTACTGAACTAAATCCAAGAGATACTTCACTTTGATAAAATTCAGTATATTGGTTGTCTCTTAACTATAAGCTAGAAATGAAAGTGATTGGTCCAGATTCATGTACCAATCAGAATCCAGAGAGACAATACTAACATTTCATTCATCTCTTAAACAGGGGAAATGGGATGGTTCCTCAATACTCATGTTGCAAATGCTCTTGTCTTGGAATAGGTAGTTTTACATCTGGAGAGCAGTAAGTTACAGGAAGTTAGTAAGTTAGAATAGCAAACAGAAAACCTAGATATTGCTACAGTTTCAAAACCGATAAGTTATCAAATTCTGTATATGCTACCTGACAATAATTCTGATTACTAATGATTGATAATATCTCTGTTTTGACAGCTTCCGGTGGGTAACACACTGTTCAGTCATATTCTAACAGTTAAAATCAAACTTACTGAATCAAAATTTTAACATCATATTCTACATCTATGTAATGAGACTGCCATCAAGTGTCTTATTCAGGAAATAACAGGTTTTCTTAGAGGAAACACTATTTTACAAGGAAAGAGAAATTGTGTAACAATAATTTTTCCCATGCCTGTCACAAATAACATCTTTGGTTAGCACTGACATGGCTGGATCTATGACGTTGGATCTGGATTTGAGTCTTCTGCTATACTTTATAAAATTCAACTTGAATTGAATTTCAAGTTTCAACAGAATGCACTATGGTATTTATTTATTTGTTTGTTTAGCTTAAATCTTTCCAATATTGTGACATAAGCTTAACAATACATTCATTTATCTACAAAAGGATTTTAAAATGTGGCATAAATTGAAACAATAATGCTGTTTGGATTTAATTTGCCACAAAACATATTGCTGATTTTGCTGGAGCATTTTATACGAGTGAGTTTTCAAATGGAAATCAGGATCAGGTTCAATAGGGAGGAGCATGCTTTGTTTCACTGAAACAGTGTAATGTTCCAGTGTTTCATTCTTGTAGGAATTTACCTCAGTTTCCTTTTGAAACCACAGAAAATTCAGCAATCAAGCTCCAAATACTTTTATTCCCCAGACATAATAAAATCCATACCTGGGAATTAAAACTACACATTAAGCCAGGGGCAAGTAAGCCACAAACAAAAAGGGCTGGGTTTCAATTACATACTTACATTTGCCATATTTATAGTTTTAAACACAGTGAGATATATACTATATATACTGACTATTGGAACAACCTGATATCACTGTTGTATTTAATAGCCCCCAGTCTACCTGTCAGCCAATTTCTCCTGTATTTCATCTGAGAAGAAATCCGGTTCAGCATCTTCTATTTCCCTTCATAGCTGTTTTTTTCCCCTGGATCTTTTTCTCCTTTTTTAAATCTTGGATTTTTTCAAACTTATCTGTATAGATATGCATGCATAGCTACTTTCAATTATTTTGTTAAGAAAATAAAGTGGCTGTGCATACACACCCATGTTGAGATGGCTGAAACAGTTTTCCATATATGTTTTCATTATTATCAGTGGAATGTCCCTCAGTAATTTAGATGTATTAAATATCCCACCCAAGTCTCATACTGGAGCTTTCATTGCATGCTGGCAAAATGTTAGCTTAGGTTTTGATATATTAATACTTCCAGAATGACATTACTCAGATCTCTGAAACCAGGCAGTTATATTTTCCATAAACATAACATATAACTCTGTTTAACACTTAAAATATGAAAATTAAATCATTTAAAAAAAAATAGAAAATGCAAAGGCAAAAACTGATATTCTTTAACTATGTTGGGAAATATTTTTGGGTTTACAAGGCACTTCAGAATTTAAGAACTTGTTTTGTAAAACCGCAATTTAATGGCAAGTTTATGTTACAATTACATCAGCATACTACAACTTGGGAATATCCAATTTCTGCCTATTTTTATTTATTAGTAAAGAAGTTTTACTACTTGATATTCTCCATCATTTGTTCTCATATACACAGATATAACAAAGTTAAAGTAAGATCAAGATGTAGGGAGGGCATTTATGTTCAAAAGGCCGTTTGCATTCTTACATGCTAGGTGCTACTGTTACCTCATAAAATACATATTATGTGAAGGTAACAGCCATTTAGGGTAAGTACAGTATGAAGTTTTCTATTCAGAAATTCTCAGAGCCAGAAGCTTATACTCCATTTAAAGTGCTATTATTAAAGGTGAAATAAGCAAGGGATATAAAAGTATTATTAAACATGTGCATATGAGAACACAATGCCTAATCACTATATTAAGTTTTAATTTGCTTTAGGTATATAGGCGTCTGTGGTGGAGGAGGGCAAGGAGATGCAAATGCCAACATTGTGCAAATGATGCTATTTAAGTTCTTGCATCAAATATCATAGCTTGATTGGTACAATTCTTATAACCATAATGTCATTATTTTCATTTCATTATGACTTGTTATGGGCACTTATATTTTTAAGCAGGCATTCCCATCTCACATGTGATGAGCTTTCATTTTTCAGACCTGTGAATTATTTAAAAGAATACAATGAATGATGGGCAGCTGACTCATCACTGGGCCTAAAAACAAAAATTTCATTATTTCCAAATTATCATTGTAGTCTAATTCAATGTGTAATCTGAAATGCATGCAATGTGGTATTTTAAATATGATGCTGCTTTATACTAAAATTGGATGAAGTAAAAAATTGTGTAGTATATATCTGAGAATTTAAATACAGTTTTCATAATTAACTTTTTGAGCAGCAAATTTTCCTGCTCCGTTTGAAACTGTTTTCAGATTTACCTTAGTTTCAAAATGGACTTTGTTAAGCTGTTCAAAGAACACTCCGCTAATGCTGCTAATGAAATTTAACAAATGTTAAAAAGTCTTGTACATTTTGAATTGTAAAATAATTAAAATAGAGAGGGATCACTATTCTCAGTCACATTATTTGTTAGTACAATTTATGTTACAATAATATATTACCAATGGGTGAGTGAAAACAGCTCTTAGTAGAGCATAATATTGTACTGTAAGAAAGTTTAGTGAAAAGTTTAAGTGCAGTTAAACCTAAGATAAATTTAAATAGAAGAGACATGTATGGCCCAGTTTTGTATTCAGCAGCTTAAAAAAAAGCATTTAAGTATTATCAATGGTAAAATATTTGTTTGAATGCAGGAACATTTCCAAAATTAATTGTCAAATAATGTTATCTTAAAAGGCAAAGTATTTATATTGTACATATTTTCAACATTTGTTGCCCAACTTCTTAATGCTGTTTTCACTACAAGGAGTTTTGGTCAGTGCAATTTAAGTTTATCTCTTATTCTTTTGATAATAATTTGGGTAATTTAGTTCTTTTGGGAACATTTCAGAAAGCCATTCAAGTCAAGATGACAAATATATTTTAGAATGTTCTTACCTGGTTTTTTTTACAGATAAATAGTCAGTAACATATAACTCTGACACATACCTTGTTAATCTATCTAAGCCAGAGATAAGCACATATAGTCTTTGGCTTCTTTAAATTTCTTAGTTTACTGAATGACAGATGATTAAATAAAAGAAAAAAATCTCAACCAAATTGAACTAGCAATTCCAAATCAAGTAGCTTCCAATAACTCAACAAAGAATGAAGTAATTTTTTGCTTAACAAATATTAGAAACCCTTGGTATTTTCTTTTATCTCTGTCATGCTGCACCAAAACCATATGCATGTCCATACACAATAAAGCATTATAACAATAAATATTTTTCTCTGAAATTGTAATATTTTTGTAAATATGCCAAAACAATGATTTTGTATGATTATCATGTAAATAAGTATGGTTTCCATGTGCAAATTCAAAGAGCAATTCCACTTTGTAGTAATTCTGATAAGCTATGAATCATAATTTAACAGAAGGTATTGATAAACTCCAGCTTTTTAAATAAAGGTAAAGATTTTTACAAGACAGTGTGTAGCTTTCTATCCAGATCAGTTTCTGCTAACTGATGAAGTTTCATAATAAAAAGTAGCTTGCAAATGTTTTAAATGAAGTAATTAATTGAAGATTTATTGAAGTTTAGATTAACTTTTGAAAAGCTTGCCGTACTAGGAGTTTACCTTGGTGAGTTAAAATACCAAACAGAAGATTAGAACTAAACACACAAGAATTAAAATATTATATAATATATATATATATAGCATAACCTGATACTTCTACAGATGACAAAATTTCCCTAAAACTAGATTATCAGATTATGGGATCTGACTAAGAAACAATTGAACTATTTTGCTGATAATATCAATTAAATTAGAAGTTGTGACTGTTCTTTCATTCCTGTAATTAAAAAAATGTAATGACTAAAACATAAATTATTCTGCTAAGATATATAATTTATATACAAAGATTATACTGTTTGATTTTTACAAAGTTCAGATCCAAGCACCTAATACAGGGGTGTCAAACTGCCGGCCCATGGGCTGGTTGCATCATGCAGAGGCTATGCCCACCCCAGCTCCGGCAATGCAAAAAAAGTTGTGATGTCATGACACGTCACGTGATGTGGCGAGTTTGATACCCGTGACCTAATATATCTATATTTTACTCATTATTTTTATACTGTCTTTCCTTCAAGAGTTTAAGAAATATGTGATTTTCCCCTAGCCCTCAAATTTTTTCCTCATGGCAACTTTGTTATCTAGGTTTAGGGTAGGAGTTAGTGATTGTTCAGAGGCCTTCATTATGAGTGGGATCTGAACCTGTTTTTCCTAATCGTGATCATATCATATGCTAATCATAATTTTCTTGCTTAATTACTTAAAATGGGCCCTGAGCCCCAATATATATTTTGACCACAAAAAATCTTTGAGATTATATTAGAGCAGAGGTCCCCAACCTATGGGCTGCGGCCCACTACCGGGCCGCAGCCTCTTGGCCACTGGGCTGCGTGAGTAGCTGGGCAGTGTGCATGCTCACCCCCTCATGCCACTGTTGCCTCAAGGGTTGTGCGGGCAGTGGCAGCGCCACTAACATTGCGTGGATGGCAGCAGCGCTGTAAGTGGTAGGTGACCCGCAGTATGATCTTTGCATGGGGATGATGGTGTGATCGTCATGCCAGGGTGGTATTGTTGTGGGCCGTGGTGCGAGCCTTGTGTGGGTGCGGTGGCATGAACCTTGCACTGGCGGCGGCATCACTACAAGCCTCAGTGCGAGCCTCAGACATGGCGACGGCACAAGCCTTGCGGCGGGGGCGGCATTGCTGCAAGCCATGGCATGACCTTGGGTAGGGGTGGCATTGCTGCGGGCTGCGGCGCAATCCTTGAGCTGGTGGTAGCATCGCTGCGAGCCTGGAGACAGTGGTGCCACAAGCCTCACACAGGCGCCGCCATCGCTGAGAGCCTTGTGCACATGCTTGCAGCCCCATTTGTGTGGTGTGCATGCTCGCAGCCTGTTTGTACATGTGCGCGCACATGTGGCCACATTCACATTTGCACATGCGTGCATAAGGTGCCTGCCCCTCCCTCTCCCACTGGGCCACCAAAACAAAAAGGTTTGAGACCCCTGTATTAGAGTCAAATTGGAAAACAAATACGTTTACTGGAGAGTTTTAATAGATGTTCTGTCCTCTTAAGTATTTATATATGATTCTGGAATGAAGGAGAAAAGGACCTGAGTTAATCATGAATTTTTATTTTATGACAATATTTATTATGTTGTGAACATATAACATCCAATGTTTCCCTTTAGAAAGGAGATTTATTTATTTATTTATGAGACTTATATACCACTTTAAGTGCAAGCACTCTCTAAGCGGTGTACACCAGTAAGCAATGTATATATATATTTACATTGCCCCCAACAATCTGGGTCCTCATTTTACCTACCCCAGAAGGATGGAAGGCTAGTCAACCTTGAGCCGGTGAGATTTGAACCGCTGACCTGCTGAACACAGTCAGCTAAAGTGGCCTGCAGTACTGCACTCTAACTGCTGCGCCACCTCGGCTGCAAGATCATATATTTTCCTAGCAATTGTAAGTTATTTACAGCAATAGAAAATTATCTAAGCATATATGAAACATATTTGAAACTCACTTTATAGTGTCTGACTTCCATGCCAGGAATGTTGTTTATTTGGAAGTGAAAAGAAATAAAGCAGGAAAATAAATGGTACACAAAGTTTTGTAGCTTTCCACAAGTAATGGAATGTGCTGACTTAATAGGTAAATATTCAGTTAAAGTTACTTCCTATAAAATAATTCCCTTATAATTTGTTTCACAAATAAAACAATATACAAGCAGGGAATTTAAAAAAAGAATCAAATGCCTTACTCCCAGGTAATTATGTGTACACTGCTGCTATATTGGATTTGCGTCTTAATTCAGTTTATGTCATGTAAATTAGAGTACAAACTGGGGAAGAAAGTATTTTTGAAATATTAAAGGTGTATTTTTCCCTTTCTCTTTACAAAACTGAAATAGGGCTATAAGTCCTTTTGTTTAAAGACGCAATCACAAATGAATCAATTTTTATTCTCTAGTAAATTCAAATGAGTTTAATATCTTTTACTCTCAAAAATTCTTTAAAAAAAAAAAAAACTTCCGGTGGTGTAGCGCTGGCGATGGCGGCTACTTTGTAGCCGTCGTCCTGAGACAGCATTAAAACTGCTGAGAACAGCAGGCATCAGCTGTTCCGCGGTTTGAAACCTCCTTCCCAGGCCAAGGGAGGGAGGGGAGTTTCACCCTGAATAGTGGTTGAGCCTCTGAGATCCCCAGAGGAGTTTCTTTTGGGGTGAAAGGAGTGCTCCCACAGAGTTCAGGGTGTCTCCGCTTCTCAGGTGCCTTTGTCCCTTGTTGTTTGGGACAAAGCAAGACGCCACTCCCACCTCCACGCTTAAAGAGAACTGGTGAGTTATTTAAAAAGTGGACAGAGCTGATTAGAGGATTTTATTTTTTGATTTTATTTGGATTTTAAGTTTGGATTTCAAGTTTAAAGAGTTACTTTCATTTTCTTTTTTTTTTTTCCTTTGTTGAGAGGGAAAGTAAAATGGCGATTTGAAGTTTTTTCTTTTAAGGAGACGGAGTGGATTTTGTCTATTTAATTATTATTATTTTTTTTCTTCTTTTCCTATTTTTCTTTTTTTTATTACAATGATCTTTTTGAAGGAGGATTTGGGTTCTTTGAGTTAATCTCCCTCTCTTTTTGTTTAACTCTTTTTTTTCTTTTTTTTTTGTATTTTTTAAGAAGGAGGAAAGAGGAAAATAAAACTTTTTTTTTAAGATGGCTTCAAAACGCCCAGTAATTTCTACAATTCCTAAGGTGGTTTCTTCTTCGGTGATATTACCAGTGCAACAACCTAAATCAACATTATTACCCTCTTCTTCTGCACAGTCATTAACGGTAAAAGATTTGCAAGATGTAATGGAAAATGCTATATCTCAAATTAGGAGAGAAGTGAAAGAGATTTTAGTGGAAAATAACAGGATCTTGAGGCAAGATATAGTTTTGGCTTTAAAAGGACTTGCCTCTCTTGTTGAAAAGTTGGATTTTTGTGTTGAAGAAGTTGAAGATAAAGTGGAGGTCTTGGAGGGAAAATTCGATGGCATGGAAAAAAAGATGGAAAATTTTCAAGATGAGATTCTCATGTTTCAATATAGAGAGATGGAATTCGCTTTAAGAATCAGAGGCTTGAGTGAACATCTGCAAGGAAATCTGAGAGAGATGGTTGCAAATGATTTTGCTGTGATTTTGGATAGAGAAAAAGAGGAAATACTCAGAGAAATTGAAAAAATATTTAGAGTTAACTCTTGGGTTGCCAAGCAAAGAAATCTGCCAAGAGATGTGGTAATTTACTTTGGGAAAAGATCCCTACGCAATGAAATTATACAAGTTTTTTACAATAAGAGGTTCCAGATTGCAGCACAAGATGTTATAATTTTTAAGGAGATTCCATCTAAAATTTTAAGAAGAAGAAAGGAGTTTGCTTTTTTAGCAGATGAACTTAAAAAGAGACAGATGTCGTTCAGATGGGATATCCCGATTGGAATAGTGGTGAGCTATGCGGGGACACATTATAGACTTAATACTGTTTTTAAAGCAAAAGAGTTTTATACTTTGGTCCTGGGAGCATGCTCATCGTCACCTATAACGTTTAAAGTCTTGGAAGAGAAGAAGGTAGAATTGCAGTCTGAAGAAGCTGTATTGATGAAAGTTGGAAAATCACAGACTGAGGGGTCTCAACAAGTGGAGATGAAGGAGCAGAGAATGACTCGGGCTGCATATAAACACAAGGAAGAGGAACAACAGAAGAAGGAGGTTAAGGACGTTTTACAAGAATTTGTTTCTGAGTCTGTGGGAGACGCAAGACCTAAGAGTTCTTTGGTGCAATATTCAATGGTAGATCTTCAAGCAGTTTTTTCGAGGTTATTGGTTAAGAGAGATGGGTAAAGAACGTACAGATTGCTTCAAGGTTATTGACAGATTATAGTTCATTGCGGATGGAACTGGTCATTGGAAAAGAGGAGAGAAGATTATGGAGAATGAAAACTTCAGTTAAGAAGTGTATGTTTAGAAATTTAAGGAGCATTTAAAGGAATATTTTGTTTTAAATATGTATAAGGGAATTTCAATGGTACAATTAATGTTTATATGTGTATTTTGGACTGTGATGACAAAGATAGAGGGATAAATTTTATATAATATATGTATGATATTAGGGAGATTGAATGAAAATTTTAGATAAGTAGTGCATGCTTAGAAACTTAAGCAGCATTTAAAGGAATATTTTGTTTTAAATATGTATAAGGGAATTTTAATGGTACAAACAATGTTTATATGTGTGTTTTTGATGGTGACAATAAAGAAAGATGGATAAACTTTATATAATATAGGTATGATATTAGAAAATATTGTTTACCTTTTTGAATAATTTATATTTAAAGTTTATAATATTTTAATGGTGGATTAGATTTTAACTAATTCACTTTATATGTAATATGATATTTTGTAATGTTATTAAGTTAGAGAGATGACTGGTTTATTAATTGTGAAAGAAACGGAAGTTTTGAATTATAGATATGGATAAATTTTATACAATATAAGTATGATATAAGAGAATACCATCTAGCTTTTGAATAATTTACACTTAATTTTCCTCTTTCTGTTCTTTATATATAATGGAGTTAAGGTATTTTACAATTTGTTTACTGATTGTAATTATATTTGTTTAAGGTTTATTTGCGTTTAAAAAAATTTTTTTTTTCTTTTTTCTTTTTTTTTCTTTTAAGTTCTAGTTAAGCCTGTATTCAACTCTGGGAAGATTGGGGGAGGGTTTTGGGGTGGGTTGGGAGGGGAAGGGGATTTTACTGTAAAAATTTTAAAAATTTTCAATAAAAAAAAATTCTTTAAAAAATGTTCTTTACATATAAACAGTGATTGTTTACAATGAAGAACAGCTCTAGTCACAGGGATTCTCTAGCAAATGAAGTCGACTTTAATGGTATTACATCTACATGGAGGGAAGAAATCAGTGGGGTACCACAACTTTCCATCTTAGGCCCAATACTCTTCAATATCTTCATAAATGAATAGAAGGGGAACTCATCAAATTTGCAAATGACACTAAGCTGGCAGGAATAGCCATCATTCCTAAAGACAAGCTTAGGATCCAAAAAGATCTTGACAGATGGGCCCTATCCAACAAAATGGAATTTAATGTGGAGAAAACCAAGGTTTTACACTTAGGCAAGAAAAACCAAGGCACAAGTACAGATTAAGCAAAACCTGGTTCAAAAACAGTAACTGTGAGAGGGACCTTAGAGTCTTAGGAGATAAATATGAGCCAGCAGTGTGTGGCAGCAGCCAAAAAAATAATGCAATCCTTGGTTATATAAACAGAGGCATAGAATCAAAATCAAGTGAAGTATTAGTACCGCTTTATAAATCCTTAGTAAGGCCACACCTGGAATACTGCATCCAGTTTTGGTTATCACATTACAAAAAAGATGTTGCAACTTTGGAAAAAGTGCAAAGAAGAGCAATTAAGATGATTAAATGCCTGGAGACAAAAACAAATGAATAATGGTTGCAGGACTTGGTTTGACTAGTTTAGAGAAAAGAAGGACTAGGGGGTGACATGATAGCAGTATTCCAATATTTGAGAGGTTGCCAGAAAGAGGGGGTCAACTTATTTTCCAAAGCACCAGAGGGCAGGACAAGAAACAAATTAATCAAGGAGAGAAGCAACCTGAAATTAAGGAGAAATTTCTTAACAGCAAGAGAAATTAACCAGTGGAACAACTTGCCATCAGAAATTGTGGGTGCTTCATCACTGGAGATTTTTAAGAAGAGACTGGACAGTCACTTGTCTGAAATGGTATGGTATAGGGCAGGGGTAGGCAACCCAAAACACTCAAAGAGCCACTTGGACCCGTTTCCCACCAAAAACAAAACACCGGGAGCCACAAAACCCTTTTGATATCTAAAATGAAGATAACACTGTATATATCCTTTTTTACCTTTATTATAGGTGTGTGTGTGTGTGTGTGTGTGTGTATATGTGTATATTAAAAATAAAAGTAAAAATATGACATTAAAAATAAAAGTAAAAATATGACTCTTGGGAATATCCATACTATTAAAACAATGATCACCAGGAGAATGCTTTAAGAGAATAAAATTACATACACACACAGGTAAAAAAAGGATATATGCAGTGTTATCTTCATTTTAGATGTCAAAAGGGTCTCTCTCTCTGTCTCTCTCTCTCCCTCCCTCTCTATCTGCCCTTGGTCTGCCACTCCTCTTCCCCCACTCTCTTTCTTTCTCTCTCTCTCTTTCCTCTCTCTCTCTCTCTCTCCCTCTTTCTCCCTCCCCCCCTCTCTCTCTTTCTCTCCCTCTCTTTCTCCCCCCCCCTCCTATCTGATGCTCACCTGGCAAGCTTCAAGCTGTTGTCCAACAAGCTCAGGGGTAGGCAACCTCATCTCTTTTATGACTCATGGACTTCAACTCCCAGAATTCCTGAGTCAGCCTAGCTGGGCTAGCTAGCTCTCTCCTGCCCTTCCTGCTTCCTACTTCCTGCAGAGACGCAGCAAAGGGAGGAGTTCCGCCCAATAAGCTTTTCAGCTCCTCGGAGAACACTGTGAGTGCACGCTCTTTTACACACACACACACACACACACAGAGAGAGAGAGAGAGAGAGAGAGAGAGAGAGAGAGAGAAAAGCAGGGAAGCGCAATTGCCTCTCTCTGTCTCTGTCTCTCTCTGCAAAGGCAGAGGAGGCTGGGAGCCACAGGGGAAGGCTCAAAGAGCCGCATGCGGCTCCGGAGCCGCAGGTTGCCGACCTGTGGTATAGGGTCTTCTGCTTGAGTAGGGGGTTGGATTAGAAGATCTCGAAGGTCCCTTCCAGTTCTATTCTGATTGAAGAAACATTTTTAGCTCTGTCCTTTAAGTACAATGTTATGGTAACTTCACATAACATAATATAGAACAGTAGTTTATATTTAACTTCATACTTTAACCAAAAGTATGTAAGAACTCTGGATATAATTTTAAAAATACAGTCCATTTGCAGATTTTTTAAAAAGACAGAACAATTGAATATATATTACCTAAAACAAGCCACTTCATAAAATTAATTATCCTTAATAAATATACATTCTAGGGATACACTACATTCTTGCGGCTTTCCTGACTGAATTTCTCTGTCTAAAAAGCTCTAAAATGTCTAATGGTCACCATCTGGAGTACTTTACTCAACAAAGTGAAATTGTTGGACTCTTTAAATGTGCAAACTAACTATAATAATTTGCTGAAGGGCAAAAACCATAATACAGTTATTTCTGCAAATGCAGACTGAAGTGAAATATAAAACCACTTGACTGCATTTAACAAAAACATTTTTTTACTTTTACCTAAGATCGAATTAAGTATTAGGTATTCCTGAGAAAATGTACTTCCCCAAATCATTTTCATATTCAGTTTTCTGAGCGCTGCTTTAAAATTCCTTACATCAGAAGCAAAACAGCTTTTCCTGCTAACAAACAATGAAATACTGTAACAGCTCAATAGGATTTAATATTACTTAGTTCCATTCTTAGGGACATTTAGGAAAAATAAATATTTGGATATTTTTAATGAAATATACAGTAGATAGTTGCTTCCTGATGAATAGACAGTGAAATTGAGGGAGATACCCTAGGCATTTATCTAAGAGGAACATGAGACACTGCACAATCAAATCTGCAGCTATAATATTCCAAACAAATTCAAAATAATTTACAAGACAGACTTCGAGGAAAGAACAGAATATTATTTATTATTATTCAACTCAGCTAAAATCACTCAAACGTATTAAGGACATTATTCTAATTGTAGGGTTCTAGGGTAATGAATGGGCATTATTTATAGGCAAATACTGCTTCATTTTATTCTGCAAATCTCCTTTTTATATACAATATATCTATAGACATACAAAATATAGATGGCATACATTGAGTGTGTTGATTGTTAGCAACTACACAGACATTCTCCAGGATGATGTGTTCCCAACCGCTAGTTCAGGTCCCCAAAGGTGCACCCATCAACACTATAATTGGTTCATCCATCTTGCTGCTGATCATCTACTTCTCTTCTCCAGCATTATAGACTTTTCAAGGCAGATGCAATTTGATAAATGTGTACAAAATAAAATAATTTGATATTCTCAGGAGTCTTCTCCCACAACAAAGTTCCAAAAGTGTCAATATTCCTTCTATCTTGTTTCTTTAAATTCAACTTTTACTTCCATACAACTTCATAGATAGCACTGTTAACCTACAGGATTTTGATCTTTGTAAATATAGATACATCATGGCATCTGAATAATTTTTCCAAGAAATCCACTACTAACTTAAGTGGCTCTTGGGTACGTGGAGCATTTGGATCCATCTTTAGTTGTGGATGGGTTAGCAATGCCCCAGACAGACCTTGTGCAAATTTGAGGGTCCTCCTACACTCACAACTCCTGCTTGAAGAGCAGGCAACAGTTGTGGCTAGGAGAGTCTTTGCACAACTTTAGACTGTGTGCCTGTTATGCACTTTTCTAGATCATGAGGCACTCAGTCACTCATGCCCTGATCATCTTGTGCTTGGATTACTGCAATGCACTCTACATGGGGCTGCCTTGAGGAGCATTTGGAAGCTACAGCTTGCACAAAATGCAGAAGCACAGTTTCAGGGCCCCTAGGGTAGCCCATGTTACACCACTGTTGTGCTAACTGCATTGGTTGCTGGTTTGGAGTACAATTCAAGGTGTTGGTTATTATCTTTAAAGCCCTATACAACATGCCTCCAAATTACCTGAGGAACTGTCTCATCCCAATGGGATTGGCTGCCCCACTCATTCTGGCAGATGAGCTATATCCTGGATTCCATTCGCCAAGAAAACATGGCTGTCAGGGTCCAGGAGAAGAACGTTTTTTGCTGTAGCTCTGGAATATCAGGCTCCACCCCCACCTTTTTGGCTTTTGAAAAGAGTCAAAAACCTTTGCTAACTGGCTTGGGGCTTCAATGTGTCCCGTTTTAGAGGTGGCTAGTAGACTAGTACAAGAACTCACTTCTACTCTATCCAAACACTGTTTTTTTATCTGTTTTAATATTAATTTTAATGTTTTAGTTTTTAATGTTTGCTATTTTAATGCTTTAATACTGTAATTATTTTATTCTGTTATTTGTGGAATTGTAAGCTGCCCAGAGTCATTTGATAGAGAGATGGATGGCATAAAATTTAATAAATAAAATAAAAATAAATAAAATAAATCCTACAAAATACTAATCTGCAGTGTATTTCTCTCAATTATCCAGAGTGCATCAGCAATGTCTCTTTTTTTGAACAGCTGCTGACATCTCCTTTTCTATATAAAGTTTAATTTCCATTGGGATGATCCTAAGTATTATTTTACTATCATGTCAAACAAAGAATATTGTACACTCTCTTAGGTCTCCTTTGTTTGGTATTGTTATATAGACTGCTCTAACAGTATAACAGTCCACCTCTCTAGGAGACTCTATACTATTCTGGACAGATGGCCTCTTTGTAAAATTTCCAGTGATGGACCATCCACAAGTTGTTCCATTGATTGATCACGCTGTCAGGAAATTTATCTTTGATAATTTCTCTTTGATAAGTTTCCATTCATTACTTCTTGTCTTGCCCTCAGGTGCTTTGGAGAATAGGTCAACCCCCTCCTCTCTCTGACAGCCCCTCAAATATTGGAAGAATGGCATCAAGTCACCCCAGTCTTTCTCTTCGTTAAACTAGACATACCCAGTTTTTGTAACCGTTCATCATGTTTTGCCTTCAGTCCTCTAATTGTATTTGTTGCTCTATTTGGCACTGTTTTTAGAGCAGGAGTGTCAGACTCAATTTCATTGAAGGCCGCATCAGCATTGTGGTTGCCCTCAGGGGGGGTGGGTGGATATGGCCAGGGTGGGTGCAGCCTACTGGGTGGGTGTAAATGGAGTGGGTGTGGCCTACTGGATGGGCATGGCCAGCTCTACATCGTTCGCGTCAAAGATGCCTGTGGGGGCCTGGGCAGGAGTGGGATAGATCTGAGGGTCTCTGGCAGAAGGGGGTGGGACCAGGGCAAGTACCAAGGCATGGTCCACTGGAGGAGCCTCACTGTTCCTCTCAGGCCATGAGGGGGGGGGCTTATGGACTAAGACTGAATGCATTTCAGCATAGATGGCCACCACAAAATTGTACATTGTCTCCCGGCCGGCCTGGGTCGGGGCCAAGGCATAAGGGGCTATTCCCTCACTGTTTCCAGGATGGCTTCACAGGCCACATTAAACCACTTTGCGGGCCGCATCCAGCCCCTGGGCCTTGTGTTTGACATGTCTGTTCTAGAGTTTCAACATCTTTTTTGTATTGTGGTGATGCAAACTGGATGCAGTACACCAACTATGGTCTCTTACCAGCATAGTATAAAGTGGCACTAATCCTCAATTTTCTAGTACTGGAGGATCTTTACAACTACTATAGGTACTTCTATAATACAGAATTTCAGTATATTCCTTCCATCTATGCTTTTCTTTGGAAGTTATTTTTTCCATAAATACTTTTCAGCATACAAATTTGAGGCTGTAATACTTCATCTGAGTTCAGAGATCTTTGGAAAACAATTTTTTTTCCAGCAAGTCTGAGTGAGGATCTCCTCATAATAGGCTGCCTACACGCTGGTTAGATAAGTCTAGAATCTATTTCCATTATAATGGAGAAACATTGTCATACAGTTGTCATACACAAGAATATAAAACAGGTATTATTCTTGGCTAGTATAACTTTCAAATAATCTGCAGAGGACGTGGGTTAATTTAAAATTAATGTATATGTCTTTGCTGAAGTTATTTTTTTTCCTGGAAAGCAATCTGAAAGATTCA
Source organism: Crotalus tigris (assembly GCF_016545835.1). Lineage (NCBI taxonomy): Eukaryota > Metazoa > Chordata > Lepidosauria > Squamata > Viperidae > Crotalus > Crotalus tigris. The sequence continues at coordinate 909,213 of NW_024098271.1, read as the reverse complement.
TACTCATTTTTGGCAACTATATAGTACAGGATATCAAAGTTTTGTAGCAGTACCATTTATTTCGTGTTGGAAGGATAATAAATGGATGTTGTGCACTTTTATCATTAAAAAAACTAACATAAGGCTAGAAGAAAACCATTCCCAACAATTATGCAATCATCTGAAAGACTTTTGTCTTTTTCAATATTTGAGCAAGACTTTACCAGAGCTATTTATAAATTTGGATTACAATATATTTTATTTCCTTGTTCTATTCTTATGTTTAAACACTTTAATATTTTGTGTGTGTGTTTGTTGTGCTTGGGTTTGTTTACTATTTATTAAACATATTTATAAGGCCATCCACTTGTCAAAAGCATGCCGGACGTTGAATAAAAATACAAAAAAAAAAAAAAAAATCCCACCAAACTTCACAATCCATTACACACAAAAAAAAATTTCAAGGATCCTAAATAAACAGCAGTAGCAATGTAACAGACACATCAGCACACTAGAGTTGCATTAAGATCCTGGTCCCAGTGCTTGGGGAAATAGCCACATTTTTCATGGTTCTCCTGCGCTAGCAGTTTGTGCTGACCATATCTTGGAAGGACCTGCCAGGGATTCTCTCTCAGACCAACCCATCACAATGTGTTGTTGGTATATTTGCCGCTTTTAGTTATTTATAAAAAAATAATAACGGCATATTAGCAAATAACAGCAGATACTCACCGCACGCAACCTTTCCGTCTCTAAGACCGACGAATCGGAAGCTATTATTCCTTGGAAGGGGCGGGCTTTAGTTTCTCTGCCTCGATCATTGGGCGTTTCTGACTGAGCGCAGGCGTAAAAGGAGCGAAGGGCTGGCTTTTCCTTGTTTCTCTCGCCCGCGTTGAAAGCGACGCTGTGAATAAAGATATTTATTTATTTATTTATTGGGGGGGGGGGGCAGGTCTATGGCTGCTACAGGCTTATCTCTTCGTGTCCAGGATAAGAACCGCGGCGGCGATGTTCCCAACCCCGCGGCACCAGCACGTGGGTCCAGAGGGTCCCTTCAGCGCTGTTTATGAGCCCGCCGAAGACACTTACTTGCTGCTCGACGCCCTGGAGCAGGATGCCGAGGCTCTGAAAAGCGCCGGGTGAGGCGCCGATCAGTGGGGCTGCGCAAGCCCGAGAAGAGTTCGGGGACTGCGGGCGGGCAATGGCACGATAGGAAACATCTACGGTGCATTTGCAATTATATGGCCTAGATCAGGGGTAGTCAACCTTGGCTCTTGTATGACTCGTGGACTTCTGGCTCAGGATTTCTGGGAATTGAAGTCCACGAGTCATACAAGAGCCAAGGTTGACTACCCCTGGCCTAGATTAAACTTGGCCTGAGGTGTGCAGAAGATCCATGGGGCACATTGGATAAGCTTTATACAGCTAAGAAATGGGAGAATTAAGCTACTACTCCTCATATATGAGACGATTAAAAGATTAAATTGATCACCCAGTTATTGACTGATCTTGATCTTGAAAAGCTTAAGTAGGGTTTGTCAGGGTTAATATTTGACAGGGAAACTATCAGGAAAGGGCAGGGCTTGACAGAAAAGTGGAAGTGGGGAAAGACTCTTTCTGGACAAAGACAGTGGCAAGAAGCTACATGTAATCAGGAATCAAATTCACTTCAGCGGAGATTTCATCTTTTTATAATCTATTAAATAACATCATACAACTCACCATAATGTATAAACTTTCTGGTAACGTAAGTTGTGGCCTGTTAACTGTTTCTGTTTTCTAAAACAGTATCCTGCAAATATCATCCACATACTGCATTCTGTTCTGTTGCAGAAGAATGATTTGGCCATCATTGCATTCAAGTGATAGAAAAGATTTTTTTGCTGGGAAGAGTTCAAATAAATCTTATAAAGATTGTGTGTGTGTGTGTGTGTTGCTAGAATTCCACCTGCCATGACTAAGAATAAGGCAAATAAGCATCTCTGGAATATTAACATAACAAGCAAAAACCAGACATAAATAGAATAAAATCTATAAAGCCTCTAGACTTAGGTTACTTGTAAATATAAAATGTTTCCTTATTGATATATAAAATCACATTGCAGGTAGAATTTTATCAGTCTGAGAAATCAGCAAAGTTGAATAATAGAAATAATAGCAATAATTTATTAAAGTTGGATGCCACCTAACACTGAACAGCTTTGGGAAGCGTACAAATACAATTATTTAATTTAAATTACAATTATGGCAATGATTTTTTTTTTTTTACAAATGAAGGCAAATAGACATGTCCCAGGATAATGTTGCAAGATCCAATCTGGGTCGGTCACTAGGACCAGAGGATGACCGGCCCATATTGGATCTTGCAATTATTTTATAGTTACAGATTACATTTATTAAACTTATAATTGACATTGCTCACTGGCTGCTGGATCTAATTTATAATTTGAAAACGGATAGTTCAGAAATGTATACATTAAACCATGTATGTTTTTATATAACATTGTAGTTTTCATTTTAATCTCTGTAAACTATTATTTTTGCATTTGTTTAGCATCGATATATGCCTTGAAGTAGGATCTGGATCTGGAGTAGTTTCAACTTTTTTAGCTTCAATTGTTGGATCCAAAGCATTTTACATGTAAGTATTTATATGCCATTTAAGTTATACAAGGTAAGCAAGAAATAGGGTGCTTCTGATGCATAATTTTTGTTAGTTAAATAATGTAGCATAGTCTTTGGGATGTGAATATGAGCTATTATTATATATAAATTTAGATTATGTCAATGATATAATTCTTCACTGAGTAAAAACATTAGGTAAAAGAAATACAATTAGGTAAAAGAAATACGATTTCAGTATATCTGACAGTTCCACAAGATAATGGCTCAGTTCAGAACTGTTGCTTGTATTTCACTATTGTTTTAGAAACCAATATTTATCTGCTTTAATGTGTCCTCAATATGTATACAGTAGCACTTTCCTACATGCAGTCACATGTACATTTAAGGTACAGCACAAAAACGACATTACTCTGAATCAAGATTTACAAGTTCCAGATGACTGGAACTTTGAGGATCAGTCATAATTTCCATTTGTTTACGGCTGTCATAAAATGATCACTGAACAAGTGGTTGTTAACCAAGGACTTACATATTTCATGAAACCAGGGGCATCTATGGATGGCAGTGCAATCAAATACCTAAATTATATCTGACCAATTATTTTCTAAGGTAAACAAAGATAGCTTCTGTTTACTAAAATGTAATTTTGTGCATACAGGTGTACTGATATCAACCCTGTGGCTGGTCTATGCACAGCAGAGACAGCTAGACAAAATAGTGTTCACATTCAGCCAGTAATTACTGACCTGGTAAGACGTAAATTGTAATTGATTGTTTTGGTCAGCAAATTTTAAAATGTTATTAATTTTCAAACGTTGTATATGTTAAATTTTAGGGTAAGAATGGCTATTATAACAAGTATGTCTAGAAGTGATGGAGCTCTTCTGCTTGCCTGTGTACCAGTCAGCTGATTTCATGACACAAGATGTGATCTGCCCTGCTCTGATATTTTTTTCAGGTGTTAGTTTGAATAATGTTAGTGGCACTTGGTACCTCAGTGTATTTTAGCTTGCGTGTAGAATGAGTGACTAGCAAAAACATACAAAAGCTTTGGTGATGAACATCTTAGCAGTAGAGCAATCTGAAGCATGGGAATGCAAGACAAAAGTTATTATACAATATAACATGCAGGCTCCTTTACCCATTATATAATGTATGATAAACCAATTTTCATAGCCTGGATGATAGATTTTAATTATAATATGAAACTTAAAAACCAGAAAGCAGGTATTGAATAAATATATTTTTAGTATTCTGGTTTTCCTGGAATAAGCACTGGTAGAAATAATATGGGAATAAGATTATCTTGCATTAGCTTTTATATTTTTGGCAAAATATGGTGCTATCTCACCAATACCTGCTTTTCACTTTCTTCCTTTGTTTCTTCTGTAAGAAGGAACCTGTAACTTTCAATATCTTTTGTAGTGAATCTGAATAATCGTATGTGTTACATAAATGTTAATGTTTTTATTTATGTTTAGGTAACAGGATTGTTCACACGATTACATGGAAAAGTTGATTTGCTGTTATTTAACCCACCTTACGTGGTAACTCCTTCTGCTGAGGTATGATCATGAGATTTAAGAATACCAATTAACAATTTACCAATTGTAACAATGTATAGCTTCTGTAAAGTATCACTAGTATTGAAAAAATTCAATGAGTTGGAAATTGATTTTTTCACACCCTAGTTTTTATATTTCTAAACTGTTACTTATAAATAGAACATTTCATCCTTCACTTACGGTTTTTCTTGTTTCTACATCTTCTCTTGATATTTGTGGTTTAATCCCAATTCCATAGAGGCATAGAATATAATCATTGACTATATCTTGGAGATGACCTAATCTATCTCCCTGTCCATTGAAGAAATCCAATATTGCAGCATCTGACAACCAAAGAAGAATCTATTGCTTCCCAAGAAACATAGAACAAGAACTGCAGAACAATTCTTAAGCATGTGTAATGCCCAATAGAAATATGCATTATTTCTTCTGAAATAACTTAGAACAGGTCTATCCTGTCTTCTGTATGACAATCTTTCAGTTCAATTTTCCATATTTTATTTGTTCTAGATACAAACTCATGGAATAGAGGCAGCCTGGGCTGGAGGTAAAAATGGCAGAGAGGTTATGGATAGACTGTTTCCACTTGTGTCAGACTTACTATCAACAAGAGGAATGTTTTATTTAGTTACAATTAAAGAAAATAATCCAGGTAGCCATATCTCAATTTCTTCTTAAATATTGTGGTGGTTGATTATCATGCAAAATACTTTTTAATAGTTACGTAAAATCTTTGAGTCCTGGGTAAAAATTCTATTTCAAATTTGATTGTAGTAAATGCAGGTCTAAGCTTTATTATTATATTATTATGTTGCTATTAAATACCATTAACAAAAGAACATAGATCAGCGATGGCGAACCTTTTAGAGCAGTGGTGGCAAACCTATGGCATGGGTGCCAGAGGCAGCACTCAGAGCTCTCTCTGGGGGAAACACGTGCCATCGCGCCAGTCCTAGGCCTTCAACTGGGTTTTATAAAACCTGTTCGCTTTAGGCCTCCGCTGTCATGTGCAAAAAAAAAAAAAAAAAGGTTCAGTCAATTTCAACTTCACGCGGGAAAAAAAAAGATCTTGCAAAGTTGGAATTGATTGATTGAACTTTTTAGTCCCACCCAGTCTGCCGTTTATTTATTTATGAGACTTATATACCGCTTTAAGTGCAAGCACTCTCTAAGCGGTGTACGCCAGTAAGCAATGTATATATATATTTACATTGCCCCCAACAATCTGGGTCCTCCTTTTACCTACCCCGGAAGGATGGAAAGCTGAGTCAACCTTGAGCCGGTGAGATTTGAACCGCTGACCTGCTGAACACAGTCAGCTAAAGTGGCCTGCAGTACTGCACTCTAACTGCTGCGCCACCTCAGTTACCACAGCCATGCCCACCCAATGGGCCACACACCCCCAATGGGCCACACCCAGCCAATGGGCCACACCCACCCAGCAATCGACAATGCATAAGTGGGTTTTGGATTGCAGTTTGGGCACTTGGTCTCTAAAAGGTTTGCCATCACTGTTTTAGAGATTGAGTGCCCAAACTGCAACCCAAAACCCACTTACGCATCATCAAGTGCCGGGTGGGTGTGGCCCATTGGCTGGGCGTGGCCCATTGGGTGGGCATGGCTGCGGTGGTAACGGCAGACTGGGTGGGACTAAAAAGTTCAATCAATCAGTTCCAACTTTGCAAGATCTTTTTTTCCCTGCGAGAAGTTGAAATTGACTGAACCTTTTTTTTTTTTTTTTTTTGCACACGGTAGTAGAGGCCTAAAGTGAAAAGGTTTTATAAAACCCAGCTGAAGGCCTAGGACTGGGGTGACTGCGCGCGTGCCCACAGAGAGGGCTCTGAGTGCTGCCTCTGGCACCTGTGCCATAGGTTCGCCACCACTGACATAGATGCTCTTTCAAATGTAGAGACAAATTATAAAGAAAATGAAATGAAGCACAGGGACTATTTTTCTGACATTTATATATTGGGCAGATTAACTTATTTAACCTGCATTGAATGCAGAATTGTGGCCAGCACAGGATACTGGGATCTAAAGAAATAGGCTAAGTTTCCTTTTATTATATAAAGATAAAATACATGGAAATGGCTCCAATGTACTGTCATTTTGTTCCCCAAGATTCAGTTAGGTTAGCAGTAAAGTCAGTTGTTATTTCTAAACTGAATAATAATCTCTTGTTTTAAATTGCAGATGAAATTATTAAAATATTGCAGGAATGTGGTTTAAATGGCAATAAAGTAATTTCCAGACAAGCAGGAAGGGAGTATCTTTCAGTATTGAAATTCTACAAATCCTGAAGCTGGTTTTTGGAGGAATCTTCATATAGTACACTCTTTGCTTTAAAATACTATCTTAGATTAATTTGCTACATTTAATTACAATTAAATTCTAACTGCTGTCAACAAGTATACATTAGCATATTATCTTAATTCAAAAATATGCATATTTCCGTATGTAATCAAAATTTTGACAATAAATTTATAAAAGTGGAAACATTGTTACATTGTTACAATCCTACATACAAATAATTAGGAGAGAGATTGTGGCTGTTGTCCTAAATTGCTTCTTTTTACCATCTTGAGTTTCAGAGATCCTGAATGATGAATTTAGCATTGAAGTAATTCTCTTGTTTCTGTTGCATAGTCTGACTTCGGGGCAAGCAGAGTTTAAGTAAAAATAGCTGTTTCAAGCTTGAAATAGCTTCTTCAACCTTACAAAAAATGTTTCAAATTTAGAATTCTTATAGGTATTCTACATTGGCTTGGTAGAAATAAGAACAAGCAGCTGCAAGGTAAATGTTTAAGTAAAAACAATTGTTTTAAGTTTGAAATAGTTATTACAATTTCACAATAAATATTTCAGGTTTAGAATATTATTAGATAGTCAGAATACTTAAAATATAGTTGGAACAGCTGTTTCAAACTTGAAGTTTAAATTCAGAATCTTTTGCACACCACTAGTCCCTACTACTGTACTGGCAACTACTATAAGCTGCACTAGTTGGCTCACAATATTGTTTGCCGCTACCTCAAATCTAATACACAGTTTAAGAATCAGTACCACAGATGCATATGTGAGTATCTCAAGTGTGCATATATCCCTTTCATTTTGAATCCTTATTACCAATTCTAATCGTGATCTCTAACTGAGCAAACTATTAAATTGCTCTGCATGCTGCTAAAAATCTTTCAACCTTAACAGTTTTCTTATGTAAGACAAGAAACAGTACATAGCCAGAAATCAAAAACTGTTACACGTCACCCATTTCTACATTTCGCGTCTGAATATTTTAATGCAGAGATAGTAAATAACACTAATAAATGATCAATTGTTTGAATTTTTTTATTGTAGGTGAAGAAATTAAGGTTTTACTGCTCAGTCCAAGTATGATGGTTTTCAATTGCTTCTTTAGGCTCACTGAAGCAGAAAAATGTGTATCAGAAGAAATTCTCTCGACAAAGAGGGCAAGTAGATTTGTTGCTAGATGTAAACCATTTGTACTAGAGGAATTCAAAAAGCAAATATTAAAAATAGTCTAGTAATTACTATTTACAATTAAACACTACCCAGTCAAGATTAAATACTTTATGGCATCTTTAAATCTACCTCTAAAGTTAAATATTCAGTAGCCAACAATACTAGGCTATTCCATGAAAGCTATTCTTTCACAAGCCAGTTTCCTGTAAGCTCTGATGAACATCGAAGGCATAAAAAAACCCTGAAAAATAAAAACTTCTATTGCTCCTCTGAAAACAGCAAATCACTTCAATTTAAAGAATCCCATAATTGGCTTAAGAGCTCCCTTTACAAAATTAACAATAAAATATTTTAAGCTTTTTATTTAATGTTCATATGTGTACTAGTAGCATTAAAGCCATATAAATTTCAGACGTGTTTTCCTTCAGAAATATTACTAGTCAAGATACTTACCAGACAGGCTGAATGGAATTTTTTCTTGCATGTTCTGCAAGCTTTTTTGGGAAGGGAGTAGTTGGAACCATGTATAACTGAGAAACAGATCATACAATCTTCAACACCCTCAAATCGTTTATCCACATTGTTTTTCCACAATGCTAGCCCTTCCATAATGCTTCCATTCTGTTGGGGAAATAATGCATTTCAGCTTTGTACAATATCACCATTCAGTGAAACTTATCCTAATTTTCCATCTTATTTTTTACAATTTCCTGTAAATGCATGTAATATAATTCACAATGCAGTATATAATAATATACAGTAAGGCTTTTATTTAGTGTTGATGAGTTGAATAATCAGTTTGATCTACTATATATTTTTCTGGGACACTGTTGCAGCATTGGAGATCAGTTAAGTGATCTGGGAAGAATGCAACTGCTTTATAAACTGGCCAAAAGTACTGCTATGAGTCCCAGATAATTTTTTTCCTTTCAAGTACTTCAGGTACCTGTTATTTAGAGCAGATCTTAATTCAAGACTGTACATGAAAAAGTACCTGATGAGTGAGATAAGTGCTAAGCTGCAGCATCCAATTGCGCCATTGCTGAACTGCTACACCAACCCTTTTCCCACTCTCTACAGCTATAGAGCCCAAAGGATAATTTGGGGGAAGCTGTATAATCAGTTCAATGAATATATCATCAACTGAGTAAGTAGCAATGACTTCTCGAGTAGCAGATCGAGCTTTTACCTGTAAAAACAAAAATATTAATCATTTATTATAGCAATAATGTTTCAATCCCACTGTTTACTTTTAAGACCTAGCTTAACGAACTGAATTGGAAGCGAAATTTCCATCACTAAGCAAAGCAGTCATTAGATGAAACATCACATTACCCTATCATTTAATGATGGCAGTTCCAGCTGACAAAGATCTCACATTTTCCCAGCCTATCTGACCTCCACTTCAACATCTATCTTCTACCCCATCTCTGTCCTTTTGGTTGCCCTGACTTCTACTGCCCCCTACCACTGCCTTCTGCCCAGCTGAGGCAGTTGTTAACCCTTGTGTTGCCTTCCTGAGGCCTTACAAGGTTTCATGGAGGCCATGCAACACCCAGCACTTGCCTTGACTGGGCATGCCTTAGCAGCAGCAAGAAGAGGAGGAAGAAAAGGGCAAAGCTTGGCAGGAGCAGGTGGGAGTGTAGCACAACTAAAAGGGCAGAGATGGAAGAGACAGGCAAGGGGAGTTGAAATGCACACTGCGGTCAAGGTGTCCCACCAACTGACAAAATATTGATCATACCACAAGCGGCGTTGCAATAACTAACTCCAAGGACCAGTCAAAATTGCCATTCATTTGTGTTGTCATAATTTTGAAGAGTTGCTAAAGAAAATGTTATTAAGTGAGGACAACCTGTAGGTGATTTTTTTTTTCAAATTTTATTTTAAGCAACAATAAAAATCATGTTTATAATAGTATAGCACACTAAACCTCTTTCTACCTAAAGATGCTCAAACTGGGTTAAATAAGGCTGAATTAGTATTAATAGATTATACTATCTATTCCACAATATGCACAATTCAGTATTTTAATTAATAATCTGAGTATAACATTAGACTTTGTTTAGAACACAAATCTATACAAATGGTAAAACAGATTAAGTCTAACAAATTAATATTCTTACATTCACAAGATAGATACTTATATAAATGCTATATTGAAGAGTTTTTTAAAAATATGGATTCTATATTGTTATGCTTAACTTGAAGAAAAATCAGCATAATTCATATGCTTGGTAATCATAACTTCATATTTCTTATAACTAATTGTAGGCTCTAACTAATACACTTTTTTACTTTGTTTTAATTACATCTAGATATTTAATAGAGCACACATCAAATAATCCCAAATACTGTAGGTATATGTGGAATTTTATTGTCATCTTAAATTTTTACAAGATAGGCCATTATTTGACGGAGTAGCACCATTCAACAATAGCTAGATTTCTGCATATATTCTAAGGCAGGGGTCCCCAACCCTGGGCTGTAGACCAGTACTGATCTGTGACCTGTTAGGAACTGGGCTGCACAGCTGGAGGTGAGTGGCGGGTGAGCAAAACTATATTCGCAGGATCTAGGTTGTGCCCCCACCCATCAGAGAAAAATTGTCTTCCACAAAACATCCCCAGAGGCAACATTTATTTACTAATGTAAACAACTTAGGTACTTTTTAGAACAGAAATGCTTCATAGAAGAATGCTTAGATTGCAGATGATTTCACTGCATTTTTTGAGAACCCTAAAATCACCTCAGTGCCAGTGCTTCCAATCAACTCTCAGACAGTTGTATCACTGCATTTAATCATGTATAGCACACAATGAACTGCACACAAATACATACACAGAGATAATAAAAAGATAATGATACAAACCATCATGCCATTAAACAACTGGGTACTGGTCTGTACAGAAGATATTTCTTGGGAAGACAGTATACCACTAACATATTTGCTTGTAAATTTATCTACAATGTTGAAGACTCGCTTCTCACAGCTGTTCCACCAAAGACGAACCATAGCTGGCAAATCTTTTAAGGTCATACAATAGACAGTACAAGCCAAATGTGGAATGTGTGAGGACATTGCTTGTGTGTCTATAGAACAAATGGAAAAAAAATAGAAATAAAGCCAGTTTAAAAAGTGCTGGAGTTTCATATTTTCAGTTACAATATTTCTATTTCTTAGTAATGTGAGTAAATTAGTATACATTCTTACTTGAATTATTAAGTGAAATGCCTCACAATCATTCACAGACAGTTTTGGCTACTTATTCATCTCAATTTTTCTCTGCATTGACCATTAAAAAGAAAAAGCTTGTGGGTAATCATCCCAGATTTCTCTTTTAAAATGGGATGGTGACCATACAGAAGCATGCACATATTCTTTCAGCTTGGAATTTCAAAGGGAAAAAAAATCTATAAAAACACTGTAAAGATTGGTAAGTCAAAAAAATGCACATCTTGGTATAACCAAAATTTATTGAGCTTTAAATGGGACCTATTCAGCACAGAGCGTCAGCCATTTTGTGATGATTGTGAATTACTGCAATATAAAATAAGGATATTTTAGGAGGTTTTTGTTCTGCCATGAAACCATCTGAAAATAGGACAATATTTTAGAGGTCAATAACTAGCCCAGAGGAGTCCTAACAAAACGAAACAAAAAAAAAAAACAACTCAAATAATGAAATACAGAAACATTAAGAATATTCTGACTTGCCTTTGATATCTAAATCAAGTTCTTCAGTAAAATATGTTTTTATATCTTTATGTAAAAGTTCTGATGTTGATCCAGGAAAAGTTGGGTTTTCCGGCATAAGCCTGAACAAGTGATACAATAGTTTATTCAAACTCTTAGTTCTTCGAAGGTATTGTGAATAAAGAGCTCGAAGCTGGAGGAAAAATAACATGTAAAATAATTCCCATGAATTATGAAACATTTTAATAAAATAAGAATTCTTACTGGAAAATGCCTCTAAGCCCTGCTTCCACAGACCATGAAGTAAATGGAATAGAGAAAGGTTCATTTAAAAGTATGCTTTTATTTGATTTGATTTCTACTCTTACCGTCCCAAAACGTGACATCACGTGACGTCGCGAGTTTTACATGTCTGCTCTAACCAAACTGACTTGCTATCTGAACGATTCATAGGGTGGTGGGGAGAAAATAAATAATTTACCTGGGAAGAAGCTCCTTTGAAGAAAGATAGAATTAATTTCCAGGTAAGAAGATATCCTAAAATAAGGCAAAACTCATCACTCATTGGCTGAATTTCTGCAAATTCTCCAACTGGAATGCATTCTAGGATGTTTTCTAGTAAATCTTCCTGAGTGGTAAGAACAGTCATAAGTGCTGCTGGTGGGGATCTAAAATAAAGAGAGGAAATATTGTGTGTAGAAAAAGAACAATCTATTTTCTATACACACATACACACATCTTAAGAAAACCTTATTGCTTAAAACAGAAATAATAGGAGTAACTTTCATGACATAGTATTTTATTCTTTTCACTCCTTGGCTATCCGTGGCATCCATATACGGAGTAATATAATTCTCACATACACACAGCTCTTCATTTTTCATTTTAAGAACTCATAACTCTTCCTCCACAGCACATATTCTTCTTAGTGTTCAGTCATCCAACAGGAAGTTCCAAAATGCGTTAGTATGAGGAAGTTTTATTATATCTCATATCTCTTTCCAACTAAAATAGATTTTTTATCTCTATTTGTCTCTAGTGACTATGACTAATGGCCATAATTTCCTCCAACCTAAAGAAACAGAGAGTTAAGAATCTTAGAAGATAAGTGATCAAGCTCTGATTATTGCTTATCTTTTTAATACATAAACTAAATAGAATTAGTTTTCAAAAAATCTCAATCTGATTTAAATTCATGTTCAGAAACTTGAATTCATGATCATATTGGAATTTGGAAACAGGAATTTAACATATTTGGACAAAAATCTTCAATTACAAAATGTTTAATGTTATGATTTTTCCTACATATGAAACTCAACTTCGCAAATGTTTTTGTTTTACATAGGAGGTAAAACACCTTCCTTCTCCTATTTTCCTCACAATAACCCTAGGAGGTGGGATGGGCTAAGAGTGAGTGACTGGCCCAAAATCACTCAGACAAGCAACTCTATAAATCATTGTAAATATAAAATGAAACATACAATAATAGTTCCTCCTCTTCATCACCATAAGACCTCAGATCCACGTTGTCAAATTTAGGTAAATCAGACATTAACCTAGAATATGAAATAAAGAAATGAGAAGAATCTATTTATATTTTTATAGCATAAATATTTATCTGACTTTGAGAAGTAATCACAATAAAATGATTTCATATTAAAACATTAATTTTTTAATATACGACAGACCCAGTCATTAAAAAGCTACGGTAACAGACTTGGTGTTTTTTTTAATAAATAGCTGCCTTGATTGGCATGACCAGTCACAAATTCACCAACTCACCAATCATTTTAGATACTATTTACATCCCGGGGGAGTGGGGATAGGGAGGCGATTTCTATGAGGCAGAAAGATGTATCTGCTGATACATATTACACTAGAGCAGTGGTTCTCAACCTGTGGGTCGGGACCCCATTTGGGATCGAACGACCATTTCACGGGGGTCGCCACACAATGCAGTCCGCCATTTTTTCCCCCTTTTCCTTAGCTGTGCTACTCCCTTTTATTCTATTGGCTTTTGAAAGCCAATAGGAATTGTCCAGGCTGTCTCTGCCCTGCTGAGCCTGCCAAAAGTCCCATTCTGCAAACGGTGCTGCACCAGTTGAGTAGTCCTCGACTTACTACCGGTTGAGTAGTCCTCGACTTACGACCAGTTGGGGGTCACGGCATTAAAAAGGTTGAGAACCACTGCACTAGAGGCTGATGTTTGGCTTTGAAGAATGCCAGATTCTTACTGAATGAAAAATAAGTCAGGCAGGTCGAGGAATCCAATGTCTAGGATGATTAACTGAGTCACACTGGTGCCTGTAAGATTTATATAGTAAGTATCTAGAATACAGCAAAGAACCACACAGTACTTGATAACTAGAAGTCTATTTTAATTTTAATTTTAATATGCTCCCTCCTCCAGCAGATTCATGCCATATCCACAGAAGAAGTTATCAAAGGGAACTCAAAAGGCTACAGTAGTAAATATCTCTATATTGTACTACGCTATCCAGCTCATAAAAATTCTGAACTATATGGGCCTGAAGTTACATTCACTAATCTAGTTCTTTTATCTTCCACTGCAAACAAAGCCTAGGTTGATTAAAAAAAACTATTAGTATACAGAAAATGTATCAAATTTTTGTACTGTGATAAAGAATAGTACTTCTATGTTCCCTAGCTTTGAAGTATTTCTTATACTGAGAAAATTATAAATGGAACTAGAACACATCACAGCATGCTCTAAGGAAATGGGAAATAACTTACTTGTTTAGCATGTGGTACACTGTAATTTGAACAGGTCTAGCTCTGAAGAGCAGTAATGGAGAAAAAGTATTTAACAAAGTCTGTAGATTTTCAGGGAGATTTGTTTTCTGACCAGCAACAAATTTGGCAGGAAGCCTGTGGTTCAGTAACTGATCCTTTGATATATATATTAAAGCTTTGCCCAAGGATTTCACCAAAGAGTTCTGAAATGATATTTCCATTGCATCTTGTTCTTTTCCTGTGTAGAAGGTACAAGATAATTCACAGCCTGCATTTAATATACCAAATATTCAAGTAGCAATTATAAAGAATGATTTTCAACTAAAGTGCCATAAATAATATTCAGTCATACTTTCAAAATGACAGCTTTACATGATGCCACCACCAGTGAAATAGAAAAACTGAAATGCATTCAAAGCAATTCTGAAAGAAGATGGTAGAATGGAAACTATGAAGGAAAAGCAGTATCTTGCAATTATGTGCAGATTTATTTTTATAGCATCCTGGAAACCACAAAATATTACCTACCTATTTTATACTGCCAATCTTACAATCACATCTTCACTAACAAAAACCTGGAGTGTTAAATAGCCTGTCAGAGTATTTTTATGTTATGGCTCTGCATTGCCTGTCTGTATATTTACCCTCTGTCACAGACTTACTGGTGATTTTTGCCAACAGAGGCAGAAGCAAGCTATGAATGCCTTCCGAAAAGAAGTCCTGGCATTCAGACATGAGATTATCTGGAAACCCTTCAATGATTTCAGGAGTTGCTGCCTGAAAGTATGCACTTAGGGAAGCGCTCAGGTCACAGCTGACAGAAGCAAAGACTTGTACCTGTGCGGCAGGAAAAACTTCTGGGTTTTCACAGGTTGTCTGCAAATAATTAAATTAAATTATTCTTTTTCATAGCAAATTTTAAACGTGTCGCATCAAATAAAATTTCTTACATAACTCTTCAGCTATACATTTTTAAAAAATCTGCCATTTATAATAAATCAAAACAATCTGATTATTAAAATATAAAATAGTTAAAAGCAGATTTGTGTATATTGTTTAAAGAATGATCTATTAACTACTAGAATCTACTCTAGAGCAACAAATTGATTTGTGCTCTAGAGTAGATTCTAGTAGTTAATAGATCATTCTTTAAACAATATACACAAATATGCTTTTAAGTACTTTATATTTTAATAATTCTGTTCTATATTTTTATCCATAGTACTTTAATTTAGTATAGGTGGGACTAACACACCTTAATTAAGCACACAAATATATTGATACAATAATTGGTTCTGTTTGCAGAGTACATGATGGAACAGAAGCATTTAGAAATAAGCCTAAATTCAGATTATTTTGAATGCTGGATTAATTTTGTTCCATAAAAGTCTTAAAGATTTTATAACCAGAATCACAGAATATTGATCATGTAATAACCTTACTGAAGTTTACATAAGCTTTTTCATCATATTTTAGATTTCCAAAAAAATGAGATTTTTTTCCCCCACAGGGAATATGGAATTTTCTATATGCAGAAATCATATTATTCTCTTTATATTTGTTACTTACCTCCAACCATGCTAGCATGGAGCACATGACAAAATCCCATTCATTCTCCAATAAAGAGAGAGGCTTCTTCAGCAACAGAGAAATGAAACGGATCATTTCTATATTTAAACCAAGCAGCTGTGGATTTGCTTCTTGTAGATTGCTGGGGCAAAAATTAAGAAAATGTTCAGAAACTAAACTAAAATGAAAGGGCAAGACAAATATTTGTATTATAATAAAACAAGATCCCCAATTTTTCTTGTCAAGATTTCATTTACTAAACAAAATATTCAGGTGAGAAAATTCAAAACAAACAAGAATGCAAACAACAAAAAAGTATTTCCAACAGAAAATATCTGCAGCTCAGCACTGCACTGTGGAATTCTTGGTGTTCTCCGAGCTTAGTTGTTTGCTTGCAGATGTTTCATTACCCAATCTAAGAAAAACATGATGTTACCTAGTTGGGTAATGAAACATCTACAAGCAAACAATCAAGCTTAGAGAGCACCAAGAACTCCACAAAACAATAACTGACTTATGGACAGTTCAACTTGTATAATGAGGTATATTAAGCTATTTCTCTTTGATGAAAATCAACAGTCTCAGAGCACAAAAGTATATACTAAAATTAAGTACTTTTATATCGCAATGGTAGCTTTCAATCAAAAAAACGGAATATATTATTTAATGAAATAATTGATTCTAGAAGTTTTTTTAAAGTGTAATGCTCGTTATAATCTGTGAACAATAGGAGTGAATTAAGATGTACTCTTATTCCTGTTATACACATGATGTCTCTTTTAAAGCAAAATGCATTCAAATGCTGACCAGTTTGTCAAAGTTGATAAAAAAGACAAGCTTGCAATTACTGGACTAAAAATCATAGATTGAAATAAATAAAATTTGACTATTATAATGTGAGCAAGACTATTCTAGTTGTTCTACAAATTATCTTTGGAAAATTAATTACCAGCTGAAAAGGAAACTATCTTCATAATCATCGCGCCAAGATACCATGACCTTCAATATTCCAACCATTAGTTCTCCATAATCAGTATCTTGAGTATTCAAGCAGGAATTTAAAATGCTGAGATATCCAAATGCTCCTGAATAGTGTGAAATATCAATGTAATAACAGTTATTAAATGTTTTTTAAATATAGTAAGAAAAAAAAGAATTAAAGGGTTTAGTAATCAGAACGTAATACTGACAATTCTAGTAAAGTAACAAGATCCATTAAAGTAGATTTGCAATTATCAATTGCAAATAAATATGTGATTATGTGCACTAAACGCCCTACCTCTTCCAACTCAATGTAGCATTGGAGAAAGTATTTAAGACACTGACCCTCAGTACCAAAGAGATCAGTTCCATTACAAGTCATTAGTTTAGCTGTAAACCTAATGACAAGTTCTTCCTTATCTTCCTCAGGTAAAAATGGAGACAGACTCTGAAGTGTATGCAGGTTCCCTTCAGTTAATGGGAAAAAGCTGTTCAGGGGGAAAAGAAAATCAGGGTATCAATATAAATTTGTTTTTGTATTGATAAAAAAAAAACCAAAATCAGGATGACAGAGATAGTTATATGCAGAACTCTTATGAGTAACAAAACTTATTTAACTTCAAGAAAGTAAGAAATTTTAAGTAAGTATAGGATAAAAGGCCATTAGTGAATTCAAGATATGTGTGCGTGTGTGTTACTGTTAGCTATTAGTTAATATAAGATACAGATGCAATAGACAACTATTACAACCCTATGTATATGTGTGTGTATACACATATATGTGTATGGATATACGTACACATAAACAGCCATACAGAAAAGGACAAAGTTTCTTCTGACTGAGACCAATAATGGTAATGGCAACATCATCTCTATTTGCAATGGAAGATGTTCTGTACAGACTTTTTGCCTGTCTTGATTTAATCAGTGTAATAATAGGACAAGACATTATAACCCCCACATATTCCCAGTGTACTATCTACAGTATCATACCTCTCAGATGAATCAAAAAGTGCTTTAATCTCATAGGGTGGAAAGTTTTTTGTATTCATCAATTTAGCCATTGTTAAAGCCCAAAGTTGTCCACTTTCTTTTGATCTACAAAGAATACACAGTTTCTAAGATTAACATGGTTTATATATGAGTAGAATAAAATCATTTGTATTTATTTTAGGTGAGAATAGTTTGTATGAAGGTATTGTTACATTTATAATGAAAAAAATCAAGATAATTTCTAATAAAAGCCTTATGAGAAATACATATTTTTCCTTCAATACTTACCTGTTCAATAGTATTTGTAAAAGATGGGAAATATGATTGAGTAGATAGAAATTTTCATGTGAAATTTTCATTACTTCAGTATCATGAAGAAATTCAAGTAGCAGATCAGATGGGTTTGCTAATTCTTCAATCCACTGTAAGGCATACAGCTGTTCTACAACTAGAAAAACACAAAAATGTATTTTATTTGTATAATTTAACAGTTACTAGTTGGATGCATATAATTATTTAACTTTTTATGGTTTTATTAAATTAAAAAACACTGTATTTAGTGTATATATTTATAGTATGATTTACATTTGGTTTATTAATTTACTAAATAAAAATAATTATGTATAATAATGCATTAAGAAAACTTATGAAAGCTTATTTTAATTATTTATAAAACATTTTACTCTTGCAGTTCTTCTAAACTTTATAATAAATAATTTTATAATTATATGAATAGTTATAATAATTATGTAAATTTGTTATAATAACTGTAGTTAGCAAAAAAGAATTGAAAATGAGAGGCAACAATGAGGACCAATAGTGGTATTTCAACAAATATAGAATGGTTTCTGGAATAGAGTAGCCTTTCTCAACCTTTTTAACTTGGAAGAAGCATTAAAATAATTTTCAGATCTTAGGAAACCCCTGTATAAAAATTGGAAAAAATATTAAGACTGCACAAAACTATTCACTTCTAATCTACACAATTCAAGCTGTAAACATTTTGAATTGTGTAGATTAGAAATGAATTGTTTTCATGTCCCAACAGCAAAGCAATAGGCCCACAGCTAAGTCACAGGGCGTAAAAATTCCCCTGCCACAAGCACTAGCATTACATGGCACCGTAAATAGTTTAAGAATCATTTTTTTTCAATCTTGTTCTCTTGGTTAACCCATGGTGACTTGAAACAAAACACTAGGGTTTCATAAAGCTCTAGTTGAGAAATGCTGGCCTACAACCTGGAAATATCATTGTGGATGGCACCTTTTAATTATGCAAAATAGTGCTATCCTATCATAAGATATGGTTGTGACATTCAATTATTTATCCCAATAGGTCATTATTAACCCCTAAAGTTTTAAATATAATTTTATTATATATTTAATGTAACATATGCCACATTTCTGTTTGTCAAAATGGCAATAACAGAAAAAAAAGAATATAATAGATTGTCACACACAGGTATTATTATTTTTTTGACTGTCACTTACTGATATTATCAATTTTTCTTCTTTCTACTTCAGCATTTTCAAACACAACTTCCTTTTCCAGTATCAATAATGCCATTCTACTAAGCAGAGCTGCAGTACAAAGATGGCTTGGAAGTTTAGCTGGGATAGAAAATGTATTATCTATTCCAGGTAATTCACAATTAATACTTAGTCTTCCTTCCAGAAGGGGTTTCCTCAACCACTATAATGACATATAGAAAACATATATGAGTATAATATATATTCCTTTGAGACAAGCAAAATTTCAAATATTTCACTCCATACTGATAGAAAATTTCATGACTATTTAACATTTAATTAATGATAATAATTAAAGCTAGATATGACACTAATTATCAAGGGATATATTTACATTACACATAAATAAAATATACATTCCTATAAATATAATGTACAATTATATAAAGTATATTTCGTTCATGGGAAAAAAATCATCGCTATACTTAAAATATATTTCAAATGAGTATGCTGAAAGTAATTATTATAATGTATGTTTTATAATAATAGTATCTTTCTTACACCTTTCATTTATTTTAAACTCAGAATAATTAATGAAGGATCCTTAGATGAAAATCTAAGCAGGTAAATATGCGAACACTAAAGATTACTCTACCATGTATCAATTTTGCAAAGGCCTACATACCTCACTGGACAGAATCTCCCGCATCTTTTCCCATTCAGTCTGACTTGGAGTAAGCCATTCAATATAATCTTTCAGAACACAAG
The DNA here is from genome assembly GCF_016545835.1 of Crotalus tigris. Classification (NCBI taxonomy): domain Eukaryota; kingdom Metazoa; phylum Chordata; class Lepidosauria; order Squamata; family Viperidae; genus Crotalus; species Crotalus tigris. The sequence continues at coordinate 889,332 of NW_024098271.1, read as the reverse complement.
CAGAAACATCTTCAGCTTCTAGCAATGTAGTCAACAAATCATTGACCACAGAGATCAAAACCTGCAAACTGAAAATCAACCAACTCTTTACTTGATACAGAATTCAAACAGCAAAATACCTGTTTGTACAGAAAAAAACACATACGTAATAAAATAGATGCAAGCTGGCTAAGACTAACAATGAAACTATCATTTAGTATAGTGAGCCTCAGCAAACCTCAGGTTCATACAGTGAGCACTAAAATAATCTCTGTAATGATTTGGAAGGTAAATCTGGATGATTTGGCAGCATACGCATTTAACAACACAACACAACACAACATACAGAATATCCATGGAAGACAAGTCAATGTGGTAAACAAAAGCTGAGAATGGTAAAGTTTATTGATTAAGTGATTACTCTCACTTAATCTCAATAAAGCAGTGTTTCTCAACCTTGACAATTTTAAGGCATGTGGACTTCAACTTCCAGAATTCCACAGCCAGCAATGCTGGCTGTGGAATTCTGGGAGTTGAAGTCCACATGCCTTAAAATTGTCAAGGTTGAGAAACACTGCAATAAAGCTTACTTTGTGGGGAAAAGAACAAGAACCAAAACGGGATGGGGAAGAAGTTCAATTTACTACCTTTACTTTAGCAACAGTTTGAAGTTAGGAAACTGCTGAAAAAGGTGACATACAACCAATCCTTGGATTTATGACCAATGCAGCATCCCCACAGTCACACGATCATGATTTGGATACTTGGCAACTAATATACATTTACAAGGGGTTATAGCATCTTCTGGGGTCATGAGATCTCCATCTGTGACCTTCCCAGCCATGCCAATGGGGAAAGACAGATTCACTTAGCAACTGAATGATTTAACAACCATAGTACAAAAGATGGTAAAATTGTGCACGGTCAAGTGATGATTCACTTAATGGCCAGATTGTTTAGTGACGGAATTTCAGTGCAATTGTGCTCATGCTTTCAAACACAATAAATATTGATCGCAGAATGAAATATGAACTTTTACTTACAGGATATTTTAAAATCTCTATTAATTTGAGTTAATGGCTAACTTTGAGCAAATAAATTACGCAGTGCATTCTAGAGCTACCTTTTTATATCCAACACTGATGTCTGAAGCTGGTTCTTAACCCAGAAGGCAGATTTCTGTAGGAAGCTGCTCTCCTTATGCAGAATGCTACGCTGATGCACAAGTGAAGTGATGCCACACATCCAAGTATGCTTTAATTTATTTATAAGGAAATCTACATGAAAAAAAAATGGATCAAAATGTGAATTATTAAACAGAATGACACAAATTAATTATGCTGTAAAACTGAAAGCTTTTGAGCAGAATCATGTTTTCATCACTTAACCAAGAAAGCTATGCCCTTATTTTCCAATGAAACTATTTTATGGACAAATGATAACTTAGTAAAATTTAATACGCATTCAATTACAGATTAGATGTCTTAACTCAGACAGGAAAAACACATTACTACATCTGCTTGCTAAATAGTACCAGACCTAATCCATCCTTACTCTGTTTTACAGAATTAAATTGTTTGTTTCTGCTAGGATTGTTTTTTTAAGAAATTACACATTTCTCAACTGAAAAAGGTGTGGTTTTAGTTCATGTTTAAACAATTTATGTTATGTACATGCAAACATACACTTAAATGCAGAAATTCTGTTTTCCCAATATTTCTACCTGAAAAAATGATCACCATTTTTGTAATCTTTAAAGTTACAAATAAGAAGTAAGAAATATACCAAGAAAATCAATATGGAATTGGTCAGAGATACATAAGCAACTGTACCTGATAAACGTGTTATATCCTGGGTCTGTGCACATAACTGGAAAATAGTGAATAACAAATCTTCAGAGGATGGCATCATTAAACATCCTTTAACCGAAGTGAAAAAACTGGAGGCTATGTCACAGATGAAAGACACTGATAGTTCTGTATTTCCAGCTTCTGAAAGATCCTTAGCTTTTGAGAGAGCGGCTTGAAGTTTGTCAATTATCCTTTTAACATAAACTTCACCAATTAAGGACTCTATGGATTAAAAGAGACATTTTTATTTCATGATCATAAAACCACCAGCTCTACTATTATCAGAGAATTCTCATTTTTAGTATCCTGAAAAAAAGTCTGGCTTTTTATTAGCATACATGATAAACACTATACTGTCTAACTTACCTATGCCAGTGCCTCAAATGTTCTATCCATGGCAAGTTAGCCTTCTCATTCTCCTAGAAGTCTATTACTCATTAGTAAAGTCTGAACCACTTACCATTTTTAATCAACTGGGATAATACCAAGCTTAGGAGAGTCCATTGTTCTGAATGAAATGATTCGGCTGAAGTTACTGTCATCTTCAAGCTGATGTTACACAGATCATCGGCCAAAGTCACAAGCTTCTCACCTAATACATCTCCTTTTAGCCATGTAGAACTTAAGGAATGTTTCTCAGAGCTTGAACAGGCCTAATGTTTAGAAAGCACACAAATATTTTTCAAATTAGTTGTTTACTCTTTTAATCTCCAAGTAAACCTCTTGGTTTGTTATAATAATCTGCATTAAAAACATGCACTTTATGCTTTTTAAATGTATTCTTCAAAGTACCAGATCAGTAAGATCCATTAAAGCATTATATATAAAAGGTGATATCCTAGCCCACAGAAATACTTCTAATCAAAAATACTAGATACTAAATTTAAAGACTTGGTTAAATCACAGTTAATTAGAACTTTCCATCTTGAAAGGAATCTTGAAAAATAGGCTATCAATAGATTTCTAAGGCATCTGAAACCACTGTTTCACTTTAAAGCAAACAGGACTCAGTAACAAGTTGCTGGAAAAACATACTTGCTTATGCCAGCACATTTTGTGAAATTTTGTGAAATATTCCTTCAAACATTCTGCAGAGCCATATTCATTTGAAAGACTTTGGCACAGAAAGCCATGTTGTATGTGTTTTGCTCAGCTGAAAGCCAGGCTGTATCCGTTTCACTTATTAATTTTCCCCCTAATTTTATAAGTAACACAAGGCAGTTTACAGACATTGTACTTCTTCCAGCCTATTTTCCCCATAGCAACAACCCTGTGGGGTGGATTGGGGCGAGTGATTGACCCAATATTGTCAGCTATCTTCCCCGAGTCTGTCTTGAAGGTGAAATGGAAAAGAGAATTCTTTGCATTTCCTTTTTTTTAACTGATCTGCTCCCTTTCCAAAGCATTTCACTATTCTCAGAGGTTCAGCAGAAAAGAAAAATCAAGCATTACCCTCTTGGCTGCTCTCATCTAATTTCCTTAGATGTTTATTTCAAAATCATCTATCTATATAATATATAACCAAAACAGTCACTTTAACATAATAATAATGATATATTTGGTAGTCAAAAATGTTTATGCAATGAGAAATTACCTGCAGGCAGGCAACAGAGGGAAAGCTGCAGCCAAGCAATATGAGCTCAATCATTCCAAAGGAACAGTGACCCAGCAAGCCATAACTAGAAGGAACAACTAAAATACCCCCCCCCCCATACATACTGAAGCAAGTTGGTGCTTCTCTGGATCCCAGATTAATATGAATAAAATTGGGGGGGGGGGAGAGAGATTTAAACGTACCTTTTGGATTATTTGAAGAAGAATACTCCATTTTAGATTCATCTTGAAAAGAAAAAGAAATACCATGAAAATATGACAATAAAAACTGAACAATTTCCCAGAATTATGTAATATTAGGAAGAGATATGAATTCAACAGAGAAAAGGTGAATCTGGGTATGAATGGCCATACATGATATACCTATTGGCCACTTATTTAAACAGCTGTGTTCTTCCCTGGGTTTTGAAATTACCTGCATAACCACAGAAAGACAATTATTTGATCAAAGGAGGTTCTAACGTGCAACATTTTCATCTACAAACTCTGTGAATCACCTTTGCTGTACAGATTAGACTGCTGCATAGCTCTATTTAATAATGTATTTAATATAATCTTGAGTAATACTTCTTTTCTAAAGAAACGTATACATACATATGGCCCATGCATAACATCTCACTGTTCTATTCAACATGAAAACTAGACTAGATGTAAATGAGATCTATTTTCATTGGGTATTCCTAGTCAGAAGCTCAAAAAAATGTGTACTTGAAGAAAATTCAGTCTTTTCCCTTAAGCATAGTACTTTATTTGTCTTATCATCAGAAAGTATGGCTAGTGAAAATGTAGACAAAAACTTGAATGTTCACAATACCTAGAGGGTGAAACTATGTCTCAGAAGACAGATGTTGCCTCTCTTAATTGACCTTCCAAAACCTAGGAAATACATTTAGTTTGATATATAAAACTGATTTCAGTGGGACTTCATTACTAATCAATTTGCAGTTTATTTATTTATTTATTTATGAGACTTATATACCGCTTTAAGTGCAAGCACTCTCTAAGCGGTGTACACCAGTAAGCAATGTATATATATATTTACATTGCCCCCAACAATCTGGGTCCTCATTTTACCTACCTCGGAAGGATGGAAGGCTGAGTCAACCTTGAGCCGGTGAGATTTGAACCGCTGATCTGCTGAATACAGTCAGCTAAAGTGGCCTGCAGTACTGCACTCTAACTGCTGCGCCACCTCGGCTCTTTTTGTGCTGTTCTTTATATTATTTTACAGTGTTGGCCTGAAAACTCATTATAAACTGTACCAAGAAATGAATAAGAAAAATCAGTAACAGATAAAAAACAGATGCTTTTAAAGGATAATTAAAAGTATTTTATAACTACCTTAATGCAGTTCCAATTCTAAATATTAAGAAATGCATGCATGTTATTTGGTAAGCCATAGCTACCAAGATGCAAGTACAAATGTTAGTACTCCACAAATTCTAATTAGTCTAACAGAATATATTAAAACAAACTGAAAGAAATCAATTTACCGCATAAGAAAACTATACCTTTGTTAAATCATTGAGAATATTTTCCCTCTCTATGGGACTGCTGCAGCAATGGAGAATGCTATATAAAATATCAACCAGGAAGTCTGTCTCTTTTCTCCAATCTTCTTTCAGCCAAACAATTAACTTTTCATGCAGAAACTGAATAGATGGATTTTCATATTGAACATCGTTTCTTTCTTCTACAAGCACCTGGAAAACTTTACGAGAAGCAAAGTTGCTGAGCAGAGCAGAGAGGAACTTTAAGTGTTGATCAGATGTCTGTTGACTGGTGTACCCTATACTTAGTACTGCAAGTTTACAAACTAAAGCTTCTAAAGATTCATTCTGTAGAGGAAAAACATGTTTCCCATGAATTTCATCAATAACATTACTGGATTCATTGCTAGTTCTCATGTCAACAAAATTCTCATGTTCGGTGTTAATTTCAGCTTTTCTGTCTTCTGCAAATCTTACATTTACAACTTTCTTTCTATTTTTTTTCATCTCGTTTTCTGGGTTCTGCAGAATTTGCAACAAAGAAGACATGGCAGCCAGCGATTTCTCATCTGCGTCCATTACAGCAACATGTCCCACACATATATTTGACAGGCCATCCCAAAAGTTAGATAACATTCTCTGAAATGTGAGGGTTGTTCTATCATCATTAGTTATTTCTGCTTTTGTTTTCCAAACATTCAGCATGTCTGCTAGCTCATAAAACAAAGGTCCATTTTGTAACTTGGGCTCTTTAATTACTGTATCAATGAGAGGAATTAACTGCAAAGAAAAAAACAAATGTATTTTAATCCCAATTTGAACTAATACCTTTTGTGAAAACTGTTTCAACCTAAGCACTTTTTTTATTTTTAGTTATTTTTTACAAGCCCATGTGGATAAAAGTTCATCTCATGAGCAGAAGTGAGACAGAGGGAATAGGTATGTGAAGATAGTTCTCGACTTACAACCATATTTGAGTCCCAAATTTCTGTTAAGTGAACTTTTCCCCATTTTACGACTTTTCTTGCCACAGTTGTTAAGTGAATCACTGCAATTGCTAAGATACTAAAATGGTTGTTAAGTGAATCTGGCTTCCCCATTGATTTTGCTTGCCAGAAGGTTACAAAAGGGGAATTACATGACTCAGGGATATTGCAACTGTCATAAATATATACCAATTACCAAGCATCCCAATTTTGATCATGGGTTCATGGGAAAAACGGTCATAAGTCACTTTTTTCAGGGCCATTGTAACTTCAAATGGTCACTAAATGAATGATTGTTAAGTTGAGGACTACCTGTGTCCAGGTCGGTGCTATGTACAATTCAGCAATAATATAATTAGAGAAAATAGAAGTCTCATTGTTGTGTAAAGGGGAAATGTTTATAGGAGGAGCAAACAGAAGCAAATTTGATGATAAACATGTATTTTCAGGTAACATTTTTGTTGCTTCACAAGAGCATATTTCAACTGGAAATTGTTCAAACCACTGGTACAAATTAAACTCACCAACCTTGTATTAATATAAAAACCAGTTAAAACCTTTAAAGATAATCCAATATTTTATTTTTGCCATGATACCATACCTGGATATTTATAAGCATTTCTTGTATTTTAACTTGTTCTTCTTCTTCCCCAATATTCTGCAGGACTGTAAATTGTAAACACTCCATAAAAGTTGATATGATTGCTGAAGATTCTGAACGACAAACCATCGCTCTTTCAGTGAATAGCCTAAGGAAACAGAATGAACACTGGCTTGAGTTATTTGTAAAAATAACAAAATCAGAAATTAATCAATTAATTAAAGTTAATTTTCACATTCACATCAGATTAAATGATGCTATAATCAACAATTAGATTCATATGGTGTTTTTAGCACCAGAAACCTAATTTAAAAACATAAAACAAAAAAATGCTACGCAGAGGAAAGCTTACAAACTTTCATCATCAAAATACTAATTTAACAGTTTCATTACAATTCTCAGAAGACCTAGTGCAGAGGTAGGCAACCTTTGCTCTTTTATGACTCGTGGACTTCAACTCTCAGAATTCCTGACCCAGCCATGCTCATAAAAGAGCCAAGGTTGTCTACCCCTGACCTAGTGTTTGCAGTTTTCAAATTCAACTATTTCCTATGCTTCATCTTTAAATAAAACATAAATACTATCTACACATACGTACACACTTAAAACATAAACTTAAAACACATAAACATTATTTGATTAAAAAAGCATGAGCTAATTATCATACCCGTTAATTATAGAAGTGAAGAATGTTGTTGAATAGTTCAACTTTGGATCTGCAACATTATGAGGCACCTTGCTAATAAATGGCAAGATATTAGGATATATAATAGTAGCAAGTCCCCTTCCTCCTTCTCGAAGCACTGTCCATAATTTTGGTAGAACTCCTTTTTTTGCATTCACGTGGCTCCAACAATCCTACAGAGCAATAAATGTGAAGCAGTAAATTACAGAATACTTTGTTTCTTGATACTGAAAATGAAGCATCCTAGTTTCTTAACTTGACATTAAATAAATTATCTGGAGATAGAGACATAACTAATTAAAATATTATGTACTGGTTCATAAGGGAAAAATTAAAATGTTGATATGAAAGATAAAGCTTACCCATTTAAATCTTCTACCAAATTATTAGTGAAATATCAAATATGTTGGCTGTATTAGATAAAAACAAAATCCAATTAAGGTATGCTTATTTATTAAACAATCTCAAAAAAATTTTTCAGGTGGCTCTTTGGCAGTAAGCTTCCTGATTTAAATGGGAGGTACTAGGAATTACTCAAGATGATCCTTGGTCAATTGTGAACCTGAGAAGAGGACCTAGAAGGTAGAAATTCTCAGTGGGAGATGTTGGAGAATTGTGTTTCCATTTTTACTTCCAGCTGCCTGCTATTTTAAGAACACCTGGTTTTTAACAGCATGTTTCAATATATTTTTTTCTTTTTTTATTTTCAAAAGTTAATCGACTGGTTGAATGCTGATCTAATTGAACCCCATGCTGAATCTTAAAGTGATTTTTTAGAAGTTCTTTGTATTGTTTTATTGGCTGCCATAAATAACTTCCACTTCTTCCACATGGAAGACACGGCAAATTTTGGGTAGTGAAAGAGATCTGACTTGATTTACATTTGTACTGAACTTTCACTACAGGAATTTTGTATTTTATTGTCTTAATTTTTTTAAATTTTGAATGGAAATCTTTTTTTTTTTTTTTTGTTGGGAAATTTCTTCTCAGTGTTTTTGAGACTAATTTGCTATGGTGCTTTTCATGTCTTTGAGAGGAGCTGTTTACAACTATAAAAGTTCCACTGTTTACAACTATAAAAGTTTAACTACTGAAGTAATTTGGGCTATATCAAACTATAGTAAAAATGCAGGCAATATATTAAGACAAAGCTTATTGGGAAAGCTGGAAAAACAGAATACTTTCTAACTTAAAAGTTCAACTTGAAAATTTGGATAAGAAGCTTGATAAAGTAACAATGACTTTAAATCAACTTGAAAATGGTAATCAGATGCAAGTAACAGATTTACAACTAGACGTATTAGAGTGTAATTTGCTGCTGGCAGACCTGAAAGATGAGACTGACTTGGAAAATACAAGTTGGTTAGAGAACACCGAGAAAGATATGAATTTTAAAGACTCAAAGTTGATAGAAATGACTAGTGATGTTTTTCAAGATCAAAGGAGATTGGGGAATGGAGTTATTATACCCAATCAGAAAACATGTAAGAGATGTAATGGTACAATTTACAGGAGACATTTTGATACAACAAATGCTATGGAGATATATACAATTTTAGGGTATAAAATCCAACTGTTAGGAAAGATCCCGCTTAATATCTTAAGGTTAAGCCTTATTTTTAATAACCAATTGAGGATATTTGATCCTGAATGGACCAGAGACAATGATTGTGATGACTTATGGTACACCAAAAGCCTTTATGGACTCTCTATGAGTGGAATACCATAAATAGACTGCTAACAGAGGATTTTGAAGTTTAATTTAGCTCTTGGTTTTACCTGTTAACTATGTTTCCATATAGCCGATAGATGTCAGGCTAATTGGGTTGGGTAAACAGAGTGGTAGAAACTTATAAATTGTGGGTTGCCCACTTCACAAGGGAGGAGGAGTTATTATCTTTGAAGTATATTTATCTGTATTCAATTCCGGAGACAATTTAAGTGTATGTGATTTTTTTTAATGTAGTTTTTGTGTAGTTTTTTCTAATTTTCTAAAGTGATAAAGATATATAATCTGAAAGATGCTTGTGAGTTAAGTAATGGCTTCAATGTATAATGATGTAAAAACATAATGACTTCCAGAATTACCTGAATAGTAGTAAGAACATGAAGTACAGCTTCCCAAAGAGCAAGGCATACAATAGCATCACTATCATCAATGCTAAGGAGAACGGCTGGACAAACTCTTGATGCTTCTGCATTCATGGACTCAGGAATGTGCTGACAAAAGGTAGTAATCACCTCAAAGAAAGCAGAACGAACCTAAAATAGAACAAGAGGAAACCTGAATATGTTCATGTTGACATGATCAGACTATAAGTAGACCTCGCTTAATGATGGTCCTGTTAAGCAACCATTCAAAGTTACGGCAATGCTGAAAAGCTTTATGAAAAACCTTCCCTGTTGTTTGGGTTCACCCAATTGTTTGGGATTATATCTTTCCATCAGCCTGCAAAGCAGACCAGGCAGGAAATATAGCTAGATGAGCTAATTCAACTTTACAGTGAAATTACATTAACAAAAACTTGCAAGTCTGATAAATTGACATCTCTCCCTCATCCTTTATAACCAAAGAAACTAGGAAAGGTGTCTTGTGAGCTGCTTACCCTGCCCATATTCCTGTTATGGGCTAAATTGCCTTTTATCTGATTGTTCCCTTTGCCGTGTCTCCCAAAGTCAGTGTCACATACCATTATATCTTCTGACATTGTAAAGCAAAGGCAAGTTGAAGTAAAATCATAAGAGCGCTTGCAATCACTTAATTTTAACTTAGCAACCACTTCACTTAAGAACCAAATCTCTGGAACCTGCAATTTCCCTGCAGGACTACCCTCCCCTCCCCAAATTTCATGATTTATTTAAAATAAATGTTACACTTTACAACACAAGATAACGTCTAGTAGAAAAATATGAAACTACTTTAATAATTAAAATAGCTGTAATTTCTTTTGAACTAATATTTTAAAACTTCTTCACAGAAATAGTTCTTATCTAGGACTAACATTTAAGAAGTTGGGATATAAGGTACTACTTAGGCATTAGGAAATTGGAACACAATCTTCATCATCATTTTAAAGAATTTTAAACAATATTGCCAGCTCAAAAATTGTAATAATACTAGATGTTATTTTAATGGGATTTTTCCAATATTTTTTTCAGCTAAATCCAGTAAATATGAAAAACATGTTTTGCGATTAAAACAAAAAGCAATCTTAATGCCTACAATTTATAAAATTCTCATTTTATCTTCGTTATATTTCAGAATAACAATAAAGATACCTGTGCTATGTTATCTTTCCCGTATTTCCAAAATTTGTTTTGAGAGAGCAATGTCTTAAGCCTCTCTTCCAATGATTTAATTTCATTATTGGGCATCATACAAAGCAATTTCTTTAAAGATAACAAAGAAGAAGTTATAACTCGATGAAATTTGGCTTCTCTTTCTTCTTCTGGAACTGTTCTGCATAAAAAAAAACACAAGAGCATGGTTTACAAATACAAATTTTACTATATTTTTTCATATTTGATTTTAAATCCCATTAAAGACAACACACCCATATCCTGAAAACCAGAATCTTAACTGTATGAATGGAGCAACTGCACAGATCTATTATTACTGCAAATAATAGGAAGTCATTCCCCAAATTTCCCCGTTTTGTCAGGTTTGTTTAATTTCCCCTTGAAAGTCACAAAACTGAGTGCACATCAATGGCAACTGGAGTTCCCTAATATATATCATTTCTTATTAACACATTTAGAAATCTGCACATTCAGAGAAATCAAAATAGGTGAGAGTCAACTGACTTCTTTGTTAACAAGGTTTTTTGCTGTGCAGAAACAACACAGTTCTTATTAATGTGAAAACTCTTCAACCTTCATCTTGAAGAGGGACTTAACACAACTGAAGCTCTGGCCAGCAGTACCAATGGCCAGAAGTTTCTCTACATAGAAATTATGCAGATACGGAAACGGCTAGAGGAGGTCTCCAAAGAGAAAACCTAACTGGGAGAATATAGTTCACGTCACCTGACGTGGTAGAGGCTAAACATCTTTTACTTCCTTTATTTCAAGAAACATCTTTTTCAATACTTGAACTAAATTTATTTTTCCAAAGAAATAAAAATATACCAAACATACTGTGGATCACTTAGTGTATCAGGAGTTTCTTTCAAAAGATGATCTTGTAGTACCTGGACAAAAAAAGTCAGATATCCTTAAATGGAAAAATACTCAATTTATATATAAACATTTTTTTAAAGTACAATAATGCAATATTACAATGTTAAATGTACATTCCCTTTAATTTAAAATTATCATGGTATGAATCCAAGTGCAACTTTGCATATTTATTCTGCTTAAAAATGTTATCTAATGATTATGTCTAAAGCACTCCACCCAGACAAAAAAGCCAAAGAAATGAACATAGTGGAAATATATAACACACACACACACACACACACACACACGCACGTACGCACACACACACACACATATATGGAATATATATGAATATATATGAAGAAAACGTTTCTAAATTTCAGTTTCACATAATATAAATTCAAAATAATTTAGAAAGAACGGTTTTCTTTAATTGTATATGTGAATTGTAATAAGACTTATTGATACTATTCTTAATAAGTTATTGTGATTTCAGAGAAAGTTAATTAAGCAGATACATTTATCATTTTATTTATTTATTGTGATTTAAATAGTATTTAGAGTAGTAGTTTATGGCTCAGGGTACAAACTGGGAGACTGTGAGTGGCAGTTTTGCGTCAAGCGTGAAACCAACTGGGTACCTTTGAGCCAAGCTCAGCAGTAGGAAGAAGGTAATGGCAGAACTGTGCCAAAAAAACAGCAAACTCATCCAGGAAGTCCCAGGCCACAAGGCCGACTCGAAGGTGCAAAACATCATCATTTTAAAAAGTGGCAGTGACTGGAGTATAAAAGCAAAAAATTGTTCCCATTGAACTTCTTTAAGTAGCCACAGTATATCCCTTTCTGTTAATTTTTAATTAGATAGTCAACAAAAATTAAAAAGCATACAAACTTGAAAACTTACATTTAAAATTTCATCTTTACAAAACACTAAGGCTTCAGATTGCTTGCTTGGTGGGAAGGCCTTTTCAAATGCCTCTTTTGCTGCTGATGCTGCTGGAGAGTAAATATCACACTGAGCTATAAGCCAATATCCCATAATGTTTTTTAAATGAGGAGCTAAATGTTTTCTGACTTTCAGAATAAGCTGTTCGAAAGCTTGCTGTGTTGCTTCCCGGACTCGGCGATCATGATCCTATCATAAACATTGACAAGTACAAAAATAATTATATAATTTCACTATACATATGAACAATTTCAGATTACCTATTTCTCTAAAGCAAATTTTACTGAGTCGTATCTTACAATTAAAAATATACATATATGAATCCCTGTTTTTCTGTATGGTTTTCCATACCACACTAGAGCACTACCATTGGTGTATCTCATTCTAAGCTTTCTGCAAAACAAATCAACCTTCCAAGAGGTACAACAGAACTTTGAATTCATCTCTGACCACTACTGCAGCTAATTAAAAGCATAAATATAAATTTCAGTACTTACAAGAGAAATTTTACAATAGATTCTAGGCCAGTACGGTAGAACTCCTTTAACAATCTCCGTCTCTCTTTCTTTGCACATTGCCCCAAATTCTTGCATAGCCTAAAATTAAAAATAAGTTTGTTTGTTTTTTTTTAAAAAAACCCTGATGATTATCCAGTGTTCTCTATTGTGGTGGTTATTTTAAAAAAGCTAATGTTTACCAATTGATACTGTGTGTACAAGACAGCACTGATTTTTTTTAAAAAAAATCTATTTGTTTACTAGACTTCTATGGCCACCAATTTTAAGAAACAAAACTCTCAGTGGCTTTAAAATTAAAGAAAGAAAAGCCTGGTACCTCAGCCACTTTCTTCTAAGGCATCCAATACAACCAACTCCAGGCTCCAACTCACCCAACCCAAACACGATTTCTTACTCTGCACAATGTCACTATGTGAAATGGGCAGCTATATAAATAGTATAAATAAAGAATTTTGCAATATATGTTGATGTCTGTCAATGTATATTGATTTAATACACATAACACACTGTGCATTTTCTATGTCAACATTTACTGAGTTTGTACAATAATTTTATCTTTTTAAATTAATCAATTAAGTTCTAACAGGAAGCTCCTTGTCCCATTGTCATGATTTAATATCCATAAGTTTATTAAAATGGAATGACAAAAATGCTGTGAAAATATAACGCAGTATTGAATTTTATATCTAAAATTTGGGTCTTATCACTATAAGTGATATAAATGAGGAGTTATAAATTAACATGGGAGAGAGCAAAAAAGGTTACTTAATCCAGGTTTAAAAACCTGAAATATTGCTAAATATTCACTTTCTGTTTGTCAACTACTTTCTATTGATGTAATGGAAGAGTAGAACAATGATATTCCAATCAATCAAGTGTATTTAAAAAGTTGGCTGAATTATTTTTTATTTTCCAATGTATGCATTTGTTAATTTTCTGCTTTTGTTTTTTGATATTTTATTGTTACATTTTATATAAATGTTAAAAATTATTTTTTTAAAAAAAAACAAATTACAAATAAATTATAACATCAAAAATGTTACAGTTGAGAGCCACTTTGGTCTAGTGCAGACTTGTCAAACACTTGCAGGAAAATATTAGAAAAAAACAAACAAAACACCAAAATCATTTTACAGCAACAACTAATCCTTTAAATAAATATATAATGACCCTCTAAATATAATATCACAAGCCTACTTTTAACTTGGTTGTGACATCTCTTTTGGAAAGTTTTCTTAGCACCATACGAAAATCAGCATCTATAAGGGTATCTATTTCTTCAGCTCCCTGAATTGCAGGAATGTATCCCAGGTCACTTGAAGAGGTGCCAAAGCCAACAAATCCAGGAATAGTTCCTTGTTCTTTAGCTAGAAGTTCAGCTGTTCTTCCACTGCTAGAAGGCTATATTTGAAAGAGAGAAAAAGAACTGCTGTTTGAGAATTATTGTAAAATCCTAAACAAACATTATGTTCGAAGCTGCAATTTTTATTTTAGTTTTTTATATCCCACCTTTACTATTTTTATAAACTCAAGGCGGCATATGTATCTAATTGCTAACTTTATGGTTTGCTTCTTGATTCCTTCTTTACATTGTTAAAGCAAATAATACTGTTTTACCTTTCCAAGAAAAAAAAGCTAAAGCTTACAAAATATTAAAAAATTATTAATTTATAATAAAGTTACAATAAAGTTAAAAATAGTAAGTAATTGGACAATTTTGTGAATTAAGTTACAGCAGATTAGTTGTTTATTAAGAAAGCTGACAAAATATAAGACAACTTAACATCTAGTGAGAATTTCACATTTGAATTATTACTAATATGCTGTCACCAAATTTTCCCATGCTGTCAACTCCCATACTTCTGAAGGCAATTGCACATATGTGATTCCCAAAGAAAGTGCTATATTTAAAAAGTTAACTACGTATCAGAATTGTCTGGTGTTCCGAATGAGCTTCTCATTGGTTAAATACACTATAAATTGATATTCTAATTCCTAACCATCATTTCTTCTTCCTATCTTCATCTACCATTTTTTCCCTAATTTCATCACTTTTATTTAACTTGAGTTCTGCACTTAGAATGAATTCCAGAAACATATTTGAACAAATGTTATTGTACAGCAGCAGTTCCCAACCAGAAGTGCTTGCACCCATTGGGGGTGCGAGAGCTTGGGTTTAGAAGTTTCAAAAGGATATTGTATATAGCATAATTTTTTGTAAGGGGTCCGAGAATATATCAGAAGCATTCTAGAGGTGCGGGGTATAGAAGAGGATGGGAACTGCTAACCTCTGATGGCCTTCACAATGCTACAGGGTTTTCATTCTTAAATATTTAGGATGTAATTTTACAGAAAACAAACAAGCAGTAGGCCTGATATATTCACAGTTATCTACTACTGAAAACATGTAATCAGTAAGAGTGCATCAAGTTTTGAGAAGATAGCTACTAAATGTATGTATGCATGTATATATATATGTACGTATGTATATACATGTATATATATGGCATGTGTATATGTGTGGTACGTATGTGTATGGGTAGCAGGCAACAGAATTTCATTTTTAATATGGGCCAGTGTGCTCGTAGTAAAAATGACAATAAAGGTTATCTTAACAATTTTCAGACATGATATTAAGACATTCCAGAGACAGCAAGATTCACAAACTACAAGGATGTAACTCTAAATATTTGAAACTAACAGAAAGGAGTATAAATTATTACAGCATTAAAAATGTGCACATAACACTGTCCACAACCAAGAAAGCCAACACCACATGGAAATAATTTGTTATCTGAACTAATTTTTTGACATTTCAAACAGTTCCGAGGCATGTACTTTTTAGAGACCGAAATATTACTGGTTCTTTTCCCCTCTTGAAAGTTTAGGCACACATTTGTATTCCTTAAAAGGAGACTCGCCCTACAGGAGGGAGGTTGTAACGAAGGTCCCGCGAAGTCTCGTTAGAGAAGTTACTAACAAATATTACCCCCTTGCCAGTGACAATTAAAGCAACACTTTTAAAACTAGTGTCTAGATATTAGTGCGGAATAAGCTGCTTATTTATTTAGCCAAAAGGTAGGCAAAGCTGCCCTCCATGCCTCTCTTTTAAAGTTCGAAAGCGATGAAAAGGCAATCCGACATGGCCTCTCTCCAGAAATACTGAATTCCCTCCCAGCGACATCAACTCGCTTACCCGTACGTTGCCCTTAGTTCGCTGCTTGTTCTTGCCTCCCATGATAGCGCCTGCAACGCCGTCTGAAACCGAGAAAAAAAAGGAAAGGGAAAACAGAGGCGGGGAATAGAGTTGGTCCCATGGACAGGAAGTGGGGGAAAGGCTGTTTCCGGGTTAAAAGGAAGTAAAGGTAATGGCGGAAGGGACGCCAAAGGCCGTAGGCTCCTCCCCTTTAGTACGCCTCCCTCAGCCTAGGGAAGGATGCAGAGTATACGGCATGTTGTTCGGGATGGGGGAGGGGAGAGAACGGGATGGGGGGAGAGAACTCGCGCGAGGGAATAGTTGATGAACTAGTGAATTTACTGAAAGATGTCCAACTAAAGCATTTTTGCGTTTATACTTGCTAGATGTTTTCTTAATTATTCTAAATTAATGGTCAGTTTTAAGATGATGATGATGCGCTTATACACCAATCAGTACTAATTACGTTTTACACTGAGGGGGCTGTTACTGTATTTGGCGGTCACACAGTATGTTGTGATAACAGAATTTATGCTCTTTTTATAAGAAAGCTCAAAAGGCGTTCTTCAAGTGTGTAGATCATGATTATCTACAGATTAAAAAAAAAGTTGCAGCCGAAACATACTGGTATTTGCCTAGGTTTATTTAAGATAACTTTTTATTCATTTAATATTTTTAACTATGACAGAAGCAACACCTCCCCACCCCCCCAAAAAACCCACAGGGATAAAAATACATTGTCAAAGAGGATTGTTTTTAAAAAAAAAAGGCAAGTGCCATCAGGTCTTCAATCCATTTAGTAAAAGGGATAATATATTAACTTTTCAACGCTGAACTCTCAGGGTGTTTTGGCCATAAGGTCACAGAGAACTTACGTTATCGGGCTATCAAATTCCAAGTACTAGGTATGTAGTACAAAAGAATATGTGAAAATATTTGTTTTTGCCACACAATTATATAATCCAATACTTTCTCCCAAAACTTATTAAGGGTAAAACATTGTATAGAGAAACATTATTATATCTCCAGAGTAATTGGTTTTGATAAGCCTTTTTATGTAAATGTAACAGTGTTGAATAAATTCTAATTTTTTTTATAAGTTATACTTTGAGTTCCATTGACACTCTTGTTATAGCACTCTCCTATATTGTCTAGGCCGGGGATAGGCAACCTCGGCTCTTTTATGACTCGTGGACTTCAACTCCCAAAATTCCTGCTACTAAGTGAATTATATTTTTTGATATACACATACCCAGATATTTAGCAGTATCAAACAAATATGGAATAGATGTTCCTTAAATAGCTGGGAAACTAAATTTTCATCAATAGGTATCAATTCCAATTTGGAACAGTTAATATAGTATCCTGCTATTTTACTAAAGTGATCTATGTTTTACATCATCACTGGGTTAATAGTAATCTGAGGTTTAGAAATAAAGAATGCCTGCTACAAATAAAAACCCTTTTTGTTCAACTGAGTTATGTACTACTCTGTAGATCTCCTTATGTTGTTCAATTCCATAACCCAAGGGTTCCACACAGATGTTAAAAAGCAAGGGTGAAAGTGGACTTCCTTGCTTGGTTCCTTTAAATGGTGGAAAAGTAGAAAACATTCCATTAACCTTTACTTCCGATGTATTAATTTTATGAATTCCAAATCCAAGTTTATTTAATATACCAAACATTGTATTTATATATTTTGCCATAAAGCTAAATTCTTAACCACAGCTTATTGAATTTATCTGGATCTCACCAGACCCTGAATCACAAACCAAGGCTGCCTTATGTACATCCTGATGACCACTATTAGATTTTTTTTTTAAAGCTATGCTACCATTTCTAGCCAGGATTTTAGCAGCCTAATTACAGTACAATAGCCTTAACTAACTACAAGATGAGTTCTCACATGCTCGACTAATGGTCCATTGAATGAGAAAATTCTATTTTGCTACTTCCCCTTTTGCTATTAACCTTGTACAGTACTTGGACACTTTCCCTGTCCACTAGTATCCACCTCTAGGGAGCGGTGCTCATCTCCATTTCTCATCCATGGGAGGCAGTGTTATTGGAAGACACTTCTATGATCATGTGACCAGCATGACTATTACGCCGAGGATCATGGAACTGTTGCCTTCCCACTAAAATGGTACCTATTTATTTACTCGCATTTGCATGCTTTCAAACTGCTAGGTTGGCAGGAACTGGGGCAAGTAATGAGAACTCATCCCATCAAGCAGCACTCCAGACTGTCAGCTTTTCAGATGACAAGCTAAGCGTCTCTAACCACTGAGCCATTGCATCCCAGATTATCCAATATACAGTAAAATAAAAATTCCATATACATGAGTATATATTTGAAGGTCTGGAATTAAAGACTTCTCTAGATCGAGTACTAAAATTATCGATATCAAATTCTGTGACACTATTTGCTATTTCTGAAGAAACTGAACTATATATCCATATAATACTATAAAAGGACTAAATATTTTTAATATACAACTTGCAAAAGGCTTAATTTTACTGGGGGCCTATATGATGAATAGGTAATATAATAAATAAAGGTCAGATACTGTACATAACCATTTCTTCCATCCCTGAGTAATATAAGCACAGAATTTGCTATTTTTGAAGTAGAAACAGTAATGAGGTATTGATAAAATATCCAGAAACTTTGCTGTGCTTAAATTACCAAAGCAAATAACATTTTCTGGCATCCAATTTCAATTCCATTGATTTATTTTTCAAGTATAAAATAATACAACTTTTAGAATTCTATTCTTTCATTAAAATAAAAAGAAAAAAACCTACATCCTTTCCTTATTGCTTTTCCCACCTTAACTTATTGTCCTTCAACTCCAAAATACAATTGAAATATTTCACCACATCTCTTGTCAATTAAAAAATGATACAATTGTCCCAAATCCATGTGATTCCCTCTAGCACCATGTGCATCAAATATTTTTTCTTCAAAAGTCAAAAACTTCTTTTCCTTCTCCATGTTGGCTTCAGTCCCTTCTATGGAAATGTCTTCTCTGTGACGGATTAAAATTCGCTGCCATGATAATCTTCTTATCCTAACACAATGAGAATATTATAAATTATTGAAGCACAGGAAGTATAGGTTAGTTACTAGTAATGATTTCCCATTGAAACCAATAGATGTTAACTGTGATAAAAAAATTCATAGGAGAAACTATTATTTCCACTGTCATAAGCTTTATCTATACAAGGAAACATGTCTCCACTCCCAGGCTGAGAAATGCACTCCTTAATAATTGTTTTCTAATCCCCAATATCCATGCTTTTGGAAAAGCATCCAAGAATTTTAGAATTAATGTTATGTTTACTGTTACTTTTGTATTCTGCATTATTATAACTGCCTTGAGTTAGGCGACTTACAAATTGAATGATAAAAAAAGGAAATACCGTATTTTTCCATCTATAAAACACACCCTTGTATAAGACGGCCCCCAATTTTCTAAACAAAAATTCAGAAATCAACATTTTAAATATTAAACAAACCACATCTTTAATGGCAGTAAAACAAGTGACCATGCCATCACACAAGGGAGGCGACTTCCTCCAATCAGATGGCGCTCTGTGGGCTTAGTCCCGCCCACCCCTTGGCCTCAAACACTGTACTGAGGCAGCTTCCCGGGGCCTCTTGTGGCTTCAGCCCGAGCTGCACCGGTGAAAAACAGGTCATAGAAGGCGGCTTCAGTGGGACTGGCAGCATCCTTGGGGCAGCGTGATCCTCCAGCACCAGGCAGCATCTCGTGCCGGCTTTCTCCCCATCCAGGCAGCCTCTCAGGCCAGCGATATCCTCCTGCACCAAGTGGCATGGCAGCGTCATGTAAAAAACCCACACAGGCATGCCCTGGGCTTCGGAGGTTACCATTATTTTTTCGTGTATAAGACCCTGCACTTGTATAAGACGCACCTGATTTTTGAACGGGGTGTTTGCAGGAAAAAACTGTCTTATACACGGAAAAATATGGTATCTCCATTAATTTGAACAGAAAAAAATCTTTCCAATCCAATCTCTTATCTTGGTAAGGAAATGTTTCACCTCCTAAACAGAATCTTCTCTCCAATGCAAATGAATATAAGATATTGTTTCTGAGTCAATCAACCCAAAATAAAAAACCCATGCCTTTGTTACTTAGAGAACAAGGAACTATTACCTTGCCCAAAATTCTTCACACATCTCTTGTGGTCCTTCTACGCAAATGATGCCTGGTTTTCCAGGCATGCTGAATCCAGAAAGAGAGAGTTCCTTAGACCATTCAATTATACTTTTTCTCTTCTGTTTGTTATAAATATGATGACTGTAAATCCAGAGTCTAGTGAGAATACATTCCGATTTCTGAATATCTGATTTCTCAACAGTAGATGGCAAGGGTCCTTTGTTGATATACATGGCAGCATGGTCTTTAACCCATTCTCTTGCATTTAATATGCAAACATCACCAGCACAATGTTTCTTCAAGTAAGTAATGAGATCTGCATTCATCTGAACTTGCTGTGATCGACTTAATAATGGAGATCTAAAAAAAGGGCATCATTTCGAGTATAAAGTAAAATTTAAAAAAAACTGTTTTGATATAAAGCAAGACTTGATTGTCAATTATACTTAACTGTTTTTATGATGAAAGTTAATAGGTTGGATGTAGATCAAAAGTATTCATTTAATCGTAACAAACGCAGCAAAAGATGTTATGTCCAAAGAGTAAAGAATTACCTAATTGCTCACAGATGCCCTCTAGTTAAAAGGTACTTTGCCAACTGAAACTCAAATGCATGCAAAAACTTAACTAACTATATTTCACCATACTTCAGACAACAGGAAGAAATATATAAAATGATTAGTCAAAAGCCATAGTGAAAATATGGCTCAGTTCAGAAAGGTCCAAAATAGGTCAAGGTACAACTGGGGTATATCTCATAATATTTGTTTTTTAACTTATATGCTGCCCCTCTCACTGATAAGGCAACTCTGGTATAACATATATACCACAGTAATAATAATAATAATATACCTGCTTTTTGTTCAGCTGTTCAACTGTTGTATGGTTTTTGCCATCTTTTGCATTCCGGTATCTCAGTAATATACCAATATTTATTTACAATTATTTCTATGTTGCTTACTTGAGCAGCTCTATATAGGTTAACATTTAAAGAATGAATATTAAACTCTTTTTAAAAATGATGTTATCTTTCAAATATACCCCTAAAGCCTTACGCCAAAGCACTATCTTCAACTGTCGCTCAAAGGATAAAAAGATAGGAACCAACCTAACTTCAGTGGATAAGCACTGAGGGTGAATTTTCAATTATCTATTCTTTCCTGAATAGATAATGTAATGTATGCTGAAGAAAATGGTCCTGAAGATTGCAAGGATCCAAGTCATATACATTTACTAATAAAACCAAATTAATTAAATATATGAATTTCATGGTTAGTATTAAGGATTACAATTCCAGAAAATCCATTAGATTTATATCATACTATTCAAATCATATGAACTTATCAGTATATTTCTCTTCTTGACATTTTATTATGTAACTAAGATCATTCTATTTACCAATATGAGAATTATAGCATCCTATCAAAATTATACTGCATTTCATCTTTCAGCCTACTTATCCTGTATGTATTAAAATGTACCTTATAGTGATTTCTGGAAGAATAGTTGGATATTTTAATGGGAAAGCACAGCACAAAGAAAATGGTACCTAGAAAGAAGTTTTTTAAAGTTAAAATTTTACTAGCAATCAATTTGTGAACTTTTTTTTTTTTTTTTTACATAAGGGTGCATTACCTTATTTTCACCAGGAGTTTCTACATCTAAATATAAGATGAATTGTATTTTCGAAGATGGCACTTCTAAAGTACATTTTCCAGCATAATCTTTCAGTTCTGCTAAAGCCAACTGATCAGTCACCTTAAAATCACCTTCATTAGGAAACATACTAGAAAGTAAATCTAATTCAGAAAGTTGTAGTTCAGCTTCTTCCAAATTGCTCATTTTTGGTTTATTAATGTAATTCCTATAAAGAAATTGAGAAAATATTATTGGGTACACTTTTAAATTCTTAAAAACTAAGGAGTCAAACATCTTCAGTTCCTAAATGGTATACCATTATATAGCTTCAGGATAATGCCACAATCTATTAGCGAACAATTATTTTGAAGATTAGAGTATTCTTAATAATGAACATTTAGCTTTCCTATTTCTGCAATGCCAGAATGTAATACATTGTATAAAACAAGTTCTGAATGTGCAATTGTACATGTAACTGGTGGAGAGCAACAGTATGTTGGCTTTCAAGATAGCCTCTAGATTAGGGTTCCCATCTTGCAAAGAATAGTGAGCCTGCTTGTTTGGGCTTTTCCTATATTTGGGTCATTCTGCCCAAAATGTATTAAACTAATGAGCATAAGAGCCATGGTAGCACAGTGGTTAGAATGCAGTACTGCAGGCTACCTCTGCTGACTGCCGGCTGGCAGCAGTTCAAGTCTCACCAGTTCAAAGTTGACTCAGCTTTCCATCTTCCAAGCTCAGTAAAATGAGGACTCAGATTGTTGGGGGCAATATCCTGACTCTGTAAACTGCTTAGAGAGGTCTGTAAAGCACTGTGAAGCGGTATATAATCTAAGTGCTATTACTATTGTCCTTAACATTAGCAGGGAATGCTATGCATAGGACAGATACAACTAAGGTTGGTAACAAATCTACATTTTCTCTTATTGAAAAACATTATGCTGAAGCTCTAATTGACCAAAACATGATGGGTAACAGAAGGCAATATCTATCAGGTCACCTGATGAGAAGCCAGCAATATTAAAGATGGAGACCTAGGAAAAGTAAATAGTCAAGAATATTAATTAATAAATAGAAAGAAAAATGGATATGCTATACATCTGTGAAAACAGTAGACAAGAATATTACAGAAGTCCTGATATTGTTGTGGAGAATTGAATGCAAAGAAGGAAATAGGATTAATTATACATGAAAGGGCTAGAATTTATGCCCAAAACAATAGCTGATGTCATTATATGATGAATGAATATTGTTAAGTATTTAAAAATTATAATTTCTGTTTATTTTATCCCACTTTTGTTATTTTTAGAAATAATTCAAGGCAGTGAATATAACTCACACTCCTTCCTCCTATTTTTCCAACAATAATTCTGGGTGGTAGATTGCGCTGACAAAGAGTGACTGGCCCAAAGTCACCCAGCTGGTTTTCATGCCTAAAGTGAGACTAGAACTCACAGTGTCATGGTTTCTTGCCAGGTGCCTTAACTATTAGACCAAACAACTGCACATTCACTCTAGGGAATTGTGATAATAGAGTAACCAGGAATGATTTTGGGGAAAAATTATGTAGCATTCTACTATAAAGGTAAACAGAGGTATAGTGAATAGTGTTGAACCACTGAACTGTTACTTTATTGCTGTTTTCTTTTTATCTTTTGTCTTAATTTCTTTAGCTTACTGTTTTAACAACTTAATGTTGTAATGTTTAATAAAATAAAATTGTTTTTCCCAAAAGGAAATAGAACTATTGTTATGTGTACTGTGTATGTAGAAACAAATCCATTTGTTTTTAGCCATATTAAGTTCCAGATCAGGATGTACAATCTCATTCAGGGGTTCAATTACTGCTTAGAATACATGAATGAGATATTACACATTGTTCACTACTCATAAATACTTAAGTATGCTTTGAAAGTTGACCTATTTTCATACTACCCCTAACAGTGGAGGAAGAAAAATGTGAAGAATGATTGATATAAACAAATATTACCAAACATGAACACATGCTCCCCTGATGGTTGGACTTTTTTTAGAACTGGTCACAGATAAAATGTGAGATCACAATATTGGAAACAACTTGGTCAAAATATATTTTCCCTTTCCTATGCCAACAGAGCACAGCAGAACTGTGATTCAGTATGTAAGTTGATCAAGCAAGCAATAAGAGTACTGTAATACCATAGATATTAACTTTTCTTTTTCTTAATACTTAATTCACGTGAAGATATTTTTACAAATTACCGTTTAAATCTTTTTAAGATTATTTTACATATTAACAAATATAAAACATATTAAATGATGAAAACATCCTGCCAAAGTCAATTCAGAGCTTGTTTCCTAAATACAGTATAGTAAGGCTGACGATGAAGCTCTGTAATATAGTAATTGTTAATACCGATAGCTGGAATGAGAATCAGTCCGATTTGGATTGCCAGCCAAATTTCTACATAAAAACCATCAACTTCTACCTTCAGAGCTCAAACGTAACACAAAATTGCTTGCCAACCATTGTGTCTGTCGTTTGTGTGGGGGACACACTTCTTTTCTAAAATACAGAAATCCCAGTTTAAATGAAATGTGACTAATCTGGTTTCAGATTTCCTTCGTTATATTAAAAAACGGGGATGGGGGAGCCTATTTTGCTTCTACTGAAAAATGAAGAACGCCACGCACCACCGCTCAAGCGCAAACCACTGCGCTAAAATCCTGCTTGCGGTTGCGTTATTCCCATTTTTGCTACGCGCGCGTCATCAGCTATAGAACGACGACTCTCCGTAGACGATTGACTTCCGCCACCGCCGCCTCGTCTTACGTTTTCGTAGAGATTTCTTACCCAACAGCCCAATGGACCGGAAGTTTCTGCTGAATAAAGGAGCCTCTCCGGAACAAGCGCTCTATGTCACTAATTGAACAGGATTGCCCGAGAGTCGTAAATCTCCTCTGGCGTCGCAGGCATGTGTCGTAAAATATTTAAATTCGGGAGGTTTCTTCCCCACGCGCGGTGACAGCAGATTTTTTCCCAAGTCACTGCGTGGAACTTTTTCTCAGCGGCCCCTTGAACTTCTGTCTCTAATCCTTCCAAGGTAAGAAATGCTTCACTATTGGTTTCGGCTGTTGTCAGTAAGGGCCGAATAGGCGGGCTGCGAAAAAGTTGAAGTGGCCAATCAAAAGGCCGGCTGGATTGCTTCACCTGGGACAACGCGGCGGCGCGTGCGGGCAGAAAGCTGAAGCCGGCCGCCCGTAGCGTTTCTGTGCCATTCGTGTTTCCCTGCCAGAGTTTGTGCTGGCATTTGGCATTTCCAGCTGTTTCTCCGTCTCCTCCCTTTGTCTGAGGCGTTAGTCCTCTCGGCAGGTGTAGGCTGAGAAAAAGAAAAGTTGCCAACTAACTCCCACGTCCGCCAGGAAATTGGACGGCCTTTTTGCTGCGCAAAAAGGCTGGACATTATATTTGAAAGTGCCACAGTTCAGTAAATATGCTTGTTAGTCCAAGAAGTGAGAGGTTGGTTGGACGTGCCCTTTAAAGTATTAGAAACTGATTGACTATTTTCGTCTTGCCCTTTTGTAATTATTGCTCAACGGGCAAATGCTAGCTTTTTCCTGGCATATAGAAATTAATTGAATATGCCAGGTTGCTCTTGAAAGCGCAGAAAATTAACCCATTTAAAGAGCTATTGCTCCCGTTTAAGAAGAATGGGTTTTGGTTGTTTTTAACTTTTCCATTTTGCAAACATAAGGAAAATAAAGTATGTACAGAGATGTCAAAACTGCTGTGTTTAATTTTATGTTTTCACTTTAAAATGTTTTAAGTCAAATGCTTTTGGCTCATATCTTGATATTAATCAGAAACTAAAATTCATTTTAGTAAAAGAAACTGCTATTATATTTTCTAGGCTGTTACAAATGATTGTTATTATGAAAACATGATTATTAAAGAAAGGTGAATAAAGAACAGATTCAATTAAAGAATCTCCCTGGAAAAAAAGAAATTCATAAAACAATTCCATAAGTAGGACAGGGTGGACTTATTGTCCTTGAAAAATCCCTATGGAAGTACAATTATATTTGTAAATGTATTTGTGTATCCCTTGATACATTGATAAGATTTATTAATTTTCTCAGTGTTAAACAATCTTTAGCTCTGAATTATATATGTTGAGACTGTGGCTTGATCCCATTCAATATACACAAAATTATATTTTAAACTGCTATTGCTGAATTTAAAATTCACTTTGCTTAATCACAAAGATTAGTATTTAAAAGCTACTATGAAGACATCCATGAGTCTGTATTGAAATAATAGAATATTTTCCAAAGCAGTTTGTCACAATTTGTTTTGTATTTGTTGTTAATTGCAAAGTCGTGTCCGACCCATCGCGACCCCATGGACAATGTTCCTCCAGGTCTTCCTGTCCTCTACCATCTTCTGGAGTCCATTTAAGTTCACACCTACTGCTTCAGTGACTCCATCCAGCCATCTCATTCTCTGTCGTCCCCTTCTTCTATTGCCCTCAATCTTTCCCAGCATTAGGCCTTCTCCAGTGAGTCCTTCCTTCTCATTAGGTGGCCAAAGTATTTGAGTTTCAACTTCAGGATCTGGCCTTCTAAAGAGCAGTCGGGGTTGATCTCTTCTAGGACTGACCGGTTTGAATGCCTTGCAGTCCAAGGGACTCGCAGGAGTCTTCTCCAGCACTATAGTTCAAAGGCCTCAATTCTTTGCCGCTCAGCCTTTCTTATGGTCCAACTTTCACAGCTATACATTGCAACTGGGAAAACCATGGCCTGGACTATACGCACTTTTGTTGGCAGGGTGATGTCTCTGCTTTTTATTGTTTTGTATAGATATATGTAAAATGCTTAGTTCCTTTAATAAACACAATAGAAAGGAAGCAGAAATGTAAATTTCCTCCTTTCACGTATATAATACAATACATTCATTGTTATTTACAGGTTTTAAAATTTTATTGGAAAATAATCTATTTTCTTTTATAGTTTGATGTGAAATTAAAGCCTATATTGCTATAATGGGAAAGAAGCGCACAAAAGGAAAAAATATTCCTGCAGATGTCTCACCTGATGTTCTGGGTATGCATAACATATACAGATAATTTGTTTAAGTTGCACTGCTATGGAGAACAGTAAGATTTTACTCCTTAGCAAAATGCTTAATGTGACCTTGAAGATGTTTATCCAATTAAGATTCAACTTCCATAGAGTGAAACAATATTTATGGGTAAACATGTTTATCTTAGTCCATATTTAAGGCATAAGCCCATATGTTTCGGTAATCTAGTTTTCAGGTAATTAGCATCAAATTAAAATACAATGGCCTAGAGGCAGCAATATCCAGGAGCTACTTTTCAGATAAGTACTGTAGCTAAGAGCCATTGAGAAACACATCACAATGAATGGAGCAGATTTCTGAAGGGGATTGGTTATTCCCTCTCCCTCCCTCTCTCCCCCTCCTCTCTCTCTCTGTGTAGGGCAGTCAGTTTCTTAGAAGCTTGTTACTGACAGCCAGCTGATCTTTGGCCATGTCTTATGGACTCTAAATAATATATATTTAAAGCCCCTTTAATGTTGATTCTTATTCTATGTAAAATTTCTCATAGGACCAACATGCAAGCACCTTCGCAAAGGATTGGAACAAGGTCTTCTGAAAAAAACATTGCAGACTGTGGACTTGAATTCCTGCCAGGATTGCCGGATAGATGACAATAAGACAGATGAAAAATCTGATAAGAGGGCAGAAGACAAACCATCAATATGGTTATGTTTAAAATGTGGCCATAGGGTATGTCCCAGTTACTATTACTAAGGAAAATATATTGCAGACGTTTTAAATTTATTCTTGTGGAGGAAAATAATAGAACCAAATCTTTTTGTGGCACACAATCTCATCCCAGCATCACAAGACATCCTCTACATGATAGAAAATTTAAGCATAGCTTTTTTCTATAAATTTGAATGCACAATTGTTTCCAGATTCAAAAGAAGAAAACAGTATATGAACAGATGCATAATTTTGAACACTCTTTCAGTCAGTACTTTATGACACCTCTTAAGGCAGATACAATTA
Source organism: Crotalus tigris (assembly GCF_016545835.1). Classification (NCBI taxonomy): domain Eukaryota; kingdom Metazoa; phylum Chordata; class Lepidosauria; order Squamata; family Viperidae; genus Crotalus; species Crotalus tigris. The sequence continues at coordinate 861,408 of NW_024098271.1, read as the reverse complement.
TTTCTGAATGTTTCCTATAGCTGTCCAAATGTCTTTCGCTTATAATTTTGTTTACACAGTTCTTTATAAAACTTTTCTAGCTCAGAAATATTAGGCTTTCTTTTGAAACTGCATGTCTGAGTATTCCCCCTGATGGTCAATCATTTTCAAGTCGGCGGATTTTGATGGCCATTCTAGAACCCCCTCCCCCCTTTTTAAAATATATTTCTTGTAAGTAAGTACTTCATGGTTGATTCAGAATTATTCAATAAAATTACCATCTTACTAAAATATCTAACTTGTACTTTTAATTATTTATTTATGAGACTTATATACCGCTTTAAGTGCAAGCACTCTCTAAGCCAGTGGTTCTCAACCTGTGGGTCGGGACCCCATTTGGGGTCGAACGACTATTTCACGGGGGTCGCCAAACAAGGCTGTCCGCCATTTTTTTCCCCTTTTCTTTGGCCATGCCCCTGGCACCCGGTGATGTATAAGTGGTTGGGGGTCACCACAACATGGGGAACTGTATTATGGGGTCGCGGCATTAGAAAGGTTGAGAACCACTGCTCTAAGCGGTGTACACCAGTAAACAATGTATATATATATTTACATTGCCCCCAACAATCTGGGTCCTCATTTTACCTACCTCGGAAGGATGGAAGGCTGAGTCAACCTTGAGCCGGTGAGATTTGAACCGCTGACCTGCTGAACACAGTCAGCTAAAGTGGCCTGCAGTACTGCACTCTAACTGCTGCGCCACCTCGGCTCATAATCGGCTCACCTTCAGCAATAATCTTAGCTGCTGTTTGCAACACTTACATTTTGGGAATCTCTAACAGAGATTGTTCATGGCCTTCCAGATCTTGTTGCTTCAAATTCAGTAGTTCCCTGTAACGTCCATTTCTTACTGTTGAAATTGCTAGCTTAAAAATTTTGTTGTGAGAGTGCATCCTTTCTCTACGTTGTAAGAGTGAATTGCCATTTATTTATGAAATTTACAGGCAGCCCATCTTACCACAGGATAACTCTAGGCAGCTTACAATCACACATACACACACACACACACACACACACACACACACACACACACACACAAATAAATTAAAATAAGCCAAACATTATGATCCAGTTAAAGATGGGGAGAGACATTTGGCTGTGGGGAAGGTGGGATCTGTTGTTAGTCAATCAACCACCTCCGCTGTGTTGTTCCCCCATTGGAGCCACAAGATAGCTGGCAGAGCCAGGTCTTTAGGCTCTTACAGAAAGTCAGGAGGGTTGGGGCCAACCTCACACTGGGGAGCAAGATGTTCTAGAGGCATTTTCAAATGCTCAAGCAACTGCTTGGAGAATGTTGATAGAATCACAATCACAAGTTATTGTGGAATTGTCCTCATCCAGCTAATAGCAGGTCTAACAAATCAATCTCTTTATAGGACATATTAATATGTCCAAACTTGTCATACAGGCTTTTAATTAATTAATTTTGAATCTGTCAAGAACTGCATGTAAATAATAACTATGCACTTCAATTGTCATTTTTAACTGTAAAGTAAAAATATTTTTGTTTCCCCTTAACAAATACTTTACATTGTATGTGATTGCTAAAGTCCCATACTTGTGATATTATATTACAGGGTTGTGGCAGAAATTCTCAAGAGCAGCATGCTTTAAAACACTATGAAACGCCAAGATCAGAACTTCACTGTTTGGTTCTTAATGTGGAAAACTGGTGTGTTTGGTAAGTTTATCAAATTTTAAAAATAAAATTTTATTTTTATTATTTATTTGTATCCCACGTTTACTATTTTTGCAAATAAGGCAGCAAACATGTCCACTATACCTTCCTATTCTTGTTTTCAACTCCTATTTTCACCACAATAAACCTGTGAGATGACTTGGACTGAGAGAGAATGAGTGGCCCCAAATCACCCAGCTGGCTTTCATGTCTAAGGCACTCACTTCATGACTGAGAACTCACAGTTTCTTGTTTTCTAGCTTGATGCCTTAACCTCTAGATCAGTGATGGCGAACCTTTTAGAGATCGAGTGCCCCAAAACCGCCCCTGCCCCACCCTCCACCCCACCCACAGGGCCACCCACCACCTCCACAGCCTGCTGCAGATTGCCCAGGCGGCCCAGAGCGCCATGGCGTCCACGCCCTCTGCCTGTGCCTCGCAGCATCAACTGCATGCGACAGGGCGTGAGGGTGTAGTCTTGGCCCCGCTGCCGGCTGCCATTCCTTGGCTGCACTGCTCCGCATGGGCCGTGCTCAGGGGCGACTCTCCTCTGGGGGGACTGCTGGTGAGGAGGGGGCTGCGGGGGGAGGCAGGGCTGGAGCAATGGCACACGTGCCCACAGAGAGAGCTCTGAGTGCCGCCTCTGGCACACGTGCCATAGATTCGCCATCACTGCTCTAGATTAATGGTAAATGTATAACACAAACTGGAATGAAGTATTTTTCTAAGGACTGTTAAAGTATTGTTTAATATATTTATATTTCAAAAATTTGTGAATTATGTTCCACTACATACTGTACTAGTTTAATGTAAACCAAATTATTGTGCATGTCTGAATTCTTTAATCAAACTAGGTGCTATTTGTGTGATGATGAAATACAGTATAATTCGTCTACTCGACTGGGCCAGCTTGTGGATTTTATTAGAAAACAAACTTGTGTGAACATTCCAAATACAGGTCAGTTCCTTTTAAGGTATACTACTTGCATTATTCTCAAGAGAAACTATGTCATCATCAAGAATCAATACAAACTTGATACGACATAATCATTCATTTACAATAAGTGATATTGGGAGTACTGAAAATGTTAATGCATTGTAACCATCTGATTTGAAAAAATGTAACTTTTTCACTTGGATGTTAGAGCAAATCAAGAATACTGTGGTCTTCAGTGACTGGAGGGAAAGAAATTAGTAAAAATTCAAACTGATAGTTGCATTTAAATTTGTAGCAACTACTTTTAGATTGAAATTGAGCTGTAAGTACTAAAATGCTTTATTCTACATATTCTACATTTGAAAGCCCCATACATTTCTTGCCTTCATAAATTATATTTATTAACTCAAAACAAATTTGGTTTTATTTTGTTTGGTTTTTTTGTGCCTTTGAAACAGTGTTGACTCCAAGCAATTGCCTGGACTAGTCTGCAGTTTTCTTGGCAAGATTTTGGAAGCAGTTTGGCATTGCTTCCTTTCTTGGGGCTGAGTAGGAGTGACTGGCTCCAATTCATCCAAATAGCTTCTTGCCAAAAGCAAGAAGAACTTAGAAATTAGAACTCGCAATCTTCCAGTTTCTGGCCTTCTGCCTATATCACCACACCAAATTGTCTCTCCTGTAATATTGGCTTATATTATTATTTCTCCTCTCGTGGTCTTGTTTTATCTATGTTTATGTTTTGTAGAATGTTTCAATTACTGGTTTTATTCTACAGCATCCATAGTCACTTTGTGTGAGATACGCAACCATATAAATTTGACAAATAAACAATTACTGTAGATACTACAATTCTCATTAACCTTGTGAATTCTCAAGCTTCCTCCTTCCGTTATATATTCAAGATGGACAGTATTTAATATTTATTTGTTATGTATATGTAGGGGTGTGGGTCTATACATATGTTGTACATAGTATGTTTAGGTGTATGTCGTGTATGTATTTCACTTTGAGAGCGGGCAACTAAATTTCATTTTTGATGTGTGCCGTTGTACCCACAGTTAAAAAATGACAATAAAGGTTATCTATCTATCTATCTATCTATCTATCTATCTATCTATCTATCTATCTATCTATCTATCTATCCTTTCACATTTCATTCTCTGATCCAGATTCTTAAAACAATGGGACAGGGTATAAGTGTTTGACATGTTTTCTTTTTAAATTGCATCATTGGGATGTCAGATTGTTTTTACAGGAAATGTCCTTCTTTACGAACACTTATTCATAATGCTATAGGACCAAATCTGTAGTATAAATGTATACAGTATTAATATACTAAAGACTTTTTAAAGATTTTAAAATGACTACAATGTCTTAGGATGGTACCGCTAACTGAAACTTGATGGACTTATTTAAAGATCCTATTTTTTCTGTGTTAGCTATAAAGTTTCAGGATGAAAGGTAAATGTATCAGCTTTGATTAGTTCTCTCTGAATCCAACCATCTAGTCCAGAGCTTTTCAACCGGTGGTATGCGTACCACTTGTACTTTGCCACATGGCAAGTGGTACGTGATTGCTAGCCAAGTGTAGCAGGGGAGGGGAATGAGCCTAAGCTAGCCAAGCCTGAGGGAGAGGCAGCTGCAGGACTGTCTTGGTGCCAGCAGGGCTCCAGCTGATTGGCTCGGAGCTGGAGGTGAACTGAAGAAAAAAGGGGAAAGAGAGGAGAGGCTATAAAAGAACATGATTTGGGTGGGGGGAAGGGGAAAAAAGACAACAGGAAAGGTTTAATCCCTTTAAACAAATGTAATTAGTTTTACCCCCTTTAATTGAGTCTGTCCGTGGCTTTTAGAAAGTTCTCTGAAGGTAAACTGGCTTAATTTAAAGCTAAAGCTTTTTGCAATTGCCGGAGCCTTTCAGTCTAGAATTGCAACATTTTGACACGTGACATGCCTGAGGCAGCTTAAAGAGAAAAAAAAACGGAGTTTCTTTATTTTCTTGCTTTGCACTTATTCCTGTGTCTTTAAGGATACAGGGAAGGGATTGGGGGGGGGGTGCATTCTTACTACACTGTGGAAGAGCTCAGAAGGGCCAACCAGCTAGCTCCGGAGTCAGACCTGTGGATTTCAACTCCCAGAATTCCTCAACCAGCCATGAGGGCTGAGGAATTCTGGGAGTTAAAGTCCACAAGTCTTAAAAGTGCCAAGTTTGAAGACCCCTGGACTAGCTGGTAGTGGTGCATATTAATAAACATGGATAAATTCATCATACATTTGTAAGTGCAAAGGGAAAGTGATTCAGTAAAGGAACAGCCACCGAAGAAATTAAAACTGGTACCTTTTTACTTTTTTTCTACAGTTTGTAATATTTTATTAGATTATAGAATAAAATACAAAAATACAAAAGCAAATAGTAGGACACAGTGGGGAGGAAAAAGGGGGGAAAGTGAGGGGGAGAAGGGAAAAAGAACATACTTCCTCTGTTGCAATAGAAGGAAGCATTAACATTGAACTCAACTTTTTACTTTTCCATAATATTATAAATTACCATGTCTATAACAACAAATGAATCAAATCAGTAAAACCCAAAATCCCCCCCCCCTTTTTTTTTTTAGTCATCAAGTTTTTGACACCTTGCTAAGCACTGGTGGTACTCAAATATTGTCATGTCCTAAAAGTGGTACAATCTGTGAAAAGGTTGAAAAGCCCTGATCTAGTCTATTTTAAATTAATTGTTTGAGGGGTAACTATTTGAAATTATATGTTTTATAGTACTTGTTTTTGCTTTAAATAAAAATTGTTTTTGCAATTGCTCTGCTTTATCCTTGAAATGCTAAACAATTTTCATTTTGATTTATTGTATTTTGTAAAAAATATTTTTTAGCTTCTAAAAATGAAGAAAACAAACCTTTGGAAAACAAAAAACTTAAAGACCACAAAAATGAGGAAGAGAAGGAGAAGAAGGAAATCTTGTTCAAAGATAATAAAAACCAATTAAATGGCAATTCAGAAATGACGGTGAAAGGTCTTAGCAACCTAGGAAATACATGTTTTTTTAATGCGGTTTTGCAGGTATGATATAAATTAATCATTCTCAGAACTTTATTGCATCATACCTTACGATTGTATTGGGAAAAAAATGTAATATTGCTACTTACTAGCTTTGTTTTTTATTAATTTTAATGTAAAAATCCTTACCTTGTAAAATTACATTCCAGATTCTTTTCCATTTTAATTTTGGGAGCCCTTTTATCAGCAGCACTTAGGAGAGCTTTAGAATAGTGGGTGTTCATAAATGTATATATGTTTTGAGAAACAACATGTAATCTTTACTGGGTCATCTTTCATTTAATTCTATTCTGAATGTGTATTTCATTTTATATAAAAAACCTACTAATTTGTATGTCTAATTAATTCTTGTTACAAAGTTTTATTCCAGTCTTTGTTTAAATGCTGCTACAGATACATTAAATTAAATTACATTAAAATCTGGTTATAAGTTTTTATGATTGTAAGTTAAGGCACCTCTAGGTCCGAAATTAATTTTCCGATCTTTTTGCCAGGATCATTTAAGTGAACACCATGGACATTAAGCCATCCCATTCATTTCAATGGGGGGGGGGGTTTGCTAGAAGCCAGCAAAAAACATGGAAAATTGTGGTCACGTGTCCACAGAACACTCTGACTTGTCATAAAGCTGACCCAGTCAGCCTGCAGTCACATTTAGGATATTTATGATATTTACCATAAAGCACCCATTCCGTGGCTGCTATAATTTTCAATAGTCATAAAGCAACCTTTGAAAGTCATAAGTCAAGGACTATATGCACAATCATTTGTAAAAACAATGTGGAAAAACTGGTGAGCAAGGCATTTTTTACAGCAAATTTTGTTAAATTTATATAATAAATTATAGTGTATAGCCTTCTGAACATAAATAAAAGATATATATCGTTTGAGTTTTTAAATTTGTAAACAATTCACTTTTTTCCCCATAGAATCTATCACAAACATCAGTTTTGAGAGAGTTGCTGAAAGAAGTAAAAATGCCTGATTCAACAATTACACTTGAGCCACCAGAATTCTCAATAACGGTATGAAAGTGGCTGTTTGGAATGTATTAAAATTAATTATGGATAGATTTAAATTCACTAAGCAAATGTTGCTGTTATTTCATAAGATAGTTTCTGAAGACAGAAAATAATCAGGCATTAATTCTTTGATCTTACGGAAGTGCAGTACTAAATTGCATTGTTTATGTGAACAAAGACTTATGCCTCTCACCAATTCTTTGAAATGGCTGAGGAGAGACTAAAAATGTTGGATAACAGGGTCTTTTTATTATGCCTCAGAGAAAGGGCCCTGAAGTTGGCTTTTTGAAGTTTGAATCTGGCTTTTCCTTTTTAAGCAAAGTTAACTATAATTTATCTCTTTGCTTTTCAAAAACATTTAAGTTCTTAGTGGTGGGAAGAGAAATGGTAACAGGGCTATAATATATGTAACTGCATATTTTTTATTTTTTCTGACACAAAGTTGTAATGTCAAGCCAGTACGGTACTTTAAATTGTGCCAAAAAGTAACAGTAAACTAGGTTAACTTAAACATTAAAATATATGATGATCATGGAGAGACTCCACTGTAAATGAGGAGACAGCTTGAACTTTGTCTCAATTTTTTTTGAAGTTCAGCCCATTATTTCTACAAAAATATATGTATCTTTTGCTTCAGAGAATCAATTGGCTGGCTTTTTCAGCTCACATCAGAAGAAACAATAATAATCTATCAAACTTATACCCACGCAATTCCCAATAACTTTGGGAAGGCTCACAACAGTCAAAGGAATTACGACAAAATTAGTAAAAGATATCAGGTGGACTCATCAAATGGAATGAAGCAAGCATTCTCACTCCCCCTCACCAAAGACCTAGGTTAAAAGCCAGGTCTTTACTGGTCTTCTGAACCGTAGTGGGGGAGGGGGACATCTAGAATGAGAGCTGCTACAGAGAAGATGCAATTCCAGGATATCAATAGATGATATTGTTTAATAAAAGGAAGCTCAAGTATGTCAATGCTGGAATATTGAAGTAGCCAAGCAGACACTATGGGAGACAGGAATCTCTCAAGTAACTGGCCCTATACCATGTACAGTGTTTATGGATAACAGCTAGCATTTTGAATCGTACCCAGAAGCAAACTGACATGTTCTGCAGCTCACAAAGCAGATATATTATATGGGCGTACCAAGGCATGTCCATCATTGCTCACACTATTGAATTCTAGACCAATTGAAGCTTGTGGGTGGGGATCAAGGACAATCTCATTTTGAGCATGTTGAAGTAGTCAAGCTAAGAGGTGACCGGGACATGAGTCATGTTTGAAGGGTCTCTGATTTTGGAAACAAGAAACTGTTGTGCAAAGTCCTTCCTATCCACAGCTGCCACCTGCTCTGCAAGTCCAGGGGAAAAAAACAGATTGCATACCAAGTTTGAAGACAGAAGTGCTACCCCATCCAACAATAAGAGTGGAATATTCCCAGATGTGGGTAGCCCAAATACCCAGACCCACCCAGTCTTGTTAGGACTCAGTTGGAGACAGTTAACACCCTGTCCAAATTCGCACGGACAAACTTGACAGACTTATTTGGCTAGACCAGGGGTAGGCAACCTTGGCTCTTTTATGACTCGTGGACTTCAACTCCCAGAATTCCTGAGCCAGCCATGCTGAGGGGAAAGGGAGAGGTTTCCAAGCTGAGCCATGCTGGCTCAGGAATTCTGGGAGTTGAAGTCCACGAGTCATAAAAGAGCCAAGGTTGCCTACCCCGGGGCTAGACCAAGGTCAAAAGATATAACTAGATATCATCAGCATGCTAATGATACAAAACCCTAAATATAAAAACATAAACACCAAACAAAAGCAGCACAAATGAATGCATAAAATATGCATGTATTTATAGTAGTTTCTTTATATGGTCTTTAGGAACCTTTGGAAGTCATGCTTGATCCTCCAAGACCTCTAACTCTAGCAATGTGCCAGTTTTTGGCAGAGATGCAGGAGACAAAAAAAGGATCTGTGATCCCTAGAGAACTTTTCTCTCAGATTTGTAAAAAGTGAGTATTTTATTTATAAAATTATAAAAGTACTGTTTAAGCAGATACATTTTGTGTAATTTTGGATCTATTTAATTTTAAATCAATCAGAATACAAAACTAGTATTTGCGTTTTTATTATCTATTTGTATATTTATCAATATATTTATCATTCATTAGAGCATATCTAAACTAGAGAGAAAGATTTAGATAAGATCAAAGGAGCTAGCAGATTGTTTTATTTTATTTCATTTTTTTTTTACAATTGGCTTAAAGCAATGTATGAATCTAATTCAACATCAACTTCTTACCCAGTCATAAGAATGGACTGGGACTTTAAATTTTGAAAGAGTGCAGTATTACATACTAAGCCAGCATGTATATTTTAGAGAGATATCTGTATGTAGAATTTATTTATTATAGCTTACATTATACTCAAAGTCTCAGTGACAATTATATTATTTTTATAATATGCTAATTTATTTAAATTGTTATAAATTTTTACACTGATCAGCTTAGTTATCAGTTGCTATATAACCTTTTTCAGACAATTTCAAGATGACAATTTACTTATAAATATATAAAGGCTTCTGCATTGTATGCATTTAATAAGGAATTAATGCAGCATTTTAGAAAGATATGCATCAAATTACGGTATACTGTGAATATCTTTAAACGCTATTTTTCTGAATGTCAGATTATATCAGGAATAGTACAATGAAATAAGCCGTTTCATTTAAGAACAATATTTGTACTTATAACACCTTATACCCTTGCCCCCACTCTCTGGAAATGTTAAGTTCATGTGCAATTTTTCTGTACCATTTTTTCCCTTTGTATAATATTTATACAGAAAGCATTGCACTTTCCTTAATCTGTATTTGCATATTTCACAATAGAGCAACACGATTCAAAGGGTATCAGCAGCAGGACAGCCAAGAGTTGCTTAGATATCTATTGGATGGGATGAGAACTGAAGAAATCCAAGTAAGTATCTCATGATGAATCATTATTGTAATTTTATCCTGAAAGTCACATTCTTCTTTATTTACAAAAAGATTAATGAGAATGAAACTGTCAATCATTTCTGAAAATTAACTGACAAAATCTATATTTTAAGTAGCTGAAGTCTTCTTTTAAAAAATGGATATGGGCTAGGCTTCAATCTCATACATACTTAGTGGACAGTAGATCTGTGATTCATGTTGACTAAATATGCACAATTTTTGTCATTCTAATTAAAAAAATGCTTATTGAATTTTCATGTACGATGTGAGCAATATTCTAAATTCAGTGCAGTATTCCGTTCATCATTCCCAGGAAGGACTACCATGAGCGATTGGGCCTATAATGATAAAGTTATTTAATCCACCCAAAACTGGTTTGTAGAAAAATACGAGAAATTATTTTGATGACTTTTTATACAGCCTGTCTCATTTTCTCTCTCCATCTAGCTCCTTTAAATCTTCCTCTGAGAACTGGAGAATCCTTCAAACTTGTTAGGGGTACAGAGTAGAAAATGTGGAATATCATTTTTGTTTATTTATTTTGCAGAGTAGCAAGTGTGTATTAATATAAAGCTAATATTTTCTATTTACTAAAAAACTTATCTATGAATAGTATTTCTCTTCAACAAATATAATTGTTGAACTGAAAAATACTTTATTATACTTATTTCTAGAGAACAAGTGCTGCAATTTTTAAGGCACTGAATAATTCTGACAAAGAAAATGAAGAGTTGAAAAAAAAGGTTAAAGGTAAGTCAGCCCTATTATCATTTGCATATTTTAAGTGGAATCTTTCACTTTTGAGGATGAAGTGAAACTCTCTTTTCTTGAATGAGAGTTGTTTTAAAAATTGATCTTCATTTAAATAGTATAATAATGTCCTATTACTTAATATTCAGCTAGCATAATTTAGGGTTAGACTTCTATCCCAGCAATACATTCAGCTTCAATATACACGTATCTGTAGATTATCTGATTGATTTTAGCATTTATGTTATGTGTTTGTATACTTGCAAATTTTGAAATCTTCCCTTCAACTTTTATGTCTGCAAGGAAGACATAAAGTTGCAAAATTAATTGATGTACAATATGAAGTTTGTCAATTGTTGTTTCATATGTCTTTGTTTGTTTCATTTGATTAAATGCTTGTATATATGTATACAGGTAGACTTTTAACCCACAGTTGGCACTGGCACGTCTGTCACTAAGCAAAGTGGTCACTAAGTGGGAAATATGTAACTATGACTGTCCTTTGGAATGTTCATTCCAGGCGTGTTGAGGTTGAAATTGACAAAATTAAATCAGTTTCACACTTTCAGCTTTTGCTGGCTTCCTAATCACTTCCCTGCCCCTTCAGTGTGGAAGGGATTATAAGAGAGTAAGCAGGCATACAAAATAGGGAATACACATCAAAAGCAGTGCACTGGCATTGGCACCCACGAGTCTGCAAGGCAAACAGCCTGGTTTGTTCTCCATCATGTGCCTCTCTGCTCTGCAAGGGGAGGGTGAGAAAAATAACAGGCAGACTGTAATGGTGATCACATGACAGGGACAGCACTGCGGTGACCTCAGAGAATGAGGCAATTGGTAAGTGAGCACGACCTATATTTGATTACCTTAGGATGGTCAGATTTATAAATTTCCTCACACTGTAATTCTAGATCTTGCTTTTCTTAAGCGACAGCCTCAATATCGCATAAAACATTGAAAAGATTATCAAAAGCTACTACTCAGCTTTTTAAAAAATAATAATAATAATTCTTTGGATATAACCAAAATTGTTGGACTCTCTGAAGTATCTCTGGAGACTGGGAAAACAAAGGAAGCATGGTAAACTATAGATATGTTGGACCACAGGCTTGTGTGACCTGGCAAAGATATTTCAAACCAATACATTTTAGGATACCAATTGAGAAGATGTTATTAGAGACTATTTGCTCTGTTCATTATTTTCAAATATGTAATTTTTACATCCTGTTTTCTGTAAAGATAAACATCTATTTAGAAGTGCACATCTTTTCTACCTATGTAGCAGCATAATCATTAGTTAAATGAAGATTAAAATGTATATTGTTTGTATCTTGATTTTTATTTTAGAATATGAAAAGAAAAAGCTAATGCATAGTTTTGTGGACCGCATTTTTGGTGGAGAATTAACAAGTACAATCATGTGTGAAGAGTGCCAAACAGTAAGTGATATATATGTATGTATCCATGTATGTATGCATGCATTTATGTGTATATAAATTGGGGGGGCAGCGATACTAGGGCTAATGTCACTACAATGGATTTTCTCAAGTTATCTTCTTCTGACAGGGTTCAGCACTCTGCTACATTATAAAGTGATTTGGTGCAATTGTGTTAATAAAGACTAAACAATGTGTAAGTCTAGGCAGTCATGGCTTATTCAACACAAATAATGCAAATCATAAATATATTAGTGTCATAAAGTTCCTCCCAGGCACAATTTTAAAAAGCCTAGGAGCGATACTAATTGCTGTATAGGAATTTCCCATAACTAAAAGAAGCAAAACAAAGTAAGATAAAACATACAAGTGTAGTATATTCTCTTTAAAAAGAGTTCAAGTGTATATTTGCAAATTATTAAAGTATATGAAAAGTGAAATTATATTTTTATATATCCCATTTTTTATATATATATATTAGCCTCTGGAGGCATTATAGACATTTTTTTCCTTTTATAAAGGGTAAAATGTTCGTTTCAGGTTTCTTTGGTACATGAACCATTTCTTGATTTGTCACTCCCCGTCTTAAATGATCAGGTAAGTAAAAAGTTTACTTTTAGATGATAAAATTCAGGATTTACTACCAAGATATTTAAAGCATGGGGAAATGATCAATTTTCTGCATATAAAATAGTCAAATGCAGTATTTAAAGAGTATTTTTGGTCTGTTTTGTGAGTAACCAACATATTATAAATGAACTCCTTGAAAAAACTAATATTTTAAGATTTCATTGGTTTGAAGAATATTGTATTCTGCCGTTCTTAAAGTTCATCAAGAGTAGTTGCTGACTTTTTCTTTCCACTAAAGCACAGGTGTCAAACTCGATTGCGTCATGTGGCTTATAGTGACATTCTTTGCCTTTGCGGAGCCGGGGTGGGCATGGCCTGCGCATGATGAATCTGGCCCGCGGGCCGCCAGTTTGACACCCCTGCACTAAAGAAAAAGCTTTGTGCCTCAAGTAACTTAATAATCTTCAAACTTCAGAAGTTGTTTTTTGAAATTGTTTTCTGTTGTTTTCTGCTTTCTCCTGCTACAGTAACTGCTATAAGAGGAATTCTCAAAGTTTGATATTCAATGCATATTTTCATTAATGGATGAAAAGTATCACTAAAAATGGTTTAAAAAAAGTAGGCATGTCTTTTATGTGTAAATTTTGATGGATCAAAAAAATCTCAAGCCACACTGAGCAATAATCAAGAAAATATTTTTTCTGTACTCTTTTAATAACAGTCAGATATCTATAACAAAATATATAGTAGAACTAGCTTTGTATCCTGTCTAACCCATCTATAATTATTATTATTTTTTAGAATGGCAAGAAAAATAATGTTAAAAAACTACAGGAAAAAGAAATCGATAGTTATGAAGAAAACATAGAAAATGAATGTTATGTGAAAGAAAGAGATGAAATTCCTGGTACAAGTAAGCATCTACAGAAAAAGGAAAAGAAAATGGCCAGAAAGCAAGCAAAGGTTAGTAATAATGAGGATAGGAAAGTATAAAACCATCCAGAACACATATGCCTTAAAGATGGTTTGTACGGGTTGCTTAGCACTTTCCTCTGCCATATTCTAAAATGGATGTTCACTAAAGAAGTGACAAATTCATATTTGAACGCCATTTATATACAACATGTGTTATAGCTTTGTTTGCTGAGAAATATGAAGTCCATTTAAAATATGCACATAGAAAGACGATATGTGAGGATCCAAAGCTCACTACTGTTTATTCATAGTAACACCAGACCCTTTTAGGCTTTAAGTTTGGATGCAACCATATTGCTTGTAACTCATATGTTAACTCTGTTTATAACTCACACATTGTTGTTGTTAGTTGCAAAGTCGTGTCTGACCCATTGCAACCCCATGGACAGTGTTCCTCCTGGCCTTCCTAGCCTTGACCATCTTCTGGAGTCCATTTAACCTCACACCTACTGCTTCAGTGACTCCATCCAGCCACCTCATTCTCTGTCATCCCCTTCTTCTATTGCCCTCAATCTTTCCCAACGTTAGGCTCTTCTCCAGTGAGTCCTTACTTCTCATTAGGTGGCCAAAGTACTTGAGTTTCATCTTCAGGATCTGGCCTTCTAAAGAGCACTCAGGGTTGATCTCCTTCGTTTGATTGCCTTGCAGTCCAGGGGACTCGCAGGAGTCTTCTCCAGCACCATAGTTCAAAGGCTTCAATTCTTTGGCGCTCAGCCTTTCTTATGGTCCAACTTTCATAGCCATACATTGCAACTGGGAAAACCATGGCCTTGACTATACATACTTTTGTTGGCAGGGTGATGTCTCTGCTTTTTAGAATGTTGTCTAGATTTGCCATAGCTTTCCTCCTCAGGAGCAAGCGTCTTTTAATTTCTTGGCTGCAGTCCCCATCTGCGGTGATCTTGGAGCCCAGGAAGATAAAATCTGGCACTACCTCCATTTCTTCCCCATCTATTTGCCAGGATTTGAGAGGGCCGGATGCCATGATCTTGGTTTTCTTAATGTTGAGTTTCAAGTCAACTTTTGCACTCTCCTTCTTCACCTGCATCAAAAGGCTCACTCACACATTAGGTCAATTTTAAAAACAATGATATTGCTTATATAACTTCAGCATACATTACTGTTAATTATTGTTTTGATATGCTTGTTTTTTAATGTGTTTTATTTGGCAGAACCAACGCCATCAGCAGAAATTTCAGGAGAAAGTTATTCATCTAACAGAGAGTGATGTCACTGAAAAAACTGAAACTGATCATGATTGCAATAAACAAAGAATAGAAAGTAACTGTGACATAAAGTGTCTAGAACCAGGAGAGGAAGAGTCGTTAAACACATGCAAAGAGCATTGTGTGGATAAAAAATGTGTAGATGAGCAAGAAAGTACAATTCAAGTACAGTTTGCAGAAAAACATAATGAAAATGCAGACAGTTGCGATCAAGAGGCAAATAATGAAGTTAATTTGGATGTTTCTATACAAGACTTTGTTCCCACTACAGAGTGTGTCAATAAGTTTGAGGATTTGCATCTCAAGGAAGATAAGAACGAGGAATGTGAGGATATTATCAGTGACTTCAGCAAATTATTCCTGGAGGAGGAAGAGCCGAGTGATGATACAGATAGTTTGGTTGAGTTTTATGATTTTGAAATGCAAACATATGAAGTAGTAAATGAAGATCCAGAAACAGCATTTCGTACTCTTGGAGACAGGGATACTATGAACATAGAAGAAAATTCAATTCTTCATAGCTTGAATCAGTTTACTCATACTGAGAAACTTTGTGAGAACAACAAATTGCTTTGTGAAGCGTGCACACGGAATCAACTCTGTGGAATCAAGACTAATAAAATAAGTATGTTAAAATTGTTTTTTACTCAATTTATTGAATTGTTCAAAATTGAATACTGAATTTATTTTTCTTATCAAGACATTGAGTAGGAGCAATTTCTTGTTTTAATGGAACTAGATAGGGAGAAATATATGATGGCCCCATTTTATAAAGGATAGTTATAATGTCTCATTGATATCAACTTGCCGGTTTATAGTGAATATATGTTGAATATGGCTTGAATATAACTTTGAAAACCCTGAGGTAATGTACGGCAAGATTGAGTGGAATTAATAGTTTAAATGTTTATGACAATATGTTTCATGATTTAGCTGATGTGTAGAATAAGTGGACTTCCAGCAGCACAGGTAAAACTGCTAATACTAAGAGGCTATAGTTTTTAGGTAAAAAAAATAACATCCTGAATTATAGGTGCACACTACTTTTGAATTTTATATGCCCTGTATTTGTATAATATGAAGCAAAAAGAAACTAGAACCTATGCACATTTCTCTGAGAGATACATTTAAATTTAAGGAAGAAATAATTGAAATCAAACATGGCTTTGGGCTGTCAGATCTATGCCAGATAATATATCATGATTTATTGTAAGATATACAAATGTCTACATACTATTTTGAATTTATTTTGAAATTGCAAGCAAAATCCCAATTTACCATAAATGTCTGTTTCCAGAAACTGTTAGCAAATGATTCAGTCTTGGTAAGTTTTCTCTGGATTTTATAAAACATGAGCATTTGCTTTTTTCCTTCCCATAGAAATCATTGAGTCTGATTTGTTCAATGTTCAGGTGGATTATGCTGGAAATTCAAAATTATGAGATCTCATTATACATAGTGAACTTAAAGATTTGCACAAGAGGTAATATTACTGAATATCTATTAAGTCATGATCTGTTTTTCCTTTTTTTTCTCCAGATGCCAAGAAATATGTATACACTAATGCCAAAAAACAAATGCTTATTTCTCACGCTCCTCCAATTTTAACCCTTCATTTAAAAAGATTTCAACAGGTATAATTAATGACTTAAGTTTGGTTATCTCAGTTTAATACTACTTGTAGGAAGTGATTAAGAGAAGCATCAGTATATTGGACGTTCTTGTTTATTGCCATTATCACATCTGATCCTGAAAATAACTTGAATTTATTACTAGACCTTTTTGCCTTTAAGAATGGGGGGGGGGGACTTCCCTGATTTTCTAGGATATTTACTTCTGTAACTTTATGTTGGGTGGGCAGCTGAGTGGTCTTCAGGTGCTTGGGATTACAAATTCCACAGAGCCTTGACTTATCACTACAGACTGGAAAAATTGGGAGTTATCCTCTGGACAGTATAAGCTTATTGCTGAGCTTTGGTCTTACTTTGTATTTTCTGGTTCTTTCCAAGGCTGGATATAATCTCCAAAAAGTAAACAAACATATAACATTCCCTGAAGTTATGGATTTGGCTCCTTTCTGCTCAATTAAGTGCAAGGTAAATAATAACATACTCTTATCTTATTTCCATTACTGTTTGACAGTTACATGTTACAGTTGACAGCAGGTAACAAAACATAGCCTTTGAATGAAGCAGCTGAGTAGGATAATTTCTGTTTATTTGAATAGGAGACTGATATACAATGTTCCCTTGACTATATGTCAGAAAGGAGGAAGGCAGGCAGAGATTTTCTTTCAACTTCCAAGATGTTCTAATTCCTCAGAGGAGTATAGTTGTATGCAAACTGATTTGATCAAAAGCGCCCAATCCTTGCATGCAATTGTAGCTTTATTCTAGGCTGATTTCCAGAATTAGTAAAAATTGTTGCACCAGATTAACAGACTTGTTTTTATTTCTAAGAATTTTAACATTGGAAACTTTGATGGGCTGTTTGCCTAAATCAGGGGTAGTCAACCTTGGCTCTTTTATGACACATGGACTTCAACTCCCAGAATTCCTAAGCCAGCTAAGCTGGCTCAGGAATTCTGGGAATTGAAGTCCACGAGTCATAAAAGAGCCAAAGTTGACTACCCCTGGCCTAAATGTATGTGATTCTAACTTCAGTTAGAGCCAGTTTGGTCTAGTAATTAATGCACTTAGGCTAGAAAGCAGCAGACCCATCTTAGTTGAGTGACTTTGGGCCAGTTGTTCTCTTTCTCAGCCCCAACCCATTTCACAGAGTTACTATGGGCAAAATGAGGAAGGCGTGTGAGATATGTTGTCACTTTGAGGTATTTGTAAAAATAATAGAAGCAGTACTCTCAGTCCAACCCACCTTTTGAGTTTTTTGGGGGAAAGTAGGAAGGAGGAATATTAAGTGTTTGCCACCTTGAGTTATTTATATATTTAAAAAGGTGGTAAATAGTGTTTCTCATTGTTTCCTTTTAAGATCAAGTACTTTTTTTTGCCTTTTCCTCCCTCTGTTCAGGTAATCTTATACAAATATATATTTTCCCTTACTCCTTATCGGTTGACATTCTGTTCTACCTCTTCACTAGAACTTTCTCTGTTTCAAATCTGGTATCTCAAGTGTTGCCACTGAGATTTATTTCTCAAATTTAGGTACCTTCATCCCATTGTTGAGTCATTTTGTCAAAATTTAAATATTAGTATGTTCAGGATCAGACTTCTCATTTCCTTTTAAGTATATCACCCATGTTCATTATATTATTAACCTTTGTATCTTACCTAGACACAATGTTTATACTTCAGTGATATGATTTTATATCAAAATGAATATGCTTTATATTTTGTGCTCAGCAATGCTAGGCTTGTTTTTATGTTCTTTTTACTAAAATATGCCTTTTAAAGAAACTAAAGTGCAACTTTTTATTTTATTTTTTTGCTGGTGAGTAACAATGCTACTTCAATACTCTTGAGCTATATTCCTTTACAGAATGTAAGAGAGGGGACTTCAAAAGTATTGTACTCATTATATGGTATTGTGGAACATAGTGGCACTATGAGATCTGGTCATTATACTGCTTATGTGAAGACAAGTACCACCAGCCAACTTTCTGATCTTGTCCATGACAAAATTCAACAAAGTAAGTAGAAGGAATTTACTCTGTAAAAATAATTTGAAATTAAATTCCTATGAGCTAGTTGAAAACTAATAAAGAAAATTTCCTTTTTTTAAAAAAAAAAAAAATTCAGCTTCAGAGTCTGAGTCACCCAGAAGTCAATGGTTTCATGTAAGTGACACTCATGTGCAAGCAGTGTCCATATCCAAGGTCCTGAAGTCACAAGCATATCTTCTCTTCTATGAAAGAATATTATAAACTGGAAAATTCCAACCTAGGAAAGCTTCGCCAAACTTTATCATGTTCAGTTTACTTTCTTTAAATCTTAAATCTGAATTTAAATGTAACTTTTTCTTTTAAATAAATACAAATATATATATATATATAAACATAATTCTGTTTGGTAAATATCTGATGCACTGAATTTCTATGATAGAGGGCATGTTTGTTGATCCATAAACTCAGATTATTCTCAATTTTTTTAAAAAAATCATAAAATGTGCAATAACATGGAAATCTATCATTACTATAAGATAAACTGAGCTAACAAATAGTTTGAAAGTTTACTGTCAATTTATTTTCACAAGTAATGGTAGGTAAGGTGTTCTGCAAAACATAGTTCAGGTGTCAAATTATATTTGACTACCCTATTTACAAAGCTAAAACACAGTTCATCCCTATATAGTCCTTTGCAACATTCTCTCCCCAGAGGCAAAGATAGCAAGTCTCCTGGTTTTTCAAAAATGTCTAAAGCCCTGGCTCTGCCATCTCCCTCGGGCCTGCCAGAGGAGCGGTAGCTGTAGGGCTGGTTAGTGCCCTGAAAGATCTCCCCCCACCTTTTGATTAACTTTTCATGTTAAATTTTACTATCCTTGCCTCTATTATTTTTATATTCAATTTTTTTAAACATTTTATTTGTATACCACCAAGAGTGCCTCTGTGAGGGAAATGGGCCGTTTCTAAATTTGATAATAGGAGAAAATTAACAAATGCTATCTCATATATAAGAATGTATAGCACACATGTCCCTTGTAATATAATGGGAATTTCTTTGTATTGTAGTTGCCACAATTTTTTAATTAAAAATGCAGTCTAAATCTACTTCCTGATCTTCTGCAATACATAATGTAATCAACCTCCAAAAGTCTCGTACATAAAGGTTCATGAATTATTCTGTTATTTAATAAGAGATAAAGTACTAGTTATGCAGAACAGTAAAAAAGCACCTTGACTACACATACAAAGAACCTATTTTCAAATTGTTAATGTAGCCATATTTTTATACCTTTGTGTAGTTGTTTACCTGGATCACATGCACATATTTCTCATAAAAGATTCATCTGCTTCTACATGTGAAAAATAGTTTCCTCATTATGGCCCTGTGCACTGAAAAACATCTATTTTGAATGCTTTGAACAGTTCTATTATATTCCTCAATGGTCTGGCTGTATAGTACTGAAATAAGTAGTAAGTACCTTATATGGGTACTTTATTTAGTAGCAGTACTAAATAAAGTCCTATACAAGATGCACATATATGCCTGGCAACCCTTTAAATAACCATGTCTTCTAAATCATAAAAAAGACAGCTTACTGAAACTGTTTTTATTGAAAGGCTTCAAGGTAACTTCTATTACAGATTAGTTTCATAATTTAAAGGTAATTGGAACGCATTTGGCAAGATACACGTCTACATATGCTTAATATTTTCAGTCACTTTGGTCACCATCCAAATCCTTCTTCCCTGATGGTGGTTTAGGGCCACCAGCTGGTTTGGCCATGATAATCTACAAAAGAAATTAAGACTTAGATATTTTAAATTGTCAATACTTAAAAGATTACCAATAGATGAAATATGCAGGTGTATTAGTACTTTAACTACAAGTTTTTATGCCATGATAGGCTGGCAATGCATTTTGAAAACACAAAAAATAAGTGTTTGGTTTTGCATACATATTAGTGTCTTTTTGGAGCAGAGTCAGGGGTCTTCGATTTTCTCAGGTTTCATGAAAGAAACAGTAAGGTGAAAGCTCGTTCTCATGACCAATTGTGTCCGAAACCTCATGTTCCCAAAGCTATTTTAAAACATAATGGTGTCTGATATAGAATAGTTATATCTATCTAGAATAGGAAATTAAAATGGCTTCAATAGTAACAGATGTATCTACAGATTTAAATACCAAGGGTACTTTTTCAGGTATATTTGAGTACACTGGTATAATGATATTGCCAGTCAGTTTACCAGACAATAGTTTCTTTCACAAAGTGAATACTCACCCTTTGGTCATTTTTGCAATCAACTCATATGCTTTTAGTGCTATCAATTCTTAAAAAGGGGGGGTTTATGTAAGATGTTATATTTTAAAATTTTAAGCAGGGTATTAGTGCAATGGCCAAGACATATGTGTGTGTAGGAGCAAAACATATCCATTTCAGGCAGAGTGTAAAAAGCATTCATGCAAAGTTTCCACTCTTGTCAATATTACACATAAGGCCATATCTTACTGTACACTATTGTTCAGGGGCATCTTTCCAGTCATCCTTGTCCCAGTGATCTGATGCTTTAGGGGCTTTCGGACCACCTGCTGTTTTGGCCACAATAATCTACAGAAATTTTATATCACATACACATTTTGACAAGTAATTCTTATAAATCTAAGAATTTGATTGTTTTATTTGTATAGATGAATACCTATACTCCGAACAGGTATCTTCAGACTAACATACATCAAGGTTGGTCATAAAAACACAACTCCAGATATAAACACATTTTTGTAAATGTATCTAATGTTACAATTAATTTTTGGAATAGTATTCCAATATTGTACAAAACTGAAAACACTATTATGCCAACTCACCTGATCAACTCTCAATACTGTTACCGCAGCATTTGTAGCCAGCTTGATAGCCCAGTATTTTCCAAGATGTGTATCTAATACCCCTGCTTCCAACATATCTTTCACAGCTGCAGCTTCAGCCTATTAAAATTAAGCTAGAATGATTAACTGTCTTTGTCTCTCTCTGATTACAAACTATTATTTCTTCCACCTTAATTTACAGACCTAAATCTGCCGTGTCATCCAAATGGTGAACTAGCACTATAGATCTATATGCTTAATTGTATCTGTATTAAATAATGACATTATAGTATGATCATAGAAACATAATCAGTCTGCCTCTGATATAGTTAGGAGGTGTCTCAAAATTGTTAGGATATACTATGACTGATGTCAAGAAAAATAACTTGGGTGATATAATCACTATTTCTCTCTTAATTATTTAATTAATAATTTATTAGATATTGTCACTTTATTTTTTTGTTCATTCAACATGAGGTACATACCTAATGCTCCCATCCCCTATACATAACCACCCATGAAAAATGCAATAGCCTATTAAACGTATTATAAACGTTAATGGCATCTCTTTTTAATATGTTTAGAAAAATACTGAAATCAATTTAAGCTTTTGTACATTAGATTATGGTGAATTTGTAGCTAGTCTTACCTCAATATCAAATCCAAAATTTTTATTGCCTTCTTGATGTACTGCATATAGTTTTGAAATAAGCTCATTTGCTTTAATTCCAGAATTTTCTCCAAGAGCTCGGGGAATAGCTTCAAATGCCTCAGCAAATTTCTTGATTGCATACTGATCAAGACCTGGGCAAGTCTGAACAGAGATGGGGGTTGCTTTTAAGTTGTATTGAATTACAAAAGAAATCTGACTAAAAAACATGTTTGTAGCATACCTCTCCGTATGATGTTATCTGTTTTGCCAATTCTATCTCAGTAGCACCACCCCCTGGGACAAGGCGCTTATCCTACAAAAAAGTAAAATGTATGAAATGCCAAGAAACTGAAACCTGAAAACTTCAAAGAACTTTTTTAAAGACATTCTAAAAATACAATGAATGCATTATTTTAATAAAGTTGATACAAATGAGATAAGCATTTGTGTAAATGCCAATCATAATATGCCAATTATATCCTTGTCAGCCATTCAGTTGTGTCCTACCCTCGGCCACTCTGGATTAGCACTCTCCCATGCCCCTCTGTCTTGCACCGCCTCCTTCAGATCTTCCATGGTCATTCCAGTGTCATCCTTTATAAGTTTCCAACCAGTGGTACTAGGACGGCCCCTTCTCCTTTTCCACTGATCACTCCCAACATGATTGACTTTTTAAGTGAGCCAACTAATTATATACAACATAGCAAAAATATTAAGAGTTCTGTAAATGAACATTATATAATAACCCCAAATTATATCATGTCTCCCCAAAAGTCTTATATTTTTTTGCCTCCAAAAGAAGCACTGGGTCTTATTTTGGGGGGATGTCTTACCTTAGGACCGCCGCAGCCAGGCCTCCCATGTCCCAACACCTATCACAACGCTGCTTGACTTCTACAGCAATCGCTTGTCACTGGACACAATATGGCGCATAGCGCCGCTGCTCGTGGCAGGCTGCATGCTGCTTCAGGTCGGTGCTGCTCCTGGTAGGAGGCTGTGCAGCATTTCGAGCCAGTGCTGGCACTCATGGCAAGAGGCTGCACAACACTTTGGGCCAATGCTGGTGCTTGTGGCCGCATGCCGCAGGGTGCCGCTCATGTTGGTGCCGCTTGTGCAGGAGGCTGTGCGTTTTAGCCCAGTTAGGGCCCCACGGGGCACTGGGCCGTGGTACGTATGAGCGTCTGCCGCAATCAGCACCACCAGCCCAAAATGCTGCGTAGCATGCTGCCGCGAGTGGCGGCACCAGCATGAGCAGTGCCACATAGCATGTGGCCACAAGCGGCATCGGCTCAAAGTGCTATGCAGCCTCCTGCTGCAAGCAGAACCACCAGCCCAATCAGCGCCACGGGGCATGAGGCCACAAGCTGTGGCCTGAAGCACCATGTGGCCTCCTTCCACAAGCAGTAGCACCGGCCCAAAATGAGCCATGCGGCCACAAGTAGCCACAGAAGAACTCCAGCAGTGGCACAACAGGTGTTGGAGCATGAGAGGCCTGGTTGCAGCAGTCCTACCGGTAAGGCAAGCAGGTGTGGATTGCATGGGGCACCTCCACCCCTGCCGTAGCTTGATTATTAGGTGTGTGCCTTGCCCCCAAACTAGGGCTTATTTTGGGAGTAGGGCTTATATTAGGCCTATCCCCCCAAATCAATCTAGGGCAGGGGTGTCAAACTTACATCACGTGATGTGTCGTGACATATCACAACTTTTTCCCCATTGCCAGCAATGGGGTAGGCACGGTTTTGGTGTGACACATCCGGCCTGCGGGCTGGCAATTTGATACCCCGATCTAGGGCTTATTTTCAGAAAAACACAGTTTATCCCTAAGGCTTTACTCACCCGAGTCAGTACTTTGAAAGTATTTACACCATCATCAATTGCTCTTTCTACATCATCCATTAGATTGTCTGTGGAACCACGAATTACTATTGTTGAAATAGCTCCATCTTCCTTTTCTGCAATAAAAAAGCCGAATAAACATTATTTTACAAATGTAAATATCAGTTAGTCCTCAAATTACAAACATTCATTTAGCAACCATTCAAAGTTGCAACAGCACTGAAAATAATGACTTAGGACCAGTCCTCACATGACAGATGCACTATCCCAAAAGCAAGTTGATCAAAATTCAGGTACTTGGCAACCATCATATACTTGCAATGGCTGCAGCATCCCAGGATTAGTGATTGCTATTTGTGACCTACCCAGATGGCATCTAAGAAGCAAAGTCAATGGGGAAAGCCAGATTTGCTTAATAACTGCAGTGATTTGTTTAAAAACAGCAAAAAAAAATAATCATAAAATCAGGCACAACTCACTTAACAACTGTCTTAAAGGAAATTATAGTCCCAATTATGGTCATCAATAAAGGACTACTTCTAAGGAAAAAAAATCTGGTATACTAAAAAAAAAAAAGCAATATACCATGTTTAAACACGACAACTTGTGTTTCCCCAACTTCCGATAAATAGACACTATTGCAGTGGCCCATTTCTTCTAAATTAGGTGGAATCTATGAGAGTAAAGAAAAACTATCGTTATGTTGAGAATTATTATCACAATAGAAATAGCCATTACTGCTAATTACATACCAGTCTGGGCAGAGCTGTAGCACCAACTGTTTTACATAATCTCCTGAGGTCCCATTTGGAATTCAGCCTTTAAAATATATAAATATTTCAAGAAGGAAACTTTATAATTTAAAAATTCTTATTACAGAATAAAACTTATCTGGACTTATGTTCATTTTATGGATAGTAAACAAGATTTCTATCATAAATTTATCATATCTCATTACCTTCCTATGTTCAAACTGGAATTTCATGATATAAAGAAATACTTTTTCATACTATTTATGTAATGTTAATCGAAGTTTTCCAAACGTACATGACTCAGAGTAAGAAAACTAAACACAGAATAAGTATAATTCTGTTCGTTTTGCAAGAATGCGTATTCCTTTCTAATCTGTATTTCAATTATCTAAGAAATCTTATATCAAGTTAATTGAAAATGGGACATCAAACTTTACTTCCAAAGCTGAATAGGAAATACCATTTTAAATAAGAAAATAAGAAAGTGCTACCGAAGAAAGGATATGATTCTTCCAAGTCATAACCCTCTACTCTGATTTTGTATTAACGTTATAAAGTGATTAAAAATTTTTTAAAGCCCAACATTTGAAATTAAGTCACATCTGTATTGTAACTTGAAATCATAAGGCAATGAGATTTTTCTAAGTGTGCCATTTTAACTAAAAATCTAAAATTTAGATTTTTCATTTTAGTAAACTTACCGGATTAACATAAGATTGTATTTGTTTGCATAATGTAGGGCCATGTCTGCCACTTTTCCACCTGAAACTACTACATTTGCACCAGCGTCAGCAATAGCTTTGATCTGTAGCTCTATTAAATTTTCTTCTCCTTTGCTGAAATTCATCAGCTCTTCAGCATTTTTTATCAGTACAGTGCCCTGCAAGAATAAAGCATTTTCCCTAGCATTCACAAAACTTGTATACTGAATGTTTGCCGTATCAAAAACAATCAAATTTATTTCCTGTTCTTGGATAGAATTTATTACAGGTAGCCCTCAATCATTTAATGACAATTCAAAGTTACAGGATCCTCAGAAAAAGTGATTTATGACCTGTCCTCAAAGATATGACCCTTGCACTGTTCCCATGATCACATAATTGCAATTTGGGCCCTTGGAAGCAGATTCACATTTATAACTCCTTGCAGCTTCCTGTGGTCACATGATCACAATTTGCAACCTTTCCAGCCAGTTTCCAACAAGCAACATCAGCTGGGGAAGCCAGTCACTTAAGAACTGTATCATTTAGTTAGTGAATGTGGTAAAAATGGTAATAAAATTTAAAACTGCACCAAGTTATGATAAATTCTGGTCCCAATTGTGGCCATAAATCAAGGACTACCTTTCAATGTTTTAGTTATTTCAAAAGAGAACTAGGAAATAAGATATTCCAGAAATACTAGATGAAAAGCAGCTGTAATAACGTGCAATAACCCTAAAGCCTTTAATCCATTCTCTTGCTAATTTAAGAGATGGGATTATCAAAGCAATTAAATAGTAGGCCCAAAGATAAAGACCACAGAGTGGTTCTTCCCTAAAGATTATTAGCATGACCTGTTTTGTTACTTAAATTAAGAATAGTCAAGTTTTGGTCGATCAGTAATGAACTTAACATTTTATAAGAGAAAAGATACATAGAAAACGTGGCAATGATACAAAATAGTCAAGCTGCCTAATGCATCTGGGTACGGTCTCACTGTGAATCATAAATGTGGGCATTGGTCTGAAAAACTAGTTTTTCAACACCATCACAAGGGTTTTTGATTATTACCATCACTGAATGAGACACTTCCTAAGCAAGGACTAATTTACTTTTAGCTTTTAATTCCTTAGCTTATGGAAATGTTTCTACTCCAGTTGGTAATAATCAAAGGCCAATTACTTCTTGCACTATAGGAGCACATAATGAAATACTGTTTTCTTTATATAAGTGGTTGTTATATAAACTTTTAAAAATTATTACTTGAATTTTCTTGCTTTCCTCTTTTCTATGTTGTCCTTTTAGTAAACCTGAGATCCAGAAATGTTGTCTGTTACTAATGTATAAACTTTTATGAAAGCTTTTCTATCAAACTCAAAAATTAATTACTACCCAAAGTTAATCATAACATACCTTAGTTTCTGTTATCATGCCATCAAAAGGACAAGAATAGACAGCTATTTTAGCATCTTTGACAGAAGTAATGTCACCCTCAGTTTCTTTTTTAAATACCATGCCATGCAATACAGTGGATGCATTAATACCAGAACCCTGAAAAAATACAAATAACAATCACACTGATTGATTAAAAATGATGCTTTAATGCTAACATTTTAAATAAATGAATATATTTATTTATTTAGGAATACATGCTCAAACAGGACTATTTCATATGTTCCTTTTTCCAAATCAGGCTCATTTAACCACACAAAATATAGACTGCTGATTCAGAACTGTCTTTTTCTGTCATATATCATTCATTCAATATATAATTTGTCCACTGTTTCAAATATTTGATACCAATTTTTTAAAAAATAGGAACAGTAACTCCTGAAGATCCTTAAGACACTGTTTTACCACATTATTTCCAATGTATGACATCAACTTTAAAATCACAATTTAAAAATAAAACCAACACTGGATAATGAATTTTGTTTATTAAAGTTTTAGGATTAAAACTTCTCAAAGTATTCCTGCAAGTCGCCAGGAGCTAGAAACAAAGTATTTAGCTCTCCACAGTTCTCATCTCCGCATTCCATATTTTATATTAAATTCATGAAGATAATCTATATTTTAAATTTACAAGTAACTATTTAATAAACAGAACTATTATTTTTTTCTAGTAGTAGTTACCTGAGGCACTAAGGGTCCCAAGAAAGTTTGGGAACATCTGCATTATGTATTACTGAATAGAAATATCACAACTTACTAAAATTTTGCATACTCTGATGTTATCAACATTGAAGTGACCCGAGTCAGGAAAAATAGATACTGTGGAAGAATTAAAACATAATTTTAGGAAAATTTGTTAGCTTTCAGATCTCTATTTTTCTACTTTAAATTATATGCCAATTTGGAATAAACATATTAAAATTGATTAATTGAAAATATCCTTTAATATGAAAAGTATATTATTTTCATATTACATGGAAGGCTGGAGATCTAACAATTCAGAGGTAAACGTCTTATCTGAAAACCAAACTTTCACAACAAGAATTCCTAGAGTTAAGACAAGATTGGAAATCATTTTCTATTGGTTGTTTATGCTAAAAAAGTATTATTATTTCATATCAGTAAAGTGAATATTAAATGAGTAACAAAGCATATATTAAGTGGACCACTACTAAACATTACTTACCACATGCTTGAGCAATAAGTTGTGTTAGAAAACTTTCACTGCCACATTGTTTACTCATTACTGAAGTTTGTAACAAAGATGCCACTTCTCCAACATCCCGAAGATTTTTTGCAGAGCAGCACACAAGATCAGGCAGAATTTCCAATGCTTTCTTACAAGCTTTTTCATAGCCTTCAATCACCTACAATTAAATATAGGCAAATGCCTGTACTGTAACACATAAATAAGCATTGACGTTTGATGTCTGTCAGAGTGCCACATACACTACAAATTAATAGGTCGTCTACTTTGTATAAGGCAACATTAGAAGGCATTATTTTTCAAATATGTTTTTAAATTAATTACTAAAAAATAAGACAGAAGCTACAATCGTATCTTTGTTTATTTGGAAATTAGCCCCAATAAACTTAACAAATTTCATATTTAATACACCATAAGAGTCCGACTAATATGATCTAGAAATGGAATAGTTTTGGAAATGCAATAATCTAACAGAATCCCATACCTCTGAAACAGAAAGTCCCATTCTTAGAAGTTCTTCAGCGTGTTCAAGAAGAGCACCAGCAAAAACAAGAACAAAATTTGTCCCATCACCAACTTCTTGTTCTTGCATATGAGAAGCCATGACAACCATTTTTGCCGCAGGATGTTGAACCTATCCAAGATTTTATATTTGAAGTAACCATTGAACACATATTAAAATTTAATTAAAAATCAATCAATAAAAGCAATTTTATTATAATACATATTCAATATATTAGTTACTATTCCTAAATTTTATGGGACAAAAATACTATGTAGCTTGGCTTTTGCCATATATTTCTATCTCTATTACTTCAGATCTTACTGAGAGTAATTTCAGACCCTAGCAGGCTACCAGCACAATGTTAATTACTTCAGAATCTTTCATAGAAAAATGTACCTTCCTCTCCTAAAAGCCTGACATTAGCAAATGAAGTCATGAAGAAATAAAGTACAGTTAAATGTATTAAAAATGTAATCATAAGTGATAATTTGAGTATCAATATGTTACCTCCAATTCTCTTAAAATGGTAGCAGCATCATTAGTAACAAACAGCTTTTCCAAATGATTAATAACCATTTTGTTCATCCCTAAAACAAGCAAAAACCAAACATATCAAATAATACATTAAGTACTTAAGGATAATTTGATAACAAAGTAATTAACAAAATAGACTAGATAATTTCTAGATTTGTTTTGTTTTGGGTTTTTATGTGAGCTGCCCAAAATATTGAATGGGTTGAATATTATTCATGTAATAAAATAATTTCATATAATAAAATAAAGTGCAGTTGAGAAATAAGAAAACAATTTTAACTGTTACAGAATCCCAATTAATTTTTAACACTAGTAATGGCACTATTTAGGTAAATAGAATTAAACATATTTAAAGAAAAAATTTAGCATCTTACCATTTGGACCATAGGCTGTACGGGTTGTCTGAGCAAGCTCTTTACATGCCTGAATGTTTCGAAATACAGCTTCTTCCAATCCAGAGTAATGCTAGACATACAAAATTTAACTCAGAATTAGAGATGATCAGATAAAATATAGTACTTATAAAAACTCTGAAAATTACATATTTGTGCCTTAGTTTCTCTTCATTTTCTATTCTTCTACCACTTGTGATTCTATCTTAAGACAAAAAGCAAGGACTAAATGCTCTGGCAGGGTTTGTTTGTTTTTTAAAGAAAAAAGGCTAAGAGGGGAATATCTTAAAACAAAATAGAAAAATCATGATTTCTGATATTTTTGCAGCTCCATTTTTCAGCATCAACCATAGTAGGTTTTTGTATTTTATTCTGTTCAATGAAATAACTTTTGTGTCTGAAAGAATGCTAATGAGAATGCATCATTCTCTGTGCTCACAAAAGTCTATTCAGATATTTTTGTGTGCATATTCATCTTGGATGTTCCAGGTAAAGAACATATCACTTCTGCATATTTTTGTTCTTCCCTTGTATTGTTCCTCTGTAAATATTTGTGTACCTGCATATCTCTGTGTACTCTGGTAAACAGAGTATGGCCTGCAAATCAGGAAAATGTGAGTAGAAACAATGGGACTTAGTGTTGGCAGAATTTTGAGCTGCTTTTTAACTGCCATAATCTGAAGAGATGCTTAATGAACATGTTTCTTTCCTAGCTCAGAGTTTTGAAACTCTGTTTTTCTTTTGCTACTTTCCCCCATAACATTAAATATAGTCATGTTGTCTCTTCTTCAAGAGATATTCTGCCAATGAACAGGATTTACAATCTTCTTTTGCATAATTTCTAATATTGTTACAAAGAATAAAACTATGTCTCTATTACATAGCTTCCAGCTAAATTTGCAGAAGCAGCAAAAAGCTGTGTATCACCAATTGTTTCTCAGAGAGCTTTATACTGTCTATTTGCCCAACAAATATCAGGTTGGCTATTTTCCAATAATTTGGGTTCTAAACAAGAGTCTAAGACAAGGAGATGTTATTGTATTACATAGAAAGTTTCAAATACATGTGATCCTCGACCTACAACCATTCATTTAGAGACAATTTGAAGTTGTAACAGCACTGAAAAAAAGTGACGTCTTTTCACACTTAAGACCACTGCAGCATCCCCATGGTCACATGATCAAAATCCTTCGTCAGGCTAAAACAAAACTGAAATCCTTAAGATTTCAATTCGGTTTCTACAGTCCACTGAAGGATGTCATTTCTCTTCCCAGGAAGTCAGCAGAGAAGACTGCAAAAGATAATCACAATTGTGTGACATTTGGTAACTGGTTGCAAGCACCAGAGATGCAGTCATGTGACTGTGGGGGGAGGGGGAGAGCATGCTGTTTTACAATGGCCAGAAGTGCTTTACATGCTTCTTAATTTTTAAAGATCTTTTTAATTGTGTGGTCCCAGTGTTAACAATAAACTCAAACTTTAATCTCCATATTAATTCCAATGCATTTCAAAATTTGGATTCCTTATATTCAGCATGGACAATTTTGATACATTACCTTTTGATAAGGTAATCTATAATTTCATTTTTGATTTTACATAGTTAGCATTTTCTATCATTTGAAATATGTTCAATCTTGGCAGCTATGATTTATGTTTGCCTAGAATATTCCCCTGCTGCCATGATTGTTTCTTCAGTTCCTTTTTCAATCAGCAAATTATATGTCTACACATTTTCCTGCCAGAATTTAACTGAAGACCAGGGAGCAGTGATGAAGTAACAAATGGGCAATTTGAGACAATAGTTAGTAATCATTCAAATCTTCACACTAAAATTTAATAAGTTTTACAGGTGTTTATTGGTGTACCAGGCATACACAGATGCATTTTTTAATGGTAAAAATGTAAATTAAGAAAATGTATTATCTTGAACTCAAGAATTTAAATTTCTGTAGCTGTTCCTATTATACACAATTGTAAGTATAGTAGTAAAAGGTACAGTAATATTTATAAAGCATAATGGTAAATAAATAAATAAATAAATCTTACCATATTATATTCACATCTTTACTATTTACTAATCTGTCCAAATCTAGGTAAGTTTCCATTTTTCAGAATTTTTGCACAACACACATTTCACAAATGTATCATTTTTTAAACTTTGCTGCTGTTCATTTCTATACAAATGAAGTAGTAATGGCCCCTGTAAGGTCTGAAGGATCTCACTTAATTTCCTTCAACTGAATTTACGTCTGTTTCCTTTTCCTACTCTAAAACTGCAAAATGTAGACCACACAACATATTTAAAAAACCCAGGATATATAATTATGTGAATGTTTACCGAGGCAAACATTACTTAGTTATATATGTAGTTTAAATTATAATATCCTGATTCACGTGTCAGTCTACCAATACAAAACAGAATTGATATGGCTAGTTCTGTCACAGCATGACAGAATGGGGCTGAATTCCGAAAAGAGGCCTGCTGAGTTTCTTCCGAGTTCTTTTTCACCACTTTGGTCCAACTGCACTAGAATCGCAACCAAGCAATCATTTAGAGTGGCACAATCTGTCCCGCCATCTATTCTGGCGATTTCTCTCTCCTATTAGCATGTACGCATTTTTCACGGCAATTCCTTAACTCTTAGTAAAACATTCACTCCAAGGTTGAAACAAATACAGTTATACAACGATACAACTCGGGGGGGGGGGGAGCTAAAAAGACTGGCCGAAATCGCTTGGCCTCCATAAGATCTCTCCCCGACCTGCTAGCGTCCGCAAGCACTGCAACCCAACTCCAGAATTCCCGGCATGCCGGTAGACAGCAGCACCAGGCCGGGAAAAGGCCGCCTTGGGAGTTGCTGTTGTAGTTTCGGAGCTGAAAACGGAGTCAGCACAATCCTCCGAGCGGGAGTGAGCTCCATATTAATTCCTCAACAGACAACGGCGCCCGTTTGCAGCCCCAAGCGCGAGCCGTAGTAACGGCGAGGAGGCCCAATAGCTCCGCCTCTTTGATCGGCGCGTGGAGCCGTTGCCTAGAACGCAGGCTGCGATTTCTCTTCTGGAACCTTCCGTTCCAATCTCTTTTCCAGCGCCGCCCTCCTGCCTTTCCCGCAAATATCTCAGCTCACCTTTGCTCCTTCCTTCAGCATCTGGGCAAACCCAGGGGCCTTCGGAACGTGCAACGCCATCTTCCCGTTCTCGCCACGAGCAGAAACACCACGCTTGCGGATCCTGTGGCTGAGGCGACGCGCGGAACCCACTCAGCTCGGTCGCGTCTTTACACGCAAGCGCAGAGGAAGGAGGCGCGGCTACCCAAAATGGCTGACACAAAAGGAGGGGAGGGGTGGAACATGTGGGACGGCAAATTAACGGGTTTTTTTTTTCTCATCAGACTTGAAGAACTGCTGTCCGCTTGGTGAGCAGGAAGTGGCGCTAAGAGTCTACTTTGAAGCGTGCTGGCATCGTCCTCTTTTTACCCATCCCAATAGTTGAAATATCATGTTATTTGAATTACTTTAATTTCTATATCCAGTTCAAAAATATGTTGCATTAATTCTATGTTTATACAATTATAATTATACCAAATGCAGTTTCAAAGAGATATAAGCAGTGTTATTCTTTATAATGAAGAGATAGGAATAGCTATACGTAAGTGTTTAGTGAGGAGGTTGAATAGTTTTTTTTCCTACATTCTTTTGTCCTTCAAATTCCAGCCTATTCAAGTAAAACCTACAGAAATGTTTAGGGTTAGGCTGTTGAAAGAAAAATCTTCATCAGGGTCCAGTCCAAGCCGGGAATAAACAAAATGGAGACTGCTTTAGAAAGTTTATAGTTTATTGAAGATCAGAGCCAAATAGAATATCTTCTGGGAAAGCTGACCACATGTAGCTGGGAGTGGTGGGTTTTTATACCTTGAGCTTTTGTGTTTAAGGTTGTTTTCTGTTCCTGTGGCATGAACTTTGACCTGAGCTTTTGAGCATGTTCTTTTGGTATTTTGATGGTGGTGGGTTAATCCTATTGTGGAAAGTCACACACACACCGCTGCCAGAGAAGGAAATATTAAAAGGGCAGAAAAATATATTTCCTCAAAGGATCTTAAAGAGGCAGAAAAGCATGCCCAGTTTTTCTTAATAGCTCCAAATCTCCCTCCCCCAAGCAGAAACCAGCTCTGTAGAAATGCAGATTAATAATCCATTCAGGAAAGTTGAAGGCCTCCAGCTAGAAGATTAAGAAGACAAAGACACCTAAAATCTGCATACGTCATCCAAACTCTTAACACAGGACATAATCCTATTATGTCCACAGATGATAAAGGGACACACTCAGACTCAGGTCAAAGTATATTACACAGGAAATACAAAGCTTCAAACAGGAACAGGAAACAAATTCAACAGCCCCAGAGAGTATAAAACCCACTCCCTACATGTGCTCGCTCTCATTTCTTCCAGAGTCATCTTTCTGTCTGGCTTTCCTTTTCAATAAACTGCAACCTTATTTCTAAAGCAGTCACCATGTTGTTTATTCCCGGCTTGGACTGAACCATGATGAAGACTTTTCCTTCAACACTATTATGTCCTAAAGGTCATGTCTTTAGAGATCGGGTGGGGGTATGTAGATTTTAGGGGTCTTTGTCTTTCTAATCTCATCAACTCCTACCTTCCTGGCTCCAATCTTTCTGAATAGGATTATCAAATCTGCATTTCTACAGACCTGGCCTCTGCCTAGTTTCTGCTTGGGGCTCTTAAGAAAAACTGGGCTTGCTTTTCTGCCTTTAAGATCTTTTGGGGCAAATATAATATTCTGCCTTTTAATATTCCTAAAATATTTCTTTCTCGGGGGGGGGGTGCTGTTCTCCCACTAGGCCTATGCCCCTTCCGGTGACAGGCTTTCAACTGTCTTGTAAAGATAAACCAATTAATTCTGCAGTGTAATCCGCTCCTGCATCAGAAAAAAAAACAACAATTGCATTGCCTCTGTTCATTTAAGTAATCTGCTATTTCTGTATCACCTCACTAGGCGTACACTGTTATATTTCCAGAAATAAATAACTGAAACATAATTCACAAAGTTAAATTTCCAATATTTATTTCCCACAGTTATTCCCCTGATCATGTTAAAGATGGGATAGGGGTGGGGAATTTTACACTCTTTCGGGTCTCAATATCCCTGGGAGTTATAGTTCAGCAATATTTGGAGTAGTAGCTTCTTCAGTTTCATGTAGAATGAAGTAGCTGATTTTCATCTTCACAAAAGCTAGGTACCTCATAATTAAGATTTGGCAGATTCAATTTCTCTGCAAAGCTACTTTTTGGTTGGCTAAGTGCTCTAAAACAGCGGCCCTCAATCTTTTGGGCACCAGGAACCAGTTCAGTGGAGAAAGGTTTTTCTGAGGACCATAGGGGACATGGTTTCACATGCTGCCTGCATCCTATGATGGAGCTTCGCTTTTTTGCATGGACCAGTTGCTAGCATGTCACAGACTGGTGCTGGTCCACAGAGCAGGGGTTGGGGACCCTTGCTCTTAAACACCAGAGTACAGAATATCCACCCTTTTTAAAAGCAGGAAGGTATTGAGAAATTTCTGTAAATAGATAATTCTTATTAATGGGGGCTACCTTATCTGAGCCACAAAATATTGAAGACCAGTTGGATTAGGTCCTGCAGTCATCTACTCATAGTTTGGATTCTGGCAGCCAAAGTACAGTAAACCTATCTTTATAGGTCTTCTAGTCCCATACGTTTGCAGGTAGATAAATTATGACTACACACAAATTAATGTTATTTCTTAAGTTTATATTTTGTTCTTATTATCTGTGATTAGTAACATTATCATTACATTAGAGAGCAGGTAAATAATGTAAAGAATGATAATATGCAGATTTCCATGTACAAGAAACAAGATTATGAAACTAAAGCAGTGTTAAAAGCATTTGAGGTCCCAATCTGAGCTGAGGTTGCACAAGAACAAATCAGAATGAAATCCAGACATGTTGCTTGAAGAGAAAAAGGTTTATTTCAAGAGCATAAAAGATAGCACTTGAAAGTAGCTACAAGAATTGGGTACAATTATCCATGTTATAATGACACCAACAAGGGCCATTAGAGTGACAAAAGCATCAGAAGCCAAGCCTCACCCTCTTTTTATGTGTAATGTTATTACACATGAGCTCCAGGTTAATGGCTTTTGTCATTAGGAAAGTGGAATGAGCCCACAGAGAAGTCATCCTATTAATTAAGGCAGTAAAAAGTGCTAACCAATGTGCTAGAGTTGAGTTTCCAAAATCTTGTTTGAATATTAAAGTTTATTCTTAAAATATCTTCCTAATAATATCTGACTAAAATAACTGAAAAGCATGTGTTCCCATAAACTTGGTATGTGCCTTGAATAGTTATTTGGGAATCAGTGTCTGATCATGACTTTGAGTTGGCCTTAATCTTTATTTAGCTACATAATTTATATTGTACAGGATGGTTGGCCTTGATAGAGGACCATCTGAAGGTCACATATTGTATTGTTGGTGATGGTTATCAGCCAAAACCTATTACTAGATGAAAATCCTAGTTTATCTGCCCACATGTTTTGATAGTTTCAGAATTATTCGTTAACATTCTAATACAAATTTACACAATTTTGGCTATGAAGGAATATTTAAAATATATCATCTACAATTTGCTACAACTGGTAACTGAATAGCTGAAAAACATAAACACAGCAGGATATATAAAATAACATTAGGCTAATTTCAGTTTAGTAGCAATACTAATTTGCCAAAAAGACATTGAAAGATATGCTGTGTTTGAAATTCTGAGATGATAGAACAGAAATGTTTCCAAATATATAATTAGTACTATAGTTCATGCCATTCTATGCAGCTGTGATATGTCACAAGACATTCTTTTTTAATATATATATATATATATATATATATATATATATATATATATAATTATGATAAGAGAAAGTGTGTTATAAATCCTTGTGATTGCATTTTGGGGAACTGCATGAACTCTGATGCAGAAGAAAGCAGACTGATGGAGAAACATCAGTAGTAAAACCATGGTAGAGTTAGAACTGGTTACAGGTTTTAGTGTTGGAAATGTACAGAATAATAGCTAAAGATAAAAAAAAATGACAATGAGTAATAATAAAGTGTATGCATCTAACTATTACAATATTTATATTTTGCTAGTGATGAAAGATCATATCTTTTTTAAAAGGTAAGAAATGTTTATATATTCACAATAATGTTTGTGAATTTATCTGCAAAAAAAAATTGAAACCTTTGTGCCTCAGACAGGAACATTGGGCTAAAAAATATAATGAAATTATGACAATGCATAAATTGTATTTCCTTGAAACACAGATCACATGCCTTAAAGATATAATATATGGTTTGATGAAGAAAATGTTAACATACTTACATTTGGCATGATTTTTCACATATTCTTTAGCTATCTTAACTTGAAACTGGAAATGCACTATTTTTTTTTTCTCAGGGTGAATTAACCAATCAGATTTTCCTCAGGCAATCACAGTGGATTGTGCCTTTGCACAGAATCTAAAATGTGTATTGTAGGTCATGCTATAAGCTGTGAATGCTGAATTAGATAAAATGTTGAAGAATGGTTTTATTAAAGAAGTAATTAAAGGTACAGATTCGGTGTTCAGCATGCTGACTGAACCAAAAAAGATAGCAATGAAATCTATTATTGTATTGATATAGCAATAAACAAAATTATACAGGAGCATTACGTAAGAATGATATACGAGGGTAATTTGGAAATATACCTCCATTTGGTTATCAATGACAGACACTCGCAGATACAGAACTTCTATTATGCATATTAGAAAACTACAACATTACATTACTTTTTAACATAATCGCCATTCAAATTGAGGCACTTGTCATAACGTCTTACAAGGTTTGAAATTCCTTAGTAGTAGTTGCTCAGTGCCAAATCTGGGCTATGGGAGGGGAGGTGATCAAAAACATCCCAACGGAACTGCTTTAAAAGTTCTTGGGTGCATCTACCGGTGTCCGG
Organism: Crotalus tigris; assembly: GCF_016545835.1. Classification (NCBI taxonomy): domain Eukaryota; kingdom Metazoa; phylum Chordata; class Lepidosauria; order Squamata; family Viperidae; genus Crotalus; species Crotalus tigris. The sequence goes on along the minus strand of NW_024098271.1, from coordinate 824,154 downwards.
GCAAGAATTATCATGAACCAACACCTCACCGGAAGTGGTGCCATAGAAAATCCCTCCAAATGTGAAGATGCCAAAGGAGTACTGCTAGTGAAGTTCATGGAGTGTGGTTCGACCATCAATTCAGAAGTCTACTGTGAAACATTATGAAAATTCAGACGGGTCATCCCTAACAAGAGTCAGGGCATGCTGACTTTCAGTGTGCTGTTGGTTCATGATAAGGTTTTCAGCAGTGGATTGTCATTGTTTTCTTACTAGGGCTGAGAAAAAATGGCTGGCTCAAGGTTACCCAGCTGGCTTTGTGCCTAAGGCAAGACTAGAACTCATCGGCTCCCTGTTTCTATTCTAATACCTTAATTACTGCACCAAACTGGCTCTCATAAAAAGCCTGTGAGAGTTTTCAACACTCTCACTCTAGACTGCAGGATCTTCAAGGCACTTTCTGATATATGCAGCTTATGCAGCAACTATTGAATAGTTCTGTGGTACTTACATCATATGAAAGAAACCATAAAGAGGATTTAAACTAAATATAGATACAATTCCAAGAAGGGAGAAGCTATTTTGAATTGCCCAACTCCTGAGAATCTGAATTTGTTGCTTTTTTCCCCAGCTACCTATGCTTATAGTTAATTCTAATTATGTAAATAATTCAGAAGCTGACTAAAAAGAACCACTTGTCAGTATTCTGTAGTTACTTTGCATGTCAACTGAAAGATGCATTAACTAAGAAATTTCTCTGATTTATTATAATCTAAACCCACCAACTTTTGTAGTGTCTCATGCCAGGCTTGTGGATCTGATAGCATCTTGCTACTGGCACTACAAGACAGATCAATGAAGCCTGTTGTGTATGCCAGTCATTCACTTTCTTCTCTGGACATGGGATATCCCTACACTAAGCATAAAATACGGAACTATATATGTATGGACTGTAGAATTTTTTTATGTTAGCGGATCATAAACCACTTATTCAGAGACTTAATATTAGTCATTTGTCTTTAGAGGAAGGTGAATGATTCAGCTGTTTATATTACATAATAAGAAATATTAGAACTAAGTGAAATATTATACTGATATCACACAAACAAGAAAACTTGTTTTAAAATTTGGGAATCAAATGTATGTTGTATGTTACTAATATAGCATGTTAACCTCATAAAATTATAATTTGATGCTCTTTGAAAGTCTGTGTGGAGTATGCTTTGAAGGATTTCTGAGTATTCCGTTGAACTATTTAGTATTAAAGATAGTAGTGTTTTTATTACAAATAAAAAGCATCTGAAAAAGTTCAGTCTCAAGTGCAGTGTAGTATGCAATGAGCTATTATAGATATTTTATAAGGCAGGATTTATTTCAAAGTGCTTCCACAATTGCTGGTCTCAGATGAAGGCAATGTCATGCTGATATGTAAATAATAAATAGGACATCTTCAGGAGACAAATGCAGCCGATTGTATATAAGAGACAAAGCTTGCATTGTGATTCCAATTCCAACTGTTTGTTCTGAACATCTCTCAATATATCCAGGTGAGAATTATAGAACAGGAAAGCAGGGAAAGCAGCATATTTAGGAATAGATAGTGAGAGAAAAAAGCAAGCACTAAAAAGAGGAGTTTTGAAATAATTCATCAGCAGTTCCTTTTTTCTCTACGTAATTTTTTCATATATGCTTGCTGTTTAGTGAAAGTCTTTATCCCACTGTGATTGTTAAAATAGATTTTTTTTCCCTTATCCCTTTTCTCTCCTTTCCTTCATGTTCTAGAAGATTGGAAGATTTGTGGGTGCAAGCTGAAAAAAAGGTCAGGATAACTCCTGCAAAAAATAATTTGCATTGAGTGAAATTCTTGATAAACAATATTGCTAGTCTGTTCTAGAAAAAAAATGGTTTTGAAGGGTGGCACATGCATTTTAACATTTTAATTTATGTATACATGACTGTTAATTCATAAGCAAATTTGATCTTTACAAATGAGACCTATGTATTTTTTTTAAAAACTATTCAGTTTTCTTGCCAAAAATAATTAGCTTTCTTTTTGATATCTTTTTATATCAAGAACATATTAAATATGTTCTCTTGGTGGCAGTATTGGAAAGCAGAATGATTATGTAGGATTCTCTCTCTTTAGTATCTTATTTATCTGGTAGTGTTAAAGAAACTGGTACAGGTGATAGCAAATATGTGCAAAAAGCTGTTTGTTTGGGATTCTCAATTTGTTTTTGAATCTATAAACGTGTGAAAGGATAGGAGAGCCTTGTTGACTTTCCAGTAATGTAAACATGTTGTAGCATTTTCAGGCAGTGTCCTTCAAACTATTTTGAGGGATAGCCTCATATTCATGACAGTACAAAATTTGGTACTAAATTGCTGCTGTGTTAAAATTCCCCATTGATTTCAGTTGCACAAAGAATGAGTTCAAATTGGAAAAATCCATATTTTTGGAGATAATAAATGACTTCCATTCTCTGCATTCATATACTTGTCATGAGATACACAAATCACATATGATTTTAATCTAAACAATAGCATTTAGCTTACCATTGTGCTATTATTGTGTTATTGTTACTCGTTATTATATTTTGTTATATTGCTCATTTTTAAGCTTGTGTTTAAGTTGTGATTGTGAAATAGACAGCTACATAAATTGATAACAAAATAAAATAAAAAACCTCCACTTTCTCCCAAGACTGTTAGAAATTTTTTTAAGGATATTTAACTGACCTTGACTTATTTATGACTGAAAGTCTTGTTTCTTGTCCTGTATTATGGAACAACTATGAATTATTTCCTCCTCCATCCTTTACTTAAAACTTTATTCTTTGTAACAATCTATTGCAGTAAACAGAGCTTTTCAGTTTCAGTGAACATGTATATTTCTCATTGAGAAATACACTGTAGAGCAGCTTCTCCCAATTTAATGTTTCTTCAAGATATGTAGAACTATAATCCTGATCATCTACATGCTAAGCAAAGCTGATGGCAGTTAGAATCTAATAAATGTGGAAAACAGCAATTTGTGGGAAATACAGGCTTTCATGTATTCTTTTCAGGTAAGGAACAGGCATTAAACAGCCTTTTGCGTGTTAGCATATGGTAACCATAGATATTTGTACGTAAGTTCAAAATAGGTCCCTGTGGCATCACCATAATTTTCCTTGGATAAAAATACCAATTTTCTCTGCATGTATGGTAACTAGTCTTACAGTAGTTTCCTCTACCTCATTTTGAAAATCATGTGTTTAGAGCATTTTTAAAACTCATTTTACAGGCTAACACAGGGGTGTCAAACTGGCGGCCTGCGGGCCAGATGCGTCAGGCACAGGCCACGCCAACTCCTGCTCCGCAAAGGCAAAAGATATCACGATACATCACATGATGCAATCGAGTTTGACACCCATGGGCTAACACAACAAACATCATTTTTGTGTCAAATGTCATCATCTGCTTTAGCAAAATGCTGCCAATCCTAATGAGGTAAAAGTAGGCCAATTAAATCAAAGGAAAGCAGGTGTTTCTTATATAGAAGATACTTCCTTTTATTTATATATTCCAGATACTAAATTATTCAGGCTAGGTAAATAAATGAATAAAGTTACAAGCTTTACAAGATTTTTCTAACTCTAGTGTGTAAATAAGTTGTAATGTTTCTAATTCAGGGAATGATAACATTGGAATGTGTGATGACCAAAACATGATATGTTGTGTATTAGAGAGATAAGTTTCATAATCCGATCCACAATTGAAATAATTTTGCTTGACATTGAATGAGTACAGTGCTTCAGCAAGAAAGAGAACATTCCCATTCTTGTGCTTATAGGGGAAAAATAGGAACTTGCAATTTTTCTGTCTTTCTGTTAGCAGAAGGCATTATCATGTAATTCCATTTATTATATTCATTTAGTTTCTTTAAAAAATAACCTTTAAAAAAAGACCTTAAAAGTTCTATTGTTGAACATTCACAATAGAAATTGAACAAGTTTGGAAATGGTTACATATTATATGAAACTATATAAATATAGTATACCAATACCGTTATTTTGAAGCATAAAGGAAAAACTATAGGTCTTTGATGTAGTAAAGGCATCAGGCTAGAAACTGGAGACTGAGTTCTTGTACCACCTTTGCACAAAGCCAGCTCAGTCCTAAAAAGCAAGCAATGGCAAATCACTTCTGAAAAATCTTGCCCAGAAAACTGCAGGGACTAATCGCGACAGTCACCAGGAGTCAGTACTGACGCAAAGGAACAAAAGAAAAAAGAAAAAGTGAAAATAAAAGAGAATTTAAATGTGGGTATATTATTTCACATAAAATTGACAATTTTGTCTTATTTTCTATAATTTAATATAATTTTGATACAATGTAACTAACTTTAAAACTTAAAAACTGCTCTTAACAGGAATTTAGTTAATTGTCTCTGTACAAAAGTGGAAATCAAGTTTTATACCTCAGAAAAATTGTATGCATTTATAACATCCCCAAAGACTTAGGAAATTGCTTTTAAAGAACCATTATTATTTCAGATTGACTTCACTTGTACATTTGTTATTGTTTTTGCTTCTGTTGTTATTGTACTGATTAGCAGGAAAAGTTACCTATATTTAACTGTGTTAACAATCTTCTGGAAAAGTCTGGAAATCTTGTAAATGAAGCTGCTCCAAAACAATTGCTCAAATTATTCAAATTCTTCTTCTTTACTCTTTTGTTGAAGAAAAAATACTACTGCAAATGCTGACAAACAACACAGATAGCAACTAATTCTATAATGTAAATTTCCATTCCAAAAGTAATAATAATAGAACAAGTCATATATTAATATTCCAAATCCTGATTGGCCTCTACATTAACAGAGCAATTGCAACTGTTTGTTATTAATAATTTCCTGAAAAGTCTAGTATATCCCAAACCAAAAATGTGTGTTATATTACTTTTATTTTATTAACTAATTTCATTTTCTTCAAAGCAACCTTCCACTGGGGTATAAGAATCATACATGTCAGTTTGTTTCCAGTTTAGCATCTTCACAGAGAAATTGATGACTGAGAGCTGCTTCTGAAAAGAAAATGCAAATCAGTACTTTAAGGTACAAATATATAGCTTTTTAACACACATACACACACTTTTTTTTTTCTTCTGTTCAATCATATCCAGTTCTTAGGGTCTGCCTGAAGAAGGTCCCACAGTTTTCTTGGCAAGTTTTTCAGAACTGGTTCTCCATTGCTTCCTTTCTACGGCTAAGGGAAAGTGGCTGGCCCAAAATCATCCAGCTGGATTTTTTGCCTAAGGCAGGACTAGAACTCACGGATTCCCTGTTTCTAGCAACTTAAATGTTTGTTTTAATGATAATTATAAATATATATTATAATTATAATTATTAAAATAATTATAAACCAATTCCCAAAATGAACAATTGGATCAAGAATTATAGAATTAGTGTCAGAACAGTAAGTAAAGAAAATGTGAGCTAAAATACAAGACCAGTAGATAGCAAAATTAAAGTGAAATTAATAAAAGAAGCCACTCAATAATAGACATTGTCCTGAATGTTTCAAAATATATCAGGAAGCATGGGACTTCAGTTATTCTAATTTGAATACTGTTTTTAAAATATAAGCTTATGTATACCATCTTTTTTCCAACATATTTTATAGGAATATCTATCAATCTGTCAATCTATGTATCTCCAAATCATTTGAAGCATTTTCAATAGTTTTAACATTCATAGGCGAAATAATTAAGTATAAGCAATATATTTTAGGGAAAGTATATAACTTCACTTCAGAACCAAGCTTATATTAGATATTATTCCAAAACATCTATGAATGAGGGCTACTGTATTTGGATTGCAAAAATCCCGGCAACCAATAGACAACAGCAGAAATAAATAGAAAACCCCAATTCTCTTCTCTCTATAGATGTAAATCTGATTTGGACATCCCAGGTTTGGTAGCCCTTGTCTTTTTTAGTGCTACAAAGTCTACTTTCTAATTTACTGGACAGTGCAGTATTGTTGATATCTTCAAGTGTTGGCAAGAAAACTGCTAGTCCAATTGCTTGGCTTGATTGCAGCAGCAGCAGTGATCTTGCCGTAAGCTCGCTTGCCGCTTGTTCAAATTGGCAACTTCACCCCAAGCTGATAGGAGCAGCAGACATTTTTGCTGACTGGAGTCAGGCTATCTTTTCCAGTTTGCTGGAATAGACACAGACACTGATTGGGTCATGCTGAAAACATTCCAGTCCCATGAAGCAAGTCGGTTTGTATTTTAGGTTTGGCAGGACTAATGAATTAAACATCTTGGCCTCCAGACAATTGGCTACTTTAATACGGTTCCTGAAAAGGGGGGGGGGTGCTCAGGAAGCATGACAATGCTGTAATCTTTCATTGCTGGGAAGGGAAGGGACTGTGGAATTGGGACGGAAGACAGAAAAGGGTGGTCCTGATGGTGTAAAAAGCCTGTGGGAAGTGCAGGTAGCAGCATGTTGTCCTGACAGCTGTTTCAACTTCTCAGACCTTGTCAGTTCACTGCTGTGTAGCAGGTGCAGCCTTTTCTTTTCCTGAATCTTTACTCCATAAAGGCAACAACAAGTCAAGGCAGAGGCTGGCCCTGGATTTATACAAGTGCAGACACCACTAAGTGAGGTAAGGCAACAGGTGTGAAAACTGGACTAACTGATTGAGTTGTAACCACACTCGGGTTCGGGAGCTGAAGTTTCTTAGATATAAGCAAAGTGCATGCAGATTCACAGATAAGCCAACTAAAGAGCTGTTTCCTAGATGACTATTTTAGACAAAGAATACAATAATCAAAGCTGTCTGTCTTACACAAAAGAAAAGATCAAAGTGTATGCTTGAAGCAGTTTTATTTAGTTCAGTTTAGATGATACATGCACATTATATCTTTGTTCTGTTATTTTTAGAGCTTCCTTTTGCTTTATTTTTCTAAGAGGAAAACCTCTTGGATATATGCTAAAATTAGAGAAAAATACATCTGTATTGAACAGGTCTCTCTGGAAAGCTTAAAAATGGATATTTGAAAATTCTTTTATGGGTTTATTAAAAAAAAGAACTCGGTACACTTTATTTCAAGTTTCTGGCTAAAATATTTGCATTTTTTTAACAAGTTAATAGCATAATCTTTTCTAAGAATTAATGTCATTAAAATATAATTCATGTGTTTTTAATATGTAGTACTTCAAGCTTTTTTTACTTTTTGACAAGTCACATAATTAATGGAATAAATTAGACCCTACGTTTGTAGCATCACTGAAGCTTTCATCTGTGATATGAAGTCAAAAACTAGACTTTGTACTCAATGAATAGGAAAGCAAAACATAATTGTATTTTTTCTAATTTAAAAATGATATATAAGGTTTTCTTTTCACAGTTGAAGTCTAGTATTGTATTTCAGACAAACCATTAATTCAAATTTTGTTTATATAATTTTATCTAAAGTATGACAGAATTCATATATTTATTTGAATTTTATTTTATTTGAAAGGCTAGCAGATATAAAATTTTGTCAAATTATTTTCAGAATCAACCGGATCTAAAACTGTACTATTTAGCATCTTTATCTGATTTAGGTATTAATATTCCAGTACCCAACATACATGGGCAGCAAATGTTCAAAAATCAACTAGTGGCACAAAGAGATATAGAACACTAACTATTGCTTTCCATCTAGCATCAGTCAGGATTTTTGCAACTGAAATATAGTAGCCTTATCAGTATTTGAAAAAAAAAAAAGGGGGGGGCGGGCATCAGTAAGCTACTTTAAAAGTATTTTACCACTTCTTGTTTGTTAGGCACAAAAAAGTTTAGCTTGAGACAGTACAATTATATGTATTCTGTTATACTATGGAATATAATAAACTATGAGATGATTTCTATAGTGGAAAAATGTCAAATGTATTAGTTCTCCAGTACCTACAAATTACATTAGTATATTATCCTCAATTGAATGACAAAGATTCCTGGATTAAGAATATAATTAATTATTTCTTTTCACAATCAGAATTCAAGATATATTGGAAATTATATATACATTGGCCAACAAGTAAAAAGAGTGTCATGCTGAATTTAAATTCAGTTTACATCTCACCAATAAACCAGTTTTAACTCTGTTTTGTACTTTTACTTGTATAGTTAAAACCTGCTCCATGAAGAGTTGTCTGTTACTATAACAATAGCGATCTTATCTGAGCTGAAAAGAATACAGAAAACTCTAATTATGGACTGTTATTTTTAGCTGTTGAGATTTTTTTAGACTTATTCTATTAAAACTGTAGAGAATGCTACATACAATTATATTCTGACACCCATGAAATTGCAATGGCCTGGTCAGCACAGATTTTGCAGAAAAAAGCTTGCACTTATGGATATAAAAGCATACTTGATATTTAATGATAGGAGCAATATAGAGAGTAATATATCTAAGGTATTTTTTACACAACAATTATAGCAGTACCAATTTTCTGTGTGACACAGTTTCCAAGACAAGTTTAAACTAAAATTAAGTTGGTGCATTTTTAAATTGTATCTCAAAAACTCTCCCACCCACCCCTACCCCAAAATATTTTGGGATTTATTTAAAGATTTGGTCTTTTCCATATCCTTCTCCTTTCCTGGAAAACAGTACATCTTGACATCAAGATAAAAGATTTTTCAACCCCATTCTTTTCAGATCCAGGAAACCTCACCACTTTGGAAGTGCTTCTTGTCTTATGTGGTTGGAGTGTTCCTGGAGCTGCCTGATCTGGCAACTGTGATATTTGCTCTAGTCATTTGCCATTACAATTATAACAAGGTGCCCCCTGGGTATGTCTTAAAAGAGATTGGGAAATTACAGCAGATTCAAAATGCAGCAGCAAGACTCTTTTCAGGTATGTCTTGGTGAGAGCATATTATACCTATCTGCCTAGGCTGCATTGGCTCCCAACTGATTTCAAGAACAAATTCAGTGTGCTTGTTATTAGTACAGTATAAACCCTTAAACAGCTTGGAGTCTGCCTAGCCCAGGGGTAGGCAACCTTGGCTCTTTTATGACTCGTGGACTTCAACTCCCAGAATTCCTGAGCCAGCATGGTTGGCTTAGGAATTCTGGGAGTTGAAGTCCACGAGTCATAAAAGAGCCAAGATTGCCTACCCCTGGCCTAGCCTGTAGAACAGTTCCCCCCCCCCCCATAATGGTGGTCTGGGATCTATGGTCTTCAGAGAAAAGTGCCTCAGAAGGCTAAGATTTGGAGTCAATCATTACATGATCAGTCTCCCTTTAGGTTTACTTTGTGGGAAGCACTGCAGAATATAGTTCTGTTAAATAAATAAGTAGATATTACAGACCAGTCTGAATTTCAAAGCATCAGATAAGGTGTAAAGGCTGCAGTATAAACTCACTCAGTTGCATATACATGTACATCTTACAGATGGAAAGAGATAGAATGTACATGCAACTGAGTGAGTTTATTTTGGACCGAATTTTGTTTAGGAATTAAAACTGGAAGAGTGTACTGCCATCACTTTACAAGATCATTACCACTTTCAAAGTAAAATTACAATACGATGAGTGGATAAATGATCTAGTATTAGAAATTTCCCTACCTCCATTGTTTCCAGTTGTACTTTGTTTTGTGTTTTGTGCAGGCAATCTGTTGAATCAAGAGCGGGCAACAAAAGATGCTCTCTAGGCTTTCTCTTCATCTTCTGAGACCAAGCTAAATAACTTTCTTTTAAAAACAGAAGTCTAGGGAAATGGATTGTGGAGAAGGAATAGTTGGGCACCTGCCCATCTATTTGAAGGATATGCCTGTGGAGGGAGAACAAGGAGATACTTAGACTGGACTTTTTTTTGAGCTTTCAAGAACTATGGTTATTTCTAACAATCAACCTATGGTTTACTGCTAGAGCATTTTCATTTCATGACAGTGTAGGCAGGAATGAATATCAATTGAAGATACCTGTACAGGAAAAGCTTTAGGCTACTTCCAGATAGTTTCTTGTGATGCCAATCAAAAAGTCATTTAGCACATGTGTTCTCTCTCTCTCTCTCTCTCTCTCTCTCTCTCTCTCTCTCTCTCTCTCCCTCCCTCCCTCTCCTCTCCCTCTCTCTCTCTCTCTCTCTCTCTCTCTCTCTCTCTCACACACACACACACACACACACACACACACACACACACACACCAGAATTTCCATTGTAAGTTCCTGTGGTTGTAAGTCAAGTCTGACCCAATTTTATGACAATTTTTCAAAGGTCATTAAGCAAATTATTAAGTGAATCCAGCTTCTGCAATGGGTGCTTTTTTGCTGGAAATCAGTAAAAATGTTGTGTATGGTGACCACATGAGTACAGGATGCTGCAATCGGTCATAAATGCAGGCTAGTTGCCAAACGCTCCAATTGCAATCACATGAACGTGGCATGGTGTGACGGTCATAAAGGAAAGCACAATTTGTAAATCCTTTCTTTCAAGGTTGTTGTGACACTGAACCATTGTTAAACAGTCATAAGTCAAGGACTATCTGTAAGCTTCTCTAAAATGTCATGACTCTGTCCAGCAGCAGTTAAAATAAAAAGTGTGGCTCTAGTTAGGAGTTGGGAAAAAGTTATTTTTTACTATAAGTCATATTCACTGTTGGAATATGAATTATAATTAACTCTATTGACATTGTATAAAAAGTGGTGTTAGTCTATGGTAGTCTAAAATCAGAAGGATTTGGTAGCTTTTTTTCAGAATATTTTTTATTAAAAAGGATGTGTTTTCGTGAACTATAATTCACTTCATCAGAATGATTTTGTGGCTTCTTACATCTTGTATTAAAGTAATCATGATGAACTTCAATGAAAGTGCATAATTTACATAGGAATTAAAGGCTGTGATTACAGCTTACCCAGAGATCAGCCTAACCTAGTAACCTAATTTTTGGAATGGTGTTCCAGAAAAACTATGCTAGCTGTCTGCATAATATAGAGTAGGTTTGAAATGTCATAAGCTTTTTGTTTAGCAAGCTCCTATCATTTAGAACTAATACAAGTTAGTTGTTCTCATGCAATCTGTTAGCCTATTTATCTGTTATAGTTGCATCTATTTACATGCATACCCATAATACTATTCCCTTTTGGGAACATTATGCAAACTACAGAAATGTATTAAGAAATAGAAAGTCACTCTCTCAAAAGACATAAGAAAAAGTTACATCAATACCATCCATATTGCCCATTTCCATTTTGCCCTTGATTGTACCACATTCTATCATGAAAGTCAGTATAACAGCTGCTGGGTTGCATTCATTGACTCAGATTAAACTTTGTGCTAAACTAAACTATGGTGGTTTGTTTTAATCCTTGCTTCCATTGTAGAGTTAAAGCACAATGATTCATACAGAAAGTCTTTTCTTAAAAAAAGGAAACACATATTCATAGACAGAAAACTAAAAATTTAAAAAGCATAATTCACAGAATTTGATGAGATCAGCATTTCCATTTAATTCAAATACTTGTATTAGAATTATATCTGTCGCAGTCACTTAATACAGCAGTCTAATTAACAGTTGCTGGAGACAACTGCTTTATTCTGCCTAATGATAGGCTAATCTAGAAAACAAAAGTCTGATCCATTTGTCTTTAATTTTTTAAAAAAATAAATAAATACCAAAGATCATTGTGGGAGGAAGGGACAGACTTGTCTAAACCAATAAAAATTGCTGATGATCATCACACACAACACAATTCTATAACTTGCTCTGCATTTCTGTAGAGCATGTCAAATATTTAAATAGACCCTCTTATCAAAGCAAGCCTGTTTTGCATTTTAAAATCTCTCTACTTTGCATTTGAATATGACAAAGTATTATGGGACCATAATTTCTTTAGGGAAAATGAAGACTGCATCTGAAATTGTTGAAAAATCTGGATGAAAATCTTTACCTGAACACCACTTAAAACATGTTATAGGAGCATATCTGACATGCACCATCAATGAATTTGCATGACCTATAAACATTTGCTATTTTATTCTCTAGGTGAAACATACAACTAGACGCATAGGTTCGAGTGCCCACATGATCACCACAGCAAGGGTACCTGCTGATAAAAGGATACGAATTGCCTTCAGTCTAAATGATTCCCCAGGTAATAGTCAGTCTATGGAAATATTTTTTCACTTGCCTTTGTTTCTTCCAATTATACTGTCTTTACTCTTCAAGGGAGTACTTGATTTTTCTTAGGTGGCTGAAATTATTTGCTTTGTTTTTCTTTCTAAAACATGGGGACAGCATTTGGGATGTTTAAGATGTTTCCTGTAGTATTATTTAAAACATATTCAACTCTTAAATTTTCTGAAATGTTTAAATATGTACTTTTTAACCACTATTTTTTTAAAAAAAGACAGGATCAATCTCAGTACTTAAAATATATCATTTTCATTCAAGCCCAAAAATCCCTTTACTGGAATGTCCAATACCTGCTTTATGTGCAACTTCGACTAATTTTCATATTCATTACCTCATAGAAAGAATTGTTGAAGACAAATCCTGTAAGGAAGGCCAAGCTGATAAACAGCCCAGAATTATCTGGAGAGTCTCATGCTTGAAAGTGGAATTTGCAAGTAGCCTAAATCCAACTTTTAGATAAGAACTCCTTTCTAGATATTGACTGATTTAAAAAAGACAGTTGAAGTAAAAATAAACTGTGAATTGTACCAATGAAAAATCTTGTAGAAAGTATTTTAGGAAGAAGTTATGAATAATAAAAGCAAACCATTCAGAATCCTATGTATGATTAGGAGTACCTAATTTGAACTGCTACTATTTGAACTACCCCTACAGGGCAATAAAAATAGCCACAGAACCCTTAACTCTTTGTTGCCCCCTGGTAATTTAGTTTAAGTGGTCCAGATGCCCTAAATAGTTAGTAAGATTTGACTCTCTAATAAGAGAGTTTAAGATTTAAGCATTAATGTAAATGGTTGGCATAAATTTGGTAGTGTTTTCTGCCATCAACCTTCCTATCTTTAACCATTCCATGACGTAGCAACTCAACACTGAAAAATTTGCCTGTTATGGAAAGATGGTCACATGTTGGACTTCTTTTCTGACAAAAAGAGCAGCATGTGCCAAGGAATTGCCATCCACTCATCTATTTCATTTCCCTTGGATTCAATTGGCACCATGATTAAACTCCACAGGGGTAATACTGTATCTGTTCTAACTTGTGGAACTAGGGCTCTCTTCTAACAGAACATTATATATATTTTTATCATTTTAAGGAAGATAGTTGTTAACACTTCACTACACTTTAAATCAGTTATGATTCCTGCTCAGATATTATTACTATTTGATTCATAAACAAAAAAGTAAAAACGTTTTGTATTAGTTCTTCTGTTATATCTAATGTATCTTAAATCATAACAATATTCCATGCTTAATCAAGGAGACCCCAGATTTATGTAATTATCTTCTGTCAAGGAAAAAAAATCCTCCCAGGCATGTGCTCACTTAAAACATTTATCAATGTATGTGTTAAAGAAAGGTGAAATTGAACAGGGACACAATAGCTCAGCGGTTAAATACACTGAGCTTGTCAACTGGAAAGCTGACAGCCCAGGTTCATGAATGTGGCATGATGGGGTGGGCTCCCATTATTTTCCCCATCTCCTTCCCATGTAGCAGTTTGAAATCATGCAAATTAGAGTAGATAAATAAGTACCTCTTTGGTGGGAAGGAAACAGTGTTCCGTGCAGCTGAGCACATATTCATGTTGGGCACATAACCATGGAAGTGTTTTTGGACAACACTGGTTCCCTTGGCTAAAAAACAGAGATGAGCACCATCCCCTAGACCAGTGGTGGCGAACCTTTTAGAGACCGAGTGCCCAAACCGCAACCCAAAACCCACTTATTTATCACAAAGTGCCAGGACTGCATCAGCATTTTGGTGCCCTGGCGGGGGCAGGGAGGCACTTCTGAGTGCCGCCTCTAGCGTGCAAAAACTGGTAGCAAAAAAATGCGCCACCGCGCTGCAAGGTGCAAAAACGGCCGCCACCACACCACGGGGTGCAGATATAAGGCGCTGCACCACTCAAGAACAGGGCAGGGCTAGTGGGTATCACGCAGGCACTAGCCCTGCCCCATTTGCAGCACGTGCATGCTCGCGGGCCCCATGCGCGCATGCACACATGTAAAATGCTACCCCCTCCCTTTTCTTCCAGTCCACCAATCGACAATGGTTGGTGACCTCTGCTCTACCACGTCTACTCGAGCTTGCAAGTTGGCCGCTTCACCTCCTTTGTGCTGGGTGGGGCTCCTGCTGTGGGCGGTGGGGGCGGCCTGATGGACCTGCTGCTGGCAGCGGTGGCGCACGTGCCAACAGAGAGGACTCTGAGTGCTGCCTCTGGCACGCGTGCCAAAGGTTCGCCACCACTGCCCTAGACTCAGACACGACTGGATAGGAGAAACTATTACCTTTATCTTTTGAATAGGATTTCAAATATTCATTTGTCATTCAGCAAGGATAACATATTTTTCTTATATTCTCTCATATACAAACGTGTCTATATATTAATGCAAATATATATTGATTTATCATATTCCTGCTCTTACCAATTATTTTAGCCAGGACCAGATGTCCAATAGGAAAAAAAATAAAAGTTATATTACGCAGCAGTTGCTGACAGATGCAGCAAGATACTGGAGAGGACGCTTCTGTGCCAAGAAGCTTGCTTTGCATGCTAGGTTCTTGGTCCCAACCATCACCTGTGCTGAAAACAAATTCAAATGTCATACAGATAGTCCTTGATTTATAATCACAATTGGGACTGGAACTTCCATCACTAAATGATATGGTCATGCTCAATTTTACAACCTTTTTTGTTGCTGTCATTAAGTGAAACTGTTTTTTTCCGTTGACTTTGTTGGAAGTCATCTGGGAAGGTTGCAGATGGTGATCACATGACTCTGCAGCTGTTATAAATACATTGCCAAGCACTCAGATTTTGGCCATAAGATCATGAAATTACTGTGAAGATTGTAAGTACAAGGACCATCATAAAGTCACTTTTTTTTAGTCCCACTGTAACTTTGAACAATCATGAATGGTAAGTCAAGGACTACCTGTAGGGATATCAAGGTTAAATTCTGATAGAAATAGAGCTTTGAATAAACAAGCCATACTCAAACATAAAACTTATACAAAGACACGCAGAACAGAAGCTTTGTCAGTACTTACTCCAAACATTACTGTGTGTTTTGTTTTAACAAGCCAGTTTTGGGATTGTCTAGTACAGTGTTTCTCAACCTTGACAATTTTAAGGCATGTGGACTTCAACTCCCAGAATTCCAGAGCCAGCATTGCTGTTGAAGAAACACTAGTAAAACTGAGAGCAGGTGAGATAGTGATTCAGCTTTACAAGTGCAAGTTAGGTTACAGCAGGGGTGTCAAACGTGCCTTGTCACATGACCTGTCATGATATATCATGACTTTTTTCCCTTCCACATGATGCATCCGGCCCATGGGCCGGTAGTTTGGCATAAAACTGGAGGCCTGCCTAACCATAATCCTGGCTTTGCTCATTATTTCTCTTGTGCAGGCCAAGCCAGAACTGTCATTACTTGCTGCTATAGGTTTCCTTGGGTAATTTAGCTATTGACGTGTAGGCAAAGCAGGGATAAATTATGGCAGAGACTTTGTTCACATGTGTAAGTTGCCCAAAACTCAACAACCCCCTCAAATTACAGCTTAGTAGGGATTTGTGGTCCACTGTTTGAAAATCCCTAGCTTAGCATGTTGGGTGGAGTAAGTATTGTCTCTGGGTGTCTGTCATAATGCAATTTCCTATGTGTCATTTTTCCACATTAGTGATTAATTCTATAATACTTAGATTGGAAAAACTAAAAAGCAAACCTCAAAATAAGTTTTTTTATTAAAAAAAACCCAGCTAATTGGCCTTATAGCTTTTGAAAGTATCAAAACGATGGTATACAATATTACCATCAGTGCATTAAAAATGTTTTTTTGTGCTATTGAAGTATCTGTCTATGAAGTTTACAAGTAAGCTTAAAAGAAAAGGTTACTACTTCATATTTGTATGAAATGGGTAAAGAAGTTTGGACTGATAGGATGGAGGACTGATTTGAGATTTGAATGGGAGGCCCTTAACATTTATAAAAGATATAAATTACAGAAGCTTTTTCTGGATAGCACATCTTGTGGCATGTTCCTCAGATTGCCAAAACAACCCTTAGTCCTATACAATTTTGATCCTGTGTCTTTGTTGAAGCATTTGACAATTACCAGTCAAACATTATTACAGCAGCTGTCCCATTAAGGAGATTGAGTCATGCTTCTTAGTTCCTTTTGGCTTTTCTATGATTCATCTTTCTTCTTTTAGAACAATGGTCTTTCTTTAACAACAACAACAAAAAAAGCTGTAGGAGGCTACTGGCATGTAAAGCAAAATATGTGCATTCAAGGATGAAAGTATGTAAAGCCTAAACACTTTTGAATATTTTTGTTGAGATACAGACAGAGATAACATTAATTCTGCATAAGCCATTAACATTCATTTTTGTTGTGGTTGTTTTTCAATGGTTGCTTCAGGGACAGGGAAGATAAAATTGAGTGTTTCCTCAGCTATCATCATCTCAGTGCAAATGTTTTATATCTGCTTTATTAGCCACAAGTTTTCATCTGTGGCTAATAGGAACAGGGGATTTGATTTTCATAAGATTATAACAGAGAGGAAAAAAGCAAATCTTTGTCTTCATTTACCATTCTTCTCTCATATTATATTTAAATGTTTGATAATATACATATTGTATATTAATCTGTTAGATTTACATTCTGCCCTTCTTGAAATAGAGCACATAGTTCTCTTTTCTTTAATTTGTCCCCAGAAGATTTGGGCTGAGAAGAGTTATTAGTGTAAAGTCAGCAAGTGAGAGGAATGGTGAACTTGAACTGGAAGCTTCTTGTCCTTGAGCCATATGTTAACCATAGCACTACAACTATTATTTGTATTTAACTAGAGTTACCCTATTGGAACTGCAAAAAAAAAAGGAAGTTAAAAGTCACTTAATACAGTCACTTATTAGTTAAAAGCAAAGACAGTGTTTAATATATTATTTTTGTGCTGTTTAGTTGTTGCTATATTTTAGTCAATGGGGAAGCAGGTAGATGTCACAAATGGTGACCATGTGACATCCTTAATGCTTAACACTGATTCATTCAGCCAGAAGTGCCAGAACTTCTGTCACTAGGCTGCATGGTCATGTGACATTGTGCTTTTTTGACCACATAACTTAGCGACAGAAATTCCAGTGCTTATTGCTGTCATTAAACAAGGACTAACTCTATACCCAATGTCAACAGAGAGTATTTAGTCCATACATCCTGAAGTCTTCTAGTTTAACAAAATAGGAATGTGCAAAAATAATCTTGCTTGGCTAGTTCCAAAAATTTTCAGTCACTTCATTTATTCTAGGTTATATAGACTTGATTCAGTATGTGCTTTTTTCTACAAAAACCTAGTTTTTACCAAGTAGAGTTTTATGAACAGTTAAAATGAAAGCATTCTAAACTCAAGAATTTATGTGAGCACTAAAAAAAAAATGTGATCATACATTTAAAAAAGTACTCCTGACTACCCCAAACTTTCTTAAATTCAAAAATTCAGTTCAAGAAAGAAAATATTTTTGTATAGTTGCTGTGTTTTTTGCATTGCTAGAAATCAGAAATTCTTGGTAGTGTAATCCTACATCCATAAATCATTTATTTTTATATCCATTTATAATTTAGACAGTATAATTGTAATTTTTGCTATGTTAGTCTTCATAATTCATAGGTCATTATTTCATATCAAAAGTTGCAGAGATTTAAATATCATCATGCTTAAGAGTGCCAGTTGAATTTTTCCATAGTATTATTAGGAACATCTGAACATTTATTTTTGGTCAAAGTATACTGTCTTCAGACTTTAACTTGCTGCTAAGATTAATCAAACAATTTCTCCATGCTTAGTTGTAAGCCTAAAGGTGCTTTTTCATAAGGCAATTGGACTTCCTTGTTTTTCTTTGAAAATGAGGATAATTAACCAGTGGAAAAGCTTGCCTTCAGAAATCGTGGGCGCTTCATCACTGGAGGTTTTTAAGAAGAGACTAGACAGTCACTTGTCTGAAATGGTATAGATTCTCCTGCTTGAGCAGGGGGCTGGACTAGAAGACCTCCAAGGTCCCTTCAAGCTCTATTCTATTCTAAGCTGAAGAAGCTTCTTGGATGAGAAATGAAACGTCTTCAAAGAAAAACAAGAAAATCCAGTTGCCTCATGAAAAAGTACCTTTGGGATAACTATGACGTGGATGACTGAGAATCTCCATAGACGCTTAGTTGTAAGGCACAGTTTCCATGTGAGTAATATCTTTGCAAACAGGATGTTAATTCACAAGAGGTGGGAAAATATTCCTGGACCATGTATACTTCTGTGGTCTCTTCCTTACAGCCCACTCCTGATGCTCTTTCTTTACATGTCCAGCTGTTGTTACAAGTGCTTCTATCCTGCAAAACAGATGATTGAGTGAAAAATATTTATCCAAAGGAAAAAAATGCGAGGACAATACTGCTTATAGTCTTCTGTTATGGAAGAACTCCACAGCAGCCTGCTATTCAGTTGCAAGTATAGATGGACAGGGGAGAGGGGTGTTTTCCCCTTTCTGTTTTCCGGATAATGGGACAAAGAAACTCTGCATATAGGAATGCGTGCATACCAATCATCAGACAATATGACTCTTGAAATCTAAATATTAGCCATATATCTTATCTCTGAAAGTCACAATTAGAACAAACTATTATTCTTGTCCATGAATCCAACAAATATCTTTATTAACAATAAAAATAGCATTATCATTTCTTCTTCCAGATGGTCAATACATTTTATAGGCAAATTATTGGTTCAGAGATGCATAATTAATACAATTCGGCATAAATTCTTACATACTGAAACATATCTTACTCTCAACATTATCAGAAACCTGAGCAAAGCTTGAAACACCTCTACTTTTTGGCAGAAGCTTGTAGGAGATGACCAGGCTGAGCCTGAGGGAGGGATCAAACGTGTAACAACTTCCTTTGGGCCTGCAAGAAATCTAAGTCCAGCCACCCTCTCTTATCCTTTCCCATATTTCCCTTAATGGTCAGTTGGCCAGATTCTTGTAGAGCGCTTAAGCTTGCAATAAATCTTTATTTGAACTGCCTGAATCTTCTGGTTTCCAGGGCACTTGATAAAGTTGCTCTTTTTGAGATGAATTTTGAAATGAATTCTCAAATTTTGACATTTCTCAAATTTTGAGATGATTAGTTCTGATGTGCCTCCCTAAGATACTTCACTATATTATGCTAGTGTGACATGTTTTTGTTCAATAAAGCACTTCTTGAGGTATTATTACATAAGAGCCACATGAGTAATAATCACCCAAACCTAAAATAAAGATGTAGACAAAACATATGGTTGCCACATGGAAACTGCTTTTCTAAAGAATAGTCATAAAGGCAATTTCAGTCAGCCCAGGTCAGTTAGGGAATTTAATCTTTTTGAAAATCAGGACCATGACTTGTAACTATAATTAAATAAGAAAAAAATTCTGATGGGTATCTTCCTGAGAAAAAGCAGTTTTGAGCTATATTGTGCAGTAGTGAATATATGTCATCTATTTATCTGTCTGTCTGTCTATATCTATCTGTCTATCTATCTATCTATCTATCTATCTATCTATCTATCTATCTATCTATCTATCCTCTATCTACAGTGCGTTCAGAAAGTATTGAGACCCCCTTCACTTTTGTCAATATTATGCTACAGCCCAATTCTACAGTTGTTGGAATTCATTTTTTTCTCTCATTAATCTACACTCAGTATCCCATAATGACAAAGTGAAATCAGAATTTTAGAAATGTCTATAAATTTATTAAAAAGAAAAAACTGAAATATCACATTAGCAAAAGTATTCAGACCCTTCACTCAGTACTTTGTTGAAGCATCTTTGGCAGCAATTACAGCCTCGAGTCTTTTGGGGTATGACATGACAAGCTTTGCACACCCAGATTGGAGGATTTTCTGCTATTCTTCCTTGCAAATCCTCTCTAGCTCATCAGGTTGGATGATAACCACCAGTGGACAGCCATTTTAAGGTGCCTCCAGAAAAGTTCCACAGGGTTCAAGTTAGGGCTCTGGCTGGGCCACTCTAGGACAGTCACAGAGTTGTTGCTTAGCCACTCTTGTGCTTTCTTGGCTATGTGCCTAGTATTGTTGTCATATTGGAAAGTGAACCTTTTGCCCAGTCTGAGGTCCTGAGCATGTAGAATAGGTTTTCATTGAGGATATCCTTGTACTTTGTTCCATTTAGCTTTTCCTCAACCCTGACCGGACTCCCTGTCTCTGTTGCTGAAAAACACCCCCACAGCATGATGCTGCCACCACCATGCTTCACTGTTGGGATGATATTTGGTAGATGATGAGCTGTGTCTGGTTTTCTCCAGATATAACATTTAGAATTGAGCCCAAACAATTCAATCTTGTTTTCCTGAGACCAGAGCATCTTGTTCCTCACAGTATGAGAATCCTTCAAGTGCTTTTTTGCAACTTCCAAGTGGACTTTCATGTGTTTTGCATTGAGGAAAGACTTCCATATAGCCACTCTCCCATAAAGCCCAGATCGGTGGAGAGCTGCAGTGATGGTTGTCCTTCTGGAACTCTGTCTCATCTCTACACATGATCTCTGGAGCTCAATCAGAGTGACCATCGGCTTCTTGGTCACTTCTCTTACCAAGGTCTTTCTCACCCAATTGCCAAATTGTGCCAAATCTCTTTCATTTGAGAATTATGGAGGCCACTGTGCTCTTAGGAACTTTCAGTGCAGCAGAAATTTTGTTGTAGTCTTCCCCAGATCCGTGCTTTGTAATAATCCTGTCTCTGAGCTCTGCAGGCAGTTCTTTTGACCTCATAGCTTTTGCTCTGCTATAATATGCATTGTCAGCTGTGAGGCCTTCTGTAGAGAGGTATGTGCCTTTCCCAATCATGTAAACAGGTTGACTCCAATCAAAGTGTAGAAACATGTCAGCAATGATTAAGAGAAATTGGAGGTACTTGAATTAAATTTAAAGTGTTGTTGCAAAGGATCTGAATATTTATGCAAATGTGATATTTCAGTTTTTTCTTTTTAATAAATTTATAGACATTTGTAAAATTCTGTTTTCACTTTGTCATTATGGGGGATTAATGAGAAAAAATGAATTTCAACAATAATCAGGCTGCAGCATAACAAAATTGACAAAAGTGAAGGGAGTCTGGATACTTTATGAATGCACTCTACTCTGTCTGTCTGTCTGTCTGTCTGTCTGTCATCTATCTATTATCCATCTGTCTATCTAGCTATTTTTCTATTCAGGTATCCAGGCTTGATGAAGATAACTGGGATTAGCCTGCCCCATCTGTGCCAGCAGAGGAGGCATGCTGCAGGCCCCATTGGCCAGGGTATTTGGAAGAGCCTTCTCTGCCACCACTCAAGTCCTTTGGAACATCTTGCCAGGCTTTAAGCTCTTTAAGCTCTTGTGGAAGAGCAGGAGGGTTGGAGCCAACCCCCCAGAGTGAAGTCAGCTCCAACCCTCCTGGGCTTTCATAAGCACTTAAATACCTGGCTCTGACAGTTGGCTTAAGCTCCAATGGGGGAGCATCACATTGGAGGTGGTTGATAGATTCATACATTAATACCAGATCCCACCTCTCCCCCCTGCTCATCCTGCTCCTTGCCTCCCCATGTTTTAGTTAGGGTTGAGTATTCTTATAGTATTTTATTCGTATTATATATAGGTTTTGTATAGTTTTATCCTTTTCAGCATTGTAAGCCACCCAGAGTTATCCTTGGTAAAGTGGACAGCTAATAAATGTAATAAACAAACAAACAAACAAACATATAAAATATGGTGCGCTTCCATAGAGAATAATTAAGGAGCATGGGCAGCCTTATACTTATGTCAAAATCTCTGCTGTTACATTTTGTCAATAAAGTAGTTAATCAAGTAAATGCTAATTTTTAAAATGACTGTCTTATTGGCATATTTGGAATAAACTATGTTCAATCCATCAAGATTTCCTTTGAGCAAACAAACTGCTAATAGCTTCTACCTCTCTTCAGAAAAACACTGGTATTAAGAAAAAAAATCTATTTTTTGCCTTATAGATGAGGAATCTCCTAGTCAATGTTATTTATAAAAATAATTTAGTAAGCCAAAGGAATGATGGTTGAAATACCTTGTTTTATTAGCCAAAGATTAGATATAGTTCCACATTTTTTTTCTGTTCAATCATGTCTGATTCTCGGAGACTGCCAAGACAAGTCCCTGCAGTTTTCTTGGCGAGGTTTTTCAGAAGTGATTTCATTAGATACAATTCCATATAACATGCATAAAAACATGTCACTGAGGTATAGATTAAACTAATCACTGGAAGAGTAAATGTAATGCTGATTACTGAACCCACAATGTTTTCCCCTTACCCAGACTGGTTTGGGCTGCCTGTCATATGGCAACTTGCCAGAGATCTGCTCATTCCATTCTCATTCCAGAAGAAAAAGAGGATGTTACTATTGTCCAGCTGCTCATTCTTGACATCCCAATAGTCTTTCATGGTCCTCCTAGAGCTCTTAGGACACTTCAGACAAGGCTTTTTTGTATTGCGACATAATCCCAGAGTAGAAAATACATCTGCTGCATATCTTAGTATGAAGTGGGCACATATATATATTTAGCTCTTCATCTTTTTATAATAAATGGAAATAATGAAGCAAATATGAGGTCACCATTCCTTATTTAATGAATCTTTATACTTTCTTCCTTTATAGGAAAAACAACGTTATATGCAGTGTGAGCAAAGGCAGTCCCAACACTAGGAGAACACATGTTAATGGGAAAGTTACAGCAATGAATTAAAGCTGAACAATGCCTGACCTCACATTGCATATTGGAATAAAACTGTAGAAATAACATTAGGGTTTAGAGTGATATCTATGTATATGAGGCCTATCTTCCCGCTTATGTAAGCAACCATATTTCAACATATTTTGGCAAACTGTGTAAATCCAGAATACTATATGGTGCCATTAAGATTCAAGAAAAAATAATATTTAGTTTTAAAAACATTACATAAGCCTCCAGTGTAACTGACTTTTGAGACTATCAAATTTAAATAAAGAATTGGCAGCTGAGAGGTTTTCTGAGAGTAATTTAAATTAAATTACTAATATTATATAATGTATATTAATAATGAATAATGGATTTGGGGGGGGGGAGAATCAAAGGACTTGATATTTTTTTATCCAGGGAAAAGAAGCCTGTCTACAGCAATATAAGACAATAAATGTTATACAGGACAAATGTAATACAGAAATGTAAGACAAATTAATACATGGCAAGCAAAGACTTCAGAGTTTTTAGGGACCCTTTTAGTGTCAAATTCAGGGACCAAGAAGTCAACACCTTGGTCAGACATCATGTCCCAGGAATCAGTGGGTTTTTTTTTTAACATGAGACCTCTGTAGCTGCTGCTTCTCTTGATACTCTCTGTTAAGATATACTTTATACAGTATATAAACAGAACTTGACTTTTTACCCAACTTGCTAATTATTTGTTTACAAATAATTGGTTGCATTTTGTTTTGTGTGTTATGAACATAATTGTGGATTATTTAAACCATTATCTTAGAACACATGAACACAGATTGTTCCTTGACTTCTGATCCTCTGGCAGCATTATTCGGCATTATAATCTATAGTGTTTAGCATTTGGGGACTAAAGAAATGTTAGTGTTGCATTGTAAAATATATTAGCACCAAGAGGGTTACAACAATGATTTCCTGTGACTGGAGACAGACTTGGTGAATCTTCAAATATGGAATGTTTGTTTCTAGTACCCCAACAATTGTCCTTTCCATTTATGAAGAAGCAGCTAAGGCAACCTCTGTCCACTAAGGTGCAACATCACAGGGGAGCTTGGTTCACCTCAATCCTCTCCCCATTTTTAATGGATTGGCAATTGTGTAATTGGAATGGAAAGCTTGATTAATAAGTAATATCAACTACAATGAGAAGAGAGAAGTCCCTAACCATTCTTCCAACACATGTCACTGTGAAATCAAATATGAGATTCAGGGTGTAAATGGCTGTAAAAAATTCCAAGGATGATGCTTTCAGTGATCAATTATATTGGATAGGCACATGTATATATCTTTGTTAAAAATATACATATAGATAGATAGATAGATAGATAGATAGATAGATAGATAGATAGATAGATAGATAGATAGATGATAGATATGAAGACATATAAAATGTGATAAAATGTCAATCAAAATGTTATTTCTGTACATATAAGGATACAAAAATAAGCTCTAATCTTTACATCATGAGTTCATAATCTTTATGTTTCTATTTCAGATGATTCACCTGCAGAGAATGCCTTTCCTTTGGCTTTTCCAAATCTAGAACAGCAGCTCCAGGTGCCTCTGTTTTGCTTTTTTAATATTTAAAACTACAATATGGAACATATTTTTTAAAATTATCAATAATGTACTATTATTAGTAGGAATCCACAAATATATGGATATGTGCTCTTGCAATTCCTATATGGCAACCCGTGACTCATGCTGAAATCGCTGAGCTTATCTCAGAACTTAAGTCAGACAAAGCCCCTGGCCCCGATGCTATACCCCCCATTTTGTTAAAATCTAATCCCGAGTGGTGGATTCCTCTTTTGGCAATACTTTTCACCCATATTAATTCCTCTGGTAGGATTCCTATCTCTTGGACTCTAGCAATTATTATTCCAGTTTTTAAACGAGGAAACAGGAACAACCCTGCCGATTATCGCTCTATAAGCCTGCTTTCCATCATTGGGAAATTGTATGCTAAATATCTTCAACGTAGACTCCTCGTTTGGGTTGAGGAGTCTAACATTATTGGTGCAGAGCAGATAGGGTTTAAAGCGGGCTGTGCCACATTGGACCACTGTTTTGTCTTAGCACACCTGGTTGACAAATTCGCTATTACACCAGGTGGCAAACTCTTTACTGCTTTTATCAATTTAAAGGCAGCGTTTGATTCAGTCCCTAGGGAACTGTTGTGGTCAAAATAGCACAAAAGTTCTATTGACAGACATCTTTTGTTCCTAATTAGATCTTTGTATAATCAGACCTCTAGCCAGGTTAGGTGCAGCTTGCAGGGAGAACTTTCAAATCCTATCCCGATTGAGCGAGGAGTTAGGCAGGGTTGTGTCCTGGCCCCTCTTCTGTTTAATTTATTCTTATCCGACCTGGCCTCTTACATTGCATGCATTGAGTCCCATGCCCCAAAGTTGTTAAATACGAAGATTCCGCTTCTTCTTTATGCTGACGATGCGGTGCTTCTATCGCAATCAAGGCTCGGTCTAAAAAGATTACTTTCTGCATTTCGGTCCTACTGTGCTGAGAACTATTTGTCTATTAATTATGACAAATCCAAAGTATTGGTGTTCTCTAGAGCACGGAAATCATACACCTGGGGTATCCATGGTAATGTTGTTAGGCAGGTTTTCCATTTTAAGTATTTAATTTCAGAATACTGGTGCTTGGACTAAACATCGAACCCAGGTGCTGAATTCGGCCTCCTGTAGCCATCAGAAGATTATAAGATTCTTTTTTACCCAAAGAGGCCAGTTTACTCCTTCTGCTCTGCGTATATATAAAGCCAAAACCCTGGCCCAAACTCTTTATGGAATTCCCATATGGATACAAGGCTTCAAGGATTGTATTGAAAGAACCCAGGCTGTTTTTCTTAGGAAACTTCTGGGTCTTCCTCCCTGTGCTGGATTTGCTTCGATGTACCTGGAACTGGGCATTTGTTCAGTCGAATGCATGGCGTGGATTAACACCTTTAAATGGTGGTTTCGGGTGTTCTTTTTGGCAGTCCCTAGTAGCTACCTCTCCCTGGTGTTTGTGACTCTCATACTTCTCGTTGGGAGAGGGAGCTGACGAAGAAACTCCACTTGCTAGGTTTTATGGGGGATGCTCTGGGAGATTATGGTCTCAAGGACGCCCAGTTTAGGGTGGTCCAACGGCTTGTAGACATAGATTTGCAATACTTAAGAGCCAGAGCCAACAAAACCTGCTCCCCTTTGATCTTCAGCCATTCTAATAATTATGGATTGAGGATGGCTTCATATTTCTATACTCTAACCATCCCCAAGTATAGAAGAGTCTTTTCCCTAGCCCGTTTCAACGTCTTGCCCTCAGCACTACTCGATGGGCGATTCAAGAGGTTCCTGTTTAGTGAGTGACTATGCCCCTGTGATAGGGCTGAAGTTGAAACTGTGGAGCATGTCTTATCATACTGCCCTATATATAACACAGCCAGAATTAAATTATTGTCTCTCCTTGGAATTGATCCCTCTGGTTCTAATGTTAGTAATTTGGTCTTATATTGTCTAGGGGATGGCTCCTCCTATATTACTTTTCGGGTTTCTAAATTTCTTTTAAGAGCTGTAACTACTAGAGGAGAACGTTGTAATTCCCTTTAGCCAAGACTTCTGGTGTTAATTGTCTGTGATTATATTTTTCTTGTGTTTTCTTTTGTTGCACTTGCATTTTGGTCTGTGACCGCAAAATAAAAAAAAATTATTATTATTATATGCAATTAAGATGTTCTCATATACTAAAAATGATCTGATCTGCAAGATAACTTAATAGAATTTATAATAGGTAAAATATAAGGAATAGAATTTAAGTGTATTCTTCTAGGGCAAAGAGTAAAGGAACTTTACTTAGAACAATTATGAAGTGATACAGTTCTTCCTGAGGCAAATAAATAAATTCTAAAAGCTTCTGATGCCACAGTGATAAAAAAGAGAAAACATTGCAATATACGATTTAATCCAAGGAGAAAGGGAGGAGATATAGGAAGGGATATTAGAATCTCTTAGTTTCAATTGTGTAGCACCATTAGCTCATTATATAACATCATTGGGAGATTAAAAAAGAGGCCAGTTTAGATTGTGCGTGTCATTTAAATATATGTTGGTAAGTAAGAAAAGGAAAGACAAAGATTTTAAAGAAGGAACAATAAAGAAACAGGATTTTAACTATAGTTCCCTACAATTCAAAATGTTCAAAACATTCTGACCAACAATACAAGCATAATATGTGGCACACGGGTTTATACTTAAGCAAATGATATCCTGTAATGCACAAGAATTTCTTAATGGGAGAGTCCTGAAAAAACGTTGGAATCACCTTTTCTTGGCCTAAAGAACTAATAAAAACAAACAGTGCTTTTTTTGTGTAAAAAAAAAAAAAGGTGCCGGAACTCACACACATCATACAACCTGCCTTGCCTACCCTACAAGGTTCCATCCAAAAAAGGTGCCGGAACACTGTTCTGGGCGTTCTATGACAAAAAAGCCCTGAAAATAAATATTTAAAATCTTCTAAAGTCATTAATTGCATAAGGTGCTTTATTTGATATTACACCATTGTTGTAAAACACTAATCCTAACAGTGATATTAATATTGCACAATTTGTTCAGTTAGTGCTCTAAATATTGTAAGCAAAACAGTCCTTTTCCTCATTGGTTTTGATCTTCTTATCAAAAGTCCACTGGAAGATATTATTTTACAATGTTGCCAAGGTGTGCCAATACTTAGTGTTATGTTTTCAGTTCAGTGAGGCATTGAAGAGGCAAATGGTGCAAACAACAACTCTTTATTCAGTTAACAACAGAAGCAGCCTTAACTGCTGCTTAACTACTATTTATACAGCTCACCACTAGGTGGCAGACAATAGAATTAAAGCGGTATTTCCCTCTTAAAGACAAGCTAATTAACATGTATACAGTCTGGAGCTTAAACAGGTGCAGCCTTTTGACCGTTTCCAACAGTTTCCAAGTAAATTAACCTCAATACATAACACCCCTTCCCCCTAGATAGTTCATAATGACAAATATTAAATATAGTCCTGTAAATATTTTGGTGGCCTTCTTGACTGTTCCGAGAACCTCGGCACCACTGTAGGTCCCCGATCTAATAGCTCGCCTGCCAGGCT
The DNA here is from genome assembly GCF_016545835.1 of Crotalus tigris. Taxonomy (NCBI): domain Eukaryota; kingdom Metazoa; phylum Chordata; class Lepidosauria; order Squamata; family Viperidae; genus Crotalus; species Crotalus tigris. The sequence goes on along the minus strand of NW_024098271.1, from coordinate 796,055 downwards.
GGGTAGACCAGGGCTTTGGGACCCGTTTACTACTGATAGCCCTGAGTCTCTGTGGCTGGTCTGTCTGGGTAGACCCAAGCTAGTGTCCATAGGTGGAATGGTTTCCACTGGGCTGGGAATCGGAGGTGACTGCCGGAATTGCTCAGTGGGTACAGTCTCTGTGTTTGGGGCCAACTTGCTGTCCGCTAGTGCCCTGTCCTGGGAGTCTTGCCCACACTCGAAGACTCTGATGCACAGCTGCTGTCAGTCTCCCCCTGGTTTTGGCTTTCGTGAGAGTCATGAGCCAGTGGCTGGGTCGCTAGCCTCCTGCACAGTTGGTTGATATGCCTGCATATCACACAACCGTCTTCCAGGACCACTTTGTAAGAGAGTGATCCTGACATCTTACCAACCACAGCTACCACCTACGCCCCTTGCCCGTAGTTTTGAGCCCAAACTGGGTCGCCAACTTGCAATCTCCTCGGTGGCATTGGCTATGCTGATTCTGATGCAACTCGGTCTGGATGCAGACGATCCAGCTTAGTGATTAAGTGACGGCCTCATCTTAATTCTGCTGGGCTTCTGCCCATGGAAGTGCAGGGAGTCGTGCATTGGCAGAGTAAGAAGTCTGCCAGTCTATGCTGCCAGTTGCCAGTTACGATCCTTTTTAAGGATTCTTTGGTCGTTCGGACCATGCGTTCCGCTTGGCTATTAGAGGCCGGGTGAAAAGGTGCCAAAGTGGCACGCCTGATCATGTTAGCCCTTAAAAAGGACTGGAATTCTGCAGCGGTAAATAGAGCCCCATTGCCTGAGACTATCACATCGGGTAACCCGTGTGTTGCAAAAATCCTGTGCAGTTCCTGAATTATCCTGGTAGTAGTCATAGTTGGGACAGGCGCGACCTCCAACCACTTAGAGTGACTGTCCACCACAATAAGGAACAGCTGTCCCTGAAAGAGGCCTGCAAAATCGATGTGGTTTCTTGACCACGGGGTTTGGGTGGTTCCCCATCAATGCAATCAACTCCCCTGTGGGTAACTATAGTTTGAGCTTCTGCCATGGCATCGTCTATGGGCAGTTGCTGGTAGGCTTGAGCCAAATCTAATTTGGTGAATATGCAACCTCCCTGTAGTGACGCCAAAATGTGGCTTATAGGCACCGGACATGAATGTTGTTGAAGCACTCTATTAATAGTGCACTTATAATCCGCACATATGTGCACCTCCCCGTTGGCCTTAAGCGGGGTAACTATGGGGGTTTCTCACCTACTGCTGTCTATTGGCTGCAACACACCTTGTTGCACCAGCTTGACCAGCTCTGCGTTGATTTTGGGTTTAAAGGCAAAAAGCACTCTACAAGGCTTGATCCTTAATGGGTTAAGGTAAAATCAAGGTGGAGGGTAATTGGAGGACCCTTGTGCTTCCCTAAGTCTTGGCTGAATACATCAGCAAACTCTTGGCAAACTAATGATAGGTCTGCTGCTTGCATTCTGTTTATGCCAGTCACGTGGATGCCCAATGTATCAAATCAGTCTAGCCCGATGAGGCTTGTGCGGTTGCCTTCAACAACTATGACGTCCAGGGGACCCTCAAACTCTTTGAACTGCATTTTGAGTGTGGCTTCTCCTTTAACTGCTACGTGGGAGTTTTGGAAATCAGTTAACAGGAGATTCGACGGCTTGAGTTTGACTCATTTGCCACTGCGACTGCAAATGTGGTTAAAAGTTCCTTGGGAAATTATAGACAGGACTGACCCCGTGTCTAGTTCCATGCTGCATGGGACTCCATGAAGCTTGACTTTGAGTCTCAGCTTCTCCTTCATGGGGCAATGGGCGCCTGTTCTAAACACATGCCTTCTGCTGGCACAAAACCCCACTCTGTGTTGCCCTGGCCCCCCAGTACCTTTCCTGAGAAATTCTTCTTGTGGAATGTCTCTCTGGCAACCTTTACAGACGGCGGCGATGTGCTCTTGCTTGCCGCACGTTGCAGCACGTTGCTGTGCAGAACCTGCACTCCAAGCTTCTATGTCGGCCTCAACAGCCCATACATCGAGTGAAGGGAACTTCCTTGTTAAGTGGTCATTGAACTCTTGCTGGTGGCTTCTGCAGCAAATTGATTTCATGGTTTATGTCGGGGACCTCGCCTCTTTCCGCATCCTTGTGGTGGACAGTTTCTGGGCTGGGAGTGTTCTTGGAGGACTGTAAGGCTTTTACGGCTCCCCCAGTGGCTTCTTCGGCCATGATTTCTTTTAGAGCCTCTTGAAACGACAAAGTCTCTTTTGCAAACAACTTCTGCTGAAGATTCTTGTTTCTCAGCCCGCAAACTAAATGGTCTCTCAGTCTCTCTTCTAGGTGTTGGAAATTGCAGAGCCAGGACGCCTGTTGTAGGGCAGCTATGAACTTGGCGGCAGATTCGCCTGGTTGTTGCTCCCTTTGTTCGAAGGCGTGTCTCGAGGCAATGACTGAGAGCTTTGGTTCGAAATGATCCTTTAGCATTTTCTTGAGCTCAGCGTAGGTGACTGATTCGAGTGTGGCTGGTGCAACCAGGTTTTTGGCGATATCGAACATCGCCTGGCCACACACGCACAGCAGCATTGCGCCTTTAAGCCGTCTTCGCTAACTTGGTTAGCTCTCAGGTAGCTCAGTTCAGTTAACAACAGAAGCAGCCCTAACTGCTGGTTAACCACTATTTATACAGCTCACCACTAGGCGGCAGCTAATAGAATTAAAGCAGTATTTCCCTCTTAAAGACAAGCTAATTAACATGTAGACAGTCTGGAGCTTAAACAGGTGTAGCCTTTTGGCCATTTCCAACAGTTTCCAAGTAGATTAACCTCAATACATAACACTTAGAATGTATATGCATGCATATTTGTAGGACTATCAATTTTTTTTGTAAATTAACACTTCCAAAAAAATTAAATCATCAAGGATTATGATTTTGTAGTAATAGAGTACAGTATTTTATCTTTAAACATATAAGGTCTCTATCATTTTTTTTCATTTTAGTTTGAGATTTGACATATTAATACACATTTTATAAGCTCCAGGAGGACCATGAACTTTGTTTAGTATAGATGAACTGACGTATGCTCAAGTGCTTCATTAAAATATTAAAATAAAATCCAGATTCAGACTGAGACCAAGAAGTTTAAAAAAAATAAATAAATTTGTCACCCAACCTTCTCTGTCGTCCACATAAAGAAAACAAACACTTTCTAAAAAAGTGCTCTTTATATATTTAGAAGAATTACATAGCCAATAATTCTGGCAGTTCACAACAATAATAAAACCAACAACTATAAAACAATAATAAAAATAAGATAGTCCTCAACTTACAACCACAATTGAGCCCAATATTTCTGTTGCTAAGTGAGACATTTGTTAAGTGAGTTTGCCCCATTTTATGAACTTTCTTGCCCCAGTTGTTAAGCGAATCACTGCAGTTAACTTAGTAACATGGTTATTAAGTGAATCTGGCTTCCCCATTGACTTTGCTTGTCAGAAGGTCACAAAAAGGGATCACATGACCTCAGGACACTGCAACAGTGATAAATATGAGTCAGTTGCCAAGCATCTGGATTTTGATCACATGACTATGGGGATGCTGCAATGGTTGTAAGTGTGAAAAATGGTCATAAGTCACTTTTTTCAGGGCCATTGTAACTTCAAATGGTCACTAAATGAACCATTGTAATTTGAGGATTAGCTGTAGTAAAATAACAAAACAAAAACCTTGTGCCTTAATCTTAGGATGCCCCACAGCAAGCTCCTGTGGCCCTCATTCCATATTTTTAATCTACGCCATCTGTCCCAACATCTCAGTTAAGAGCCAGATCTCAATGGCTTTCTAAAAGGCTAAAGGGGAAGGGCCCTGCTGAATTGCCAGAGGAAACTGTTCCATAAGGTGGGGGCAACCATGCAACGTCATGCTTCTGAGGACCCACTAGTTGGCAGGATTTCAGGGAAGGGATTTGTGTGTGTGCCTATCCTATCTGATCTAATGGGATGGGCAGATATTCTCTGGGAGAGGCGGTCCTACAAATAACAGAGTCTTGTGCCATTTAGGGCTTTAAAGTGATAACCAGTTCTTTAAATTGTATTTAAAAGGAAATTGGGAGCCAGTGCAACTTATTCAATAAAGGTGTCATGTGTCCTTTTTAGTCTGTGGGAAAAAAACCAGGAACACAGAAACGGGTTGACAAGCAGTTTAATCTGTACAGAAACAAAGTCAGTGCTGGGAGTAATCTGCTCCCAGAGCTTTACACAGCCTCCCCCATCACGCAGTTCTGCCCCCAGTCAACAGGCCAGCATCCGGCGTTCGGCTGTGAAAAGCAGCATTCCAGCGCCTGGCCGCCCTCCTGCCGCTATTTAGTTCAGGCGTGTTTCCCAGTGTCTCTCGCTCTGGGCTCCTCTGGCCTGCAATGGCTTTGCCAGGGCCTCTTTCACCGTTGGAGGCAACCTGCCCCAACCGGCACCGAGCCCCATGCTGCCAATTAGGACCCATGGGGCTGTTTCGGCTCTCACCAACATTGGCAAGCCGCCCCTGGGTAGAAGCCACGGGGCTTCCATGGAGTGCCCCACCCTTCAGCGATGTCGCCACACCGCCTCCTGCACCGCCAGCGTCCTCGAGCCAGAACCTGCTGCAATGGACAGCCGACTGGTCAGTCCTGCCAGCTGCTGACTGGTAGGCCTGTTATGCGCTACTGACATCCTTGGCCTGGACCCGGTCGGTCCTGCCAGTTGATGACACCGGAGCCTCCTGTGCCACCTGGTAGGTCTGCTGTGCTGGCTCAGATGGGACCGCACCGCACTGCACGGCGTTTCTGGTGGCTGGCTGTTTGCTTCTCCCCCCCCCCATGAATGTCGAGCCCTCGGGGGCTTGACAGGTATAACATGGACAAATACTATACACATTGCTGCATTCTGGACCACTTGTAACTTCCACGTGGTCTTCAAGGGCAACTCCCATGTAAAAATAAAGGTAAAGAAGTCCCTAGAGATTTTACTGCACTGGTCATAGCTGACTATAGGAGGCAATGCTCATCTCTGTTTCAAGGCCATTGAGCCAATGCTGTTCAAAGACATTTCTACAGTCATATGGCCACCATGGAGTGCTGTTACCTTTCCACTGAAGTGGTACTATTTATCTACCTGCATTCACATACTTTAGAACTGCTAGGTTGGCAAGAGCTGGGGAGGGTATGGGAGTTCTTGAATCTGGACTGTTGGTTTTCCAGCCGACAAGCCCAGAATCTTAACTACTGAGCCATTGCACTACCCCATTGCCTGATGTAAAGCACATAGCAATAATCTAATCAGGAAATAATGAAGATGTGGGGTGACTATGAACAAGACTAACTGCTCCAAAAGAGAGTGCAACTGACTCACAAAATAGATCTGCTCAAAGGTCCACCTAGCTATGGCTGCCACCTGCTCATCAAGCAGGTGCCATGAGTACAGGGATATCCAAATTGCACACCAACTCAGTGTAGGAGAGTGCATCCCCTTCCAATGATAAAGATAAATCACCAGACCCAGGAGAGCCAAAAACCCAAAGCAACTCTGTGTTGTTAGGCCTGAGCTGCAGTTGATTTATCCCCAACCAACCTCCAGATACTTGTATAGCACTGTAACAGCATCACATGCATGGCCAGGGCTAGAGATGCATACCTGGGTATCATTAATATACTCCAGTTGCTCTGCTGGCCCAGCTAACTGGTACATTGTGGGCATCCACCAAATCAACCAAGACCATCATACACATACACTTATCATCCACTATATCAGGGGTGTCAAACTGCCGGCCCACGGGCCGGATGCGTCATCCGGAAGCCGCACCCACCCCATTGCTGGCAATGGAAAAACCGTCCTGATACATTGCACGACATCACATGACGTCTTGGGTTTGACATGTCTGCATTATATTATCAAAGTCCTCAACAAAATGAGCCTACCAAGCAGGCATCCATATCAGTACCATGATGGGGAAAAAAGGCAATTCCTTCCTATCCTTCTTTTGGGCATATCAGGCAACCCTTAGCAATATAAGTCTCAACAGACAAGTTTCATTAGGTTGTCATTTTAGTAAGGCCCTGATACTTTTTGTTTCTTTGCTTTCTTTGCTTTTTTTTTAAGTTCATGATGTACTTTTTGTCTCCTACTCTTGTATGCAATTACCTTGGGTCATCCTTTTTCTTGCCCTAAACTAGGATTTGCTTTAAGAATAGCTAACTGAATAAGCCATAGTTGCTTAATTAAACATAACAGTAAGCAGTAAACAAAAATGGCTATGTCACAATGCCTAAGTACATCTGCCTTGCCAAGCCAAAGTTAAATAAAGACTGCTAGAATTAACCTAAAACCAAAACAAAAATAGTTGTTTTGGTAATCATGACTGATCACTACTGATTTAGACATTCCTTTCTAACTATTCATATAATGAGAAGTGTCAAGAGAGAAAAGGCAAAAGGAGGGTTTGATGTAAAGTTCTATAAATGCAGTGCTTTTTTTGTAAAAAAAAAAAAAAAAGGTGTCGGAACTCACACATGTCATACAACCCGCCTTGCCTACTCTATAAGGTTCCATCCAAAAAAGGTGCCGGAACTCTGTTCTGGGCGTTCTATGACAAAAAAAAAAAAAAACCCTGTGTGAATGTTTACATAATAATTAATTATCATATCGGTATCCTTCATTCACAATATTTTGGAAAAATAATAATTAAGGAATATATGAGATTGCTTCTAAACTGTTATAACCATCTTTGCTTGTTCTGTCTTTTTGGCATGGATTAAGTGGTGCTTAAGAGGCATTTACCATATGACTGTCACTAATGTGAGTTTTGTCTAGTTCTACGATCAATTTTCTCATTTTCCAACAACTTTCTCCTGAAGTAATATCATCTCCTTTCCAGTCTAGTTCGGCATTAATTTGTATTTTTTCTTTCTTAACGCTGGTTCTTAATACACTTTGTTTATTATTGCTTTTCTTTAGGTGCTAAGTAGATAGAATAATTAATAAGAGACTCATTTTCTTGTTGTTCTCCTCTTAGTTCACTATTTTGGTTGTAATTGTCTTCCCATTCCTAACCTATCCTCCGAATGCAATGGATTTCAACTCTTAATTCCCAACCAGCATTATTTGAAAAAGACTGTTCTGAGGACTGCAGTGCTTGATCTGGTCTTCTCTAGGTGTGCATGATATGCAGGACCTTTAATATATACAAAGCAATCTGATATATAGTTTATTTTAGGAACTAACATTACATACTCATTATACAGGTCAACATTTCCTGATGTGTTTATTTTGGATTAGAATAAAAGGATGTTCAAAATTACTCTACATGTCTGGTTTTTTTTTCCAATTTAACTATTTCTTATATAATCAAATGTGGTCTAAACCTCTAGAACAGTGGTTCTCAACCTGTGAGTCGGGACCCCATTTGGGGTTAAACGACCATTTCATGGGGGTCGCCAAACAATGCAGTCTGCCATTTTTTCCCCCCTTTTCCTTAGCTATGCTACTCCCTTTTATTCTATTGGCTTTTGAAAGCCAATAGAATAGACTCTCTTGAATAGAGTCTAATTCTACTGGCTTTCAAAAGCCAATAGGAATTGTCCAGGCTGTCTCTGCCCTGCTGAGCCTGCCAAAAGTCCCATTCTACAAACGGTGCTGCACCAATTGAGTAGTCCTCAACTTACGACCGGTTGATAGTCCTTGACTTACGACCGGTTGGGGGTCGCGGCATTAAAAAGGTTGAGAACCACTGCTCTAGAAATAGATTTTGTACTAAATATTAAGCATTTCTTGGCCTACTTCATGTGTGGCATTTATTTGTCCTACACTGAGACAGTTCCTCCAAAGAACAATATACATCATCATATGTGAAATCTAGAATATAATTATTTTGTGGTTAATTCAGAGATAAACAAGAACACATTATTGTATAATTTTTTCATGTTTTGCTATGTGACAGTTTTTCAATGAAGAAAAAGTAGGGAAAAAGGTGCTGCTAAAGTGCCTGTACTCCACTTTTGAAAAAAGACACTGAATTATTCACTGGTTTATACCAGGATAACTTCAGAATCATCTGCTACCTATTATCCTGGAAATAGATCAGTATATATTCATATGAAAAACAAATTAATTTAGAAGGCTAAAGCTAAAATGTTATATGCTTAGGAGTAATTTTTATTGTGCTTTAAGAATTACTTTTATGTATACTCTTATTTTTTTGAAGATGGTTTTGTCACAGGTGGGAATTTGATCCGAGTGGGGAGACTATACTTCTTCTACCTCAAGTATAGTTCTGACAGGGCAAACTATACCAAATGGATAACTGTAAAGATATGAGATGTAACTTTGGTGGAGACAACTTGAGCTATTAAAATTCTAAAATCTGAATCCATACAACTGGTTGACTAAAAATGACATTACAGGAATGAGAAGCATGGAAAGAGGGAAATGACAGATTTGTTAGACAGATGGGCTGCCTTTCTCTTTATAGAAAGGGAAGAAAAGATAAGAGTTGCTTAAGTCAGTAATAAAAAAGTTTTCTAGTTTTGGAAACAGGATTTACAGAGTGGATAACAACAGAAACATTCATGAAAGCCTAAACATGTAAGGCAAGCTGAACATAGTGTGCAAATCAGAAATATACATCTGGTCCTTTTGTAAATAGTAGAGAAAAGATCATTAATCTGAACTTAAAATTAATCAAATTAATGAAATACTATATGAAGCAGCTGTCCCTGAACATTGGGAATCAGGCCTATTTTAGACTGTTGCTCAGGAATTTGGTTGCTTCTGATTCTTCTGGAAGTCATTATTTCTCTACTATTGTGCATCATAGCTACTTCTTTGAATTGTTGGAAGCTCTTTCTGGTATCATCTTGTCTTCTGTGCTCTTTTTCAATTACCTAAACTTTTTCAAAATATTTTTTTCAAATATCCAGATCTATTCCACAAGATGTTGACTCCAACTCCACAGTCATGTGTTACAACAGGTCCAACTCTGGGCTTGACAATATGGCATCTTTGTTCTCAAATAGTTACAATAAATTTAATATTACTTGCTATAGTCTTCTGTTATAATAGAAATTCTAGTGTGCAAATAGTGAGTGATATATGTGCCTGGAGAAAAATATTGAGCTGCTAATATAACAGATAAGACATGTCCAGGAAATATATATTCATGTATTCCTTCCCCTGAATATTGTATCTAACTGACTGCACGTACTATTATTTTCTACTGTTACGTTCTGGGCTATTTTGCTAGAGTATGGACAGATGAGATAAAAACCTGCCTAATATTTTGTCTGCCACATTAGATTCAGTAAGTGATACAAATGTGATCTGGTTATTTGTTTGGCCTCCGGTTTGATGTCTTGGCGTAACAGACACAGGAAGATGGGCTCCATCTTCTATGTTCAATTTTGCCCCGCTGGGGACTCTAAAAAGGGCTAAAAGTCACCCCGGAGAGGCAATGAAGAAGGAGGGGACCCTCATAGATTGCGGAGGAGTGGTGGCTCTTCCGTTTGATCTGAGGAAGCCCTCCAAACCAGCTGGGGAAAGACTGGCTACATTCGCGTGGCCAGTCAGAAGCTGCTGACAACTGAAGAAAATAAGTATTAACCAGCAACTTTTGAGCAACGTGGATAAAACTGGGTGAGACTCTATCCTCTCTTTATAACTTTAAGACTTTTTCCTAGAAAACTGCCCAAAGCAAAGAATCCTCCCCGATGAGAGGGAAAAGGAATATCTGCCCCATTCCCTCAGGAAAAAAAGTGGCGAGCTAACTGCTTGGGTGAAAACGGAGAAAATTATAAGATTAATTTGGAATCAATATAGATATATAGCCTTGAAATTTGGGGACTAAAAGTGCTTTTGAGACTTTTTTAGAAAAGAGACTTGAAAAGCTTGCAATATACGTTTGAAGCTGGAAGAAGGTGTTAACGACATCTAGTGGCAAACCACAGCATTACAATTTATTATGCTTAAAGGAAATATGGCCTGAAGCCCAGACTCAGATAAGGCTTGGGTGTCTTTGGAAACTTTCACTTTTGAAGACTGCAGCTGGAGAAGGAAAAAAAAACTCAGGGGCTGCTTATCTGCGGGGCAGAGACGATAAACTATTTTGAAATTGGCCTACTTGGATTATGAATATAAATACTAACTGACTTTTAGAGCTGTGTTGTAGAACTATTCCCCTGTGAAGAAATAGGCATGACTGATCGAGATGATGGAACACTTTGAATTTTAAACTTTTGATTGATGAATAACTTTTAATTGTTTCTTTTCTCACTGGACAGAAAGGATATGTTTTTCATTGGACAGAAAAAGCTGGACTTTGGTTATATTTGTTTAGAGGAGGCCTAAGGATGGATTGAGAGGCTGGGTGAATAATTTGGAGTTCAAATGAAAATTGACTGAAACTTTTTAAATCTCAAGATAGATTGGACTATAAAGACCACATATAAAAACAAAATGGATGTTCCACACTTAGTCTTAAATGGTAAAAAAAACATCTCTAACATTTGTCTCCAAAACCTCCCAGCTTCACAAGATCTCAGAACACATTTCAGGATAAGGAAGAAGAGCTGATTGAACAGAAGATCAAGTTGTCAGGAGAATTGTGGAAAATTGGAGAAGGAGGGAGGCTGTTTAATTAATATAAAATTCATTAAAAAATATTATGCAGCCCAATATACAGCCCAAGATTAAGCCCACAAACATTAAAATTTACACACACAAAATTGTTGTAATAATTTACACAGAAGCCCAACTTTGGATCTGTAGTTTTAGCCTATTTGAAGTGGCTAGTAACTGTTTTTCATTGAACAGAGCCATCACAGGTGTGGCCTTTTTCTATGTTACAGACACGTGATAATTAGTAATCCATAGCATGCAAAGCATGCACCCCTCCAGAGATTGTAGGTATCTTGGTGGGTGATGTATTTAAATTACCATTCATTCGAGTCTGGCAGCCAATGAAGATATTTTACTACATGTAAGGTACTAGCTATAGCTTCTGGAGCAATCTCAAGGGTGACATCACATGAACTGCATTACAGCAGTTATTTTAGAGGTTATCCCATGAATCAGCAAAGCCAAGCTATCCCTATCCAGGGCTTGAGAATCCCTCATTTGTAGTGCTTTTTAAAAAAAAAGAAATAAAGAGCCAGGAATTGATCTTCAGCACCTGGTTCATAGGTGAACTCATTGCTGGTCATGCACAAGCTCTCTTAATGTATATGCTTTAACTGCATATCATTAAGCTGTGGTAATATTTTAGCCTAAACTTTCTAAGAAGCTAGAGCTTCATAAAAATATAAAACATAAAAAATAGTTCCTTCAGGCATCCTAAAGTAGAAATCCATTGTTACTTTCTAGAAATTGGTTCACATAAGTGAATGTTCCATAATTGTGTCCAAACAATACTATCAAAAGCAAGATCAGGGGTGGTGGTGGTGGGAATCTTTTTCTCTATCTCTCTTCTCAAGTTATTAAAAAAATTTATATAACTGCCCAACTTAAGCAGATAACTCTAGATGCGAACAATACAAAACCAATATAAAGGTATACAAAAGTATAATTAAAAACAAATATAATAAATACAAAAGCTGAAGGAACTTACAAATAAACCACAGCCCAAAATTCATATATATTGGGCTGTGCTAATGACTCATCCCTAAAACCCTCTCACATTCTTAATCAGCTGAAGTTTCCAAATGCTTTCCAAGGGCCGACCCATGTAGAGAACATGGGAACTGACTGAAGTATTGTATGAGTAACCCTGAGCAAAGTTTTTGAATATAGGAATGGGCACAACTGGTGCACAAGATGGATTTGGACAAAGACCCTCCTAACCGGTACATCACCTGCTCCTCAGGCAGGAATTGAAAATCCACGAGGACTCCCAGATGTACCAACTCTGGGGAGTGCTACTCTATCTGGAGTTATTGATAGAACAGCTCTGGAATCATGGGGCTCTGAAATGTGGAGACATTTGGTCTTGCTTGGGTTGAAATGTTCATCCCTATCCATGCCCTCATCAACCTCTAGCACTGGTAACCGCTTTTACTGACTCATTTGAACAATCGAGTATAGATCTGTATACCTGAGTACTAACAGCATGCTGGTGATATCCCCCCCCCCACTCCACCCTGCTGATAGATGATCTTACCCAGCAGCTTCATTCTCTGGGCTGCTCAGCCAAAATCTATCTCTGAGCAGATCCAAGTAACTTTACCTAATAGATATTTAGAATAGTCCTTGGGATAATCCAAGTCAATTCTGTCCCAAAATAATTTAAAAAGCTTAGATGAGATAGATCTGTAGATAAACAATATGCTAACAGAATTTCTATAGTTAGGTTACAGCTATGTTGGAATCATTTTCCCCAAAAGATGGCATTTACCCATGGACATCTATTATAATCTTTTGGGTCCAGAGATATTTTTCTCAGAATAATTAAGATCTTCTTAAGGACCATAGAAACCAACTCTTCAGGAATGAATTCACTATTTGTAAAACCCATCCAAGCAATCCTGAATTTTACAAAAATTCCTCTTTGAATTTTTCTGTTAGTTTTATTTTCTTTTTCTTGGTCTCTAGCACTACAATAATCTAAATTACTGGTTTCCAAACTCCATTTTGATGGCCTTTTCTGGAACAGTATTTAACAATGTAGATATTACAGATGTGAATGGATGTTAAATGGTGGACATAGTACAGTACAACACATTTGTTTACCCTGCACATGTAGAAATATTGGCTTGAGTTCATCATTTAAGCAACTGAGACTTAAATTATATTTTGAGCCAAAATAATGAGCATGACTGAAAAGGTGCTAGTTCAAAATTTAAAATAGAATATTAATTTATAGGATTTGTAATTAATTTATAATTTAAATCAGTATGTTGAAATGAAAATTGATTATTTGTTTTGATAATTGATAATTTGCTTGTAATTTCCTTATAAATAACTGCAATAACTATTTGGAGGATCCACTTCCAAAAATCAGATTTACATTTCTTAATATTTTTAGGGTTATTGCCATTAATACTATAGAAGTTGCTTTGGTTCAACCCTATATTCTGAGAACTGAACACTTTCGTTTTATATTTTCTCGTGTTAATTCTATACTGTGAATATAGTCTTGGTGATAACTTCCACATCCTTTCATGGTAAGCAGTGTTACACAAAGTAGGGAAGAAGAGAAAGTAAACAAAAGAAATTAAAGTCATGATATGACATCATGTACTATGCCCCAATTTGGTAAGCTTAAAATTCAGTAGAATTAATTTGAGTTCACACTTTCCCTCCCAAATAATGAACAAAGTCCATTATTTCCAAAGGAGGATGAACAGCGTTCATATATTTTATAGAAATGTATGTACCTTGTATAAATCGAATTTAATCAACTTGATTTCAATAGACATCTGTACCCTACAAATGGTCCATAAAGTTATTTTTTTTATGTCTAACAAAATTTAATTGCATGCAAATCATCCTTTTTTTCCTATCAAATCCACCCACCACTTTACACACTGCTGTGTATATCTCTCTGTGTGTCCTTTTTAAAAAGAATATTGTCAGTCTATCATAACTTTCCTGACCTATATTCTTTCATACAGTTTTGTAATTTGATCCTTGTTCATTCTCTCTATACAACCAAAGTGAGGGTAGAGGTTCATTCTCTGAGTTTGTTGGTTGGTTTCTGAACATTTTGTTACAGGCTAGTAACATCTTCAATGGAATTTAGGGAATGTCAGTGTTGGTGTTTTTCTGCTTATAAAGGCTTTGTGTGGTCAGTAGGTCTTGTGATGGGAGGGTCACTTCAAGTGGAGTGATGAGTCAGGTGTGGGTGACGTCAGGTGAGGGTCTTGTGATGGGTCAACCAAAGTGCCTCAATATATATCAACAGTGGGAAAGAAATACTTCAAGATGGTTTGATTAAAATCAAAATCACTAAGTAGAATGTGTTGTAAAAAATAAAAATAGGAAGAAGATCAATTTCTTCTTCTTTTCATTCTCTGGGATTGCAAAATCTGTAGACTGAAGAAACAGTTTATAACCAATCTATAGCAGTCTATAGCCATTAAAATTTCACAAAAGCAGTGCTTTTGCCACATGTATCTCTTTAGGAAGTATTCATTTCATGCCTGATGAAAAGTTCTTTTCTGTGTATCTGAGTTGGAAGTTGGGCCATCTTTCCAGCTGATGTAAACTAACCAGGAAGATTCACCGTGTGAAAGAGAGTCCCAAAGATTATTTAGCCTTATGCCATTTATTAGTTTATTTTGCCATCAAATCTAGCTGACACATAACAGACTATTTTTCAAAAGTCAATTCTACCCCTTTAAATTGTGTCCAGTGCGCAATTGGACTAAGGTTAAACAATATAGAAGACAAGATAAACTTTTCGGCATCATAGTTTATTCACTAGAGTCTATGCATGTGCCAGTAGGAACAACCAGTTCTACTGTAAAACAGTGCCTCTGACACCAAAGCATCTTAGAAAGCCAAAAAGGATACCATGTTTGATGTACTTAGTTACTGAGAAGTTTAAAAGAATTATCAGGATCCTACTCTTTGGATCTGATAATTTTTAATTATAGATCATTATTCATCAAGACAAAGCAGTGTCTGAGACATTTCGTATAACCATAAAACCCATTAAATTATTAGAAAAACATTGATTAGCTCCCTAGAGTTATTGTAAAAAGCAGAGACTTTGGTAAGATACTTTCATATTCTGATAAATGTTCTGGAAACAATAACAATTAATGTTTAAATTCAAAAACTGAACTTAGATCCAAGAGTATTATAAGCAAACATCCGATTTTATCATATTTGTTGTCACAGGCCAATTATTAGTCAAAATTGTTAGCTGTTCTTTTATTGAAAGTTACTAAAATAACATGCTAAAGGTTAGAGAATAACATTGTACCATTTTAAAAGGGCCAATCCAAGTATAAATATTCTGTGCCACTCCCCACATGGAGACTCTAAGCATTTTCCTCCACAAATAGAGGGATCTAAAACAAGACTACAGGGATAGAAATAGTTTTTCTTTTATAACAGAGGAATGCTGCTGCCATGAAATTAAACAAGTCCTTATTTTTGATTCAAAATAGTATGGTAAGTTAATTTAATCATTATAGAAATGTGTTTTACATAGTTATAGGTAAAAATAACTTATCCATCAATTTGGGTCAAATATAGATGGTGAGCCAAATGAAACAAAAATACATCATCTGAATGAATTTATGAAATGATACCTGTTATGGGTGTGTGCACATCTTTGAGGCTTCTGATTAAAAACTTCAGGTTCACAGAACAGTTTCCCCCCTTTTTTATTCATAGAAAAGACCGTAAGAAGCAACTTCAGCTATACTTTATTAGAACAGTCAAGTCATTTAACTTTTTTGGCTTGATTAAATGTTTTGTGTTCTTTTGCAAGCAAATCCCTCTCCTGTCTGATACTCTTTTGTGGTATTAAATAGTAAAACTATTCATATCTAGATTAAAGAATAATATCTAAATTTAAGAAAATAACTTATAGAATTTATAGGCAAACTTTCATTTGTCTCTCAGCATCTGACCTGATCTAGTGATGACTCCCCCATAAATAAATCTTGCCTATAATCATGTCCATAAGAAAGCTCATTTTTTTCAGAATGCTCTTTCTTCAATCTTAAAGTATCATTCTCTGTATTTTAAAACTTCCTTTAGACAACTGTGTATCTGCACTTCTCCTTTCTCCCATAACCACCATACCATAAGAGAATCTAAACCACCATCTATTCCTAACTCCTTAGCAGCAAAGCATAGCCTTGAGAATTATGACAGAGATATTTGGATATCTGCAAATACCAGCAAGACATTATAGAGCAGACATGTCAAACACAAGGCCCGGGGGCCAGATGCGGCCCACAAAGTGGTTTCATGTGGTCCGCGAAGCCATCCTGGAAACAGTGAGGGAATGGCCCTCGTTGCCTTGGCCCTGGCCCAGGCTGGCCGGAGCCAATGTACAATTTTATGGTGGCCATCTATGCTAAAACACATTCAGTCTTAGCTCCACAAGGCCGTCTGGAAACAGCGAGGAACCAGCCCCTGCCACGTCGCCCCCGCCCCCTGGGTGCATGCTGGGGAGGTGTCACCCTTTGTGAGGAATGAAGAAATGGACCATTGCGCTGGCCACTTCCAGGCGATGGTGCATTTCTTCATTCCTCACAAAGGGTGACACCTCCCCAGCTGAGTTTCTTGCCTGTTTTTCTTCCTCCCTCATCTCAAATATTTTCCCATCACTCTGTACTTAGGAAAGAAGGAAGGAAAGAAGGAAAGGAGAGGGAGGGTCTGAGGGAAGTCCTACTTAGTCCTGCCCTGCTACCCTTTCACCATCCCCTTGCCCCCTCCTCCTGGCCTATCCTGGGGGTCTCCCATCCTATTGCTAAGGAAGCTTTGGATACAAAGCTGGATCTCCTCCCATGGAGAGGGAATGGGCCTCCCTCTGACTTTGCTCTTGTACCCATCATGAGCAACCTGGTTAAGGAGAGCAAGCACAACAGCAGCAGCAGCCTTGAGGAGGAGGTAAGTGCAGCTGGGCGCCCCCTTGGGGAAGTGGGGCTAGGCTTGGTGCCGCAGGTGCTCAAGGGCCAGGCTGGGCATTTGACCTCTGCTGCCCAGGGCTCCGGGCACCCCGCATCACCATCCAGCCCCCCCCCCCGCATGGCCTGAGAGGAACAGTGAGGCTCTTCCAGTGGACCATGCCTTGGCACTTGCCCTGGTCCCACCCCCTTCTGCCAGAGACCCTCATATCTGTCCGACTCCTGCCCAGGCCCCCACAGGCATCCTTGACGCAAACAATGTAGAGCTGGCCATGCGCACCCAGGAGGCCACACCCACTCCATCCACGCTCACCCAGTAGGCCACACCCATCCGGCCTCCTGAGGGCAACCACAATGCTGATGTGGTCCTCAATGAAATTGAGTTTGATACCCCTGCTATAGAGGAAATCAGTCTCATCATAATGTCTGAATTCATATAATGTATTTTATAAATTAGAAATACATAATTGATTTTGCTTTATAAAACATAGAGCACTTCTTTGTCAAGTAGAATAACTTTATCTCAGGCCCCATGATGGTGGCCTTCTCTTGCCCCAAGTCATGATTTAAGCCTATCACAAAACATAACACAGAACAGATAATAGAAAAAATCTAAGACAATGCATTCCTATGTTAACAGCATCTTCCATTACACACCATTACATTACATTAAGGTTACATTACATTAAGGTTCAGTAAAGCTAAAACACTCTTGAATTGTGCATGCTTGTGTGGCATGAATTTTAGTGCTTACTATGGAACTTCCTACTAAAACTGCCCTCTTCCAACAGAATATTATTGTGGATCTTATCCAGTAGGTATGAAAACTAGAATTGATTTCAGCAATGTAAAAACATCTCTTCCATACCTTTATCTACAGTTTGACTATATAATAGAAAAACCCACAATAGCCAGCAATTATCTGCATATAGGTATTTATTGTACAAAAGATTTAAAAACTTAAGGCGCTGTTTTTATTATTAATAATAAATCTACAATGATCCTCAGAATGATGGCTTCAAGATACTGCAATAAATGTTATCATTCTATCACATCCCAAAATATTCTGTTATTGGAATGTAAAATATGTTACACATCTAACTCAATGGACCCTTCCAAGACACTGTTGACATACATGGGACACATTTGTGATGAGAAGAGCTGCTGCCTTCCTGACACTCTAGTAAGATGTATAGCATTTCTGTTTGGCATATTCAGAAGACCAAAGGTTCGTTTTTAGTAGCCATAAATACACTATGTGCTTCTAGCTGATATTTATTATTTATTAAATGTAATTTAAATTAGCACAAGACTAAAAGTTCTATTTGAACACTGTCTAGTTTAATGAAGAGAAGAACTAAGAGTGACATGATAGCATTATCCAATATCTCAGGGGTTGCCACAAAGAAGAGAGAGTCAAGCTATTCTCCAAAGCACCTGAAGGCAGGACAAGAAATAATAGATGGAAACTAATCAAGGAGAGAAGCAATCTAGAACAAAGAACAATTTTTCTGACAGTTAGAACAATTAATCAGTAGAACAGTTTGCCTTCAGAAGTTGTGAATGTTCCATGGAAGTTTTTAAGAAGAGATTGGACAACCATTTGTCTGAAATGGTATAGGGTTTCCTGCCTGAGCAGCGGGTTAGACTAGAAGACCGCATAGGTCCCTTCCAAATCTATTATTCTATTCTGTTCTGTTCTGTTCAATGCATTGAATATTCAGATTTGTCTAGTATAGGGATAAGAGTGTTAGATTAGGAATGCAGTTTCAAGCTCCCACTCAAAAAGAATGTTCTAGGTAATTTGGAGCCAATCATGTATCTTAATGCCACCCATCTCATAGGACTGTTGTGTAGATAAAATTAGAGGCAGAAATAATTTGTATAATGGCTTGAGCTTTTTCAGAACAAAAGGCAACAGAAAAGAAATGGGACAATAAATAAATGAAAGATAACAGGCATTATGATATCACACTTTAGAATGTAGATGTGGCTTATGACTTCCCAATATTACATCATTGCTGTATACAACAATATTACTGTATTAGGTAATTAGATTAGATACCCCTCATTACTGTGTTCCAATTACACCTGAAGTCTTTCAGAATCTTGCAAGTCTGAACATGCTTGGAATTGTTCATCAAGGTTTTTCAGAATGCATTTAATGCACATCTTAATGCACTTCCCCCTCCCTCCCTTTACCTTTATGAGATCTAGAGAGAGTCTTGTATGAGATTTTTTTCTCAAGTTTCAATTCTGCCCTGGGCTCAGGTTGCTTTCATCTGACAGTTGTTTGTAGCAGCAATACCGTCTATGCCTCAAGGCAATTTCCTTAGTGCCTTAGTCAAATACTGCCTCCTTTATCCTTTGGGATGTTGCTCCCTTCCGTACTTTTTGTCTTTGCACTCACTGCCTCTTCCTGCATTCCCTTGCTTGAGCCTAATACAGTCCTCTCATTGTTATTTTGTTTTATTACCCTTGTTGAATCATCCTACAGGTAGTCCTCAATTTAGGACCACAAATGAGGCCAAAATTTATGTTGCTAAGCAAGATAATTGTTAAGTCAGTTTTGCCCCATTTTATGACCTTTCTTGCCACAGTTGTTAAGTGAATTACTGCAGTTGGTAACATGTTGTTAAGTGAATCTGGCTTCCCTATTGACTTTGCTAGGATGCAGACAGCGATTGCACGACACTGGGACACTGCAACTGCCATAAATACATGGCAATTGCCAAGCATCCAAATTTTGATCACATGAACATGGGAATGTACAATGGTCATGAGTGTGAATAACAATAGGTCATTTGTTCAGTGTCATTGTAACTTCAAAGAGTCACTACACAAAAGGTTGTAAATTGTGGATTACTTGTAACTACAGTGCCACAAATTGGAGGTAAATCCCATAATGAGACCTGACAATGGCCAAGAGCAGGAAAATTGAAGAAAGAGACAGAGGAGCTAATTCCAGCTGCACAAGACCAATTCTTAAGAACAAATGCACACAAAGCCAGAATTGAGAAGACAGCAGTAGACAGCAAGTGCTGCCTCTGCAAAGGAACTGAAGAAACAGTGGACCACAAAGTTAGCTCTTGCAAGAAGATTGTACAGACTGACTACAAATAACGGCATGATAAAAGAAGCGACAAAGGTGCATTGGAATATCATGAGGAAGCTAAATTTTTCTGGGACTTTAGAATTCAAATGGACAAGCACCTGCCACATAACTCCCATACTTAACAATTGTCAGTCAGAAAGCAAAAAGATCTGGATAGTGGACATATAGTAGCAGTATCTGGAATAGCAGAATAGAAGACAAAGACTGGAGATCTGCAAATAGAAGTAGATAAACTGTGGCAAAAGAAAGCAAAGATAGTATGAAAAGTAATAGGCACCTTTGATGCAATCCCAAAATATCTGGAGCATACCATCAGCATGGACAAAATCTTCTTTAGCACAATCGAACAACATCTGTATATCCCAGGTCCTTGTGAAGGATTTGATAGGTGGATAAAAATGCCAAATCCAGTCTGAACATCTGGCTAACTATGCAACAAACTATAATGTATTATTGTTATGTATTAAATTTGTAGTCCATCCGAATCTTAGTGACTCTGGATGGATGTCATCCATTCCTGCCCTCTAGAAACAGTAAGAGGCCCATACTGGCAATAGGGCAAACAGAAATTATGGATTTGTCCTCACTCTTTGAGGGAGATGGGCAGTTCAAAATGTGAAAAATAAATACAATAAAAAATGGGATATCACCAGAGAATATTTAGTATCTATATACTTAATATGACCATTTCTAAATAACAACATATAGTGCTTACTTTTTAAATTAAATACATATTTAAAAAAAACCACATGGTGAATATTTACTCACAATTCTTCACCGAACTTGACATACTAAATTATTGCGTACTACTTTTGAAAACAAAATTCTGACCAATAGTGTCAAGTGTGATTCTAGTAATGGATATTCTATTCAGTTTTTCAGCATTGCTTTTTATTTAATATTTGTTCTGGTTTTTTTTAATTATAATTTTTTATTTTTTTATTTTTCCAAACTCTCCCCCATACATATACCATGATATTTATCAGATGTTAACATACATTCTTTTTACATTCTTATATATAAGATACTTTTAATAAAATGAAATAAATACATACACATGACTTTTGATGCTGCTTGCCCATTTCCCCTTTCACTGTATCCACAGGGGGAAGGAAGGAAGTAGGAAGGTTGGAGGAGAAGAGGAGAAGTGGGGAGAAAGGGGAGGAGAGTGGTGAACGAAAGAGGAGAGGAGAGGAAGAAGAGGAAAATAGGGAAGAAAGAGAAGAAAGGTAGAAAGAAGGTAGAGAAGAAGGAATATTTGTTCTGTTTTATTAAATGAGATACAAAATGTTATTCTGAATGAAGATTAATTACTTTTTTTCTGGAAAAAAGCGAGATTTTTTTCCCTGGGAGAAGGGGAAATATAAGCCTTTTCACAAGAGAAGTATCAAATAAAGCATCTCCTGTTTATGTTCAAATAACATCTCCGTTTAAATTCTATTTCTGGAGGATCCATTTAAATACAAAGTCTCAGACCTTTTTTTTTTCTTTGTTCATAAAGCCCCTGCCTCCTTGTCATGACTCAAAAGAATCTATGCAGGTGTTCAAACAGCATTGCCAAATAGCAGAAGAATACTATGAAGTCAAAAAAGAAATTGCACTGCTTGAAGAAAGAAAGTAAGTTTTTTTTCCCCATATCTCACAAACAATAGTTTATCGCTGGGTCATTTACTGGTTTAGTAATTTAATTAAAGTGAAATAAAAATTCAGTACATTTATCTCTATGAATATGTGGAACATGTGACTTGCATTGAAAGTAGCAGGAGTCATTTGTTGAGGTGGACAGCCGTAGAATTGAAATAAATAATAACAATAAACATGTGTGTATTTTCCCAATGTTTCATGTTTCTCTGCCAAGACAGCACCTGGTCTGATTTTACTTACAGTGCAATAATTTTCAAAGAGTTTTAGAAACCTGGAGAAATGCTGGCATTCAAAGCATGAAGAATAAATTGAAAAGTTACATCCAATAACTTGGATTTGCTTTTGCAAAGGAGCGTGTTTTCATGGGTATTAATTAACTAATAGAGAAACCAGCTTTCTTCAGCCTGGTGCTATGATGTGTAGGGCTGTTAGATGGTTTTCAGTTATAAAAATCTAGAAGAAACCACTTAAAACAAAATATGATATTCAACATGATAGTCTCCCAAT
This sequence comes from Crotalus tigris, assembly GCF_016545835.1. Lineage (NCBI taxonomy): Eukaryota > Metazoa > Chordata > Lepidosauria > Squamata > Viperidae > Crotalus > Crotalus tigris. The sequence continues at coordinate 774,199 of NW_024098271.1, read as the reverse complement.
TTTCACCCATGGGGGAGGAGATACCTGGGATAAAATCTTAATGAAAATTTGTTTCTTTTTGATAAGCAGATATGAATTTGTGTGCTATAGGAACTGATTCACAGTGCAGTAAATTTGAAAACATAAGACCTATGTAATAAAATGTAACCTATTAGTATTAGGAGGAGTTGTCATGATTGTTAGATGAACCAGTAGTACTATGGAGGTACTTTATACAGGTTGACTTCAAATATTGTTTTAGGTTTAGTTGACTGGGAATATCCTTTTAGCTGTAATTTTTTTCCCTATCTTTCTAGCTTGCTCCTTGATCAGTAGGAATAAGCATTCTTATGCAGTGAAGGCCCCGTTGAACAGATAATCCTAGTCAGAGGCTGGTGGGAGGTAGTTCAGCATGCTTCCTTCCCTTCTCTTTCCTGTACAGTACCATAAATCTGAACACACACAGCATCCTCCATTTATTCACACACATACATGCAAACATGCGAAACAGGTGAAATCATTTGCCAGACAGCACAAAAAAGAAGTCATAGCACTTAAATTTTCTCAGTGGTTTCCTGTGTCAAGTAAGGGAGAGACATGGCACAGAATTGCCTGCCTTCCAGCACCTCTGCCTCTGCCTCTCTTTTTCATGGTTGGCACTGGTAACAAAAATAAAGCTCCTGAATTTGTTTGTTTCTGCTAAAGAGCCTCACTGAAGGTGTACAGTTAAAAGGGAGGAAAAAGGTTATTGTAAGTATTTAACTGAAGAGATTTATTGTTTGTGGGAAAGTATAGTCTATAGCAGTGATGGCAAACCTTTTAGAGACCGAGTGCCCAAACTGCAACCCAAAACCCACTTATGCATTGTCGGGTGCCGGGTGGGTGTGGCCCATTGGGTGGGCGTGGCTGCGGTGGTAACCGCAGATTGGGTGGGACTAAAATGTTCAATCAATCAATTCCAACTTTGCAAGATCTTTTTTTCCCGTGAGAAGTTGAAATTGGCTGATTGAACCTTTTTTTTTTTTTTTTTTGCACACGGCAGCGGAGGCCTAAAGTGAAAAGGTTTTATAAAATCCAGCTGAAGGCCTAGGACTGGGTGACAGCACACGTGCCCACAGAGAGGGCTCTGAGTGCCGCCTCTGGCATCCATGCCATAGGTTCGCCACCACTGGTCTATAGACATAAACTGAAAAATAATTACCTGGATGATGGATACAACCCAATTTCTCAAAGAGCAAACCAAATGCTCAGGAACACTGAAAAATAATTTTTTAAAAATGTTATTGTGTCTGTTAATCAGAGTTTGGGTAAACTCAGCATTAGATGTTTAGTTTTGTCCTTTGGTATATATTATATATAGTATGTGTTAAGTTACACACTTAAATTTCAAATGAGCAATTTGTTACCTAGAACTAATGATTATAAGATCCTTCAGATCTTTCCATAGTTGCTTTCCATTAATTACAATTACAGCAGGGATATCTGAAAGGGAAAAAATTAAGAGATTATACAAAGAATGAATATACATACATACATACATACATACATACATACATAATGAGACAATTATTTTTTCCATTTAATTCAGATTTACCTACATACAGCTGTTAGTGAAATTATACATAATGGATTTGTTACCATCATGAGCATGTTGACTGCTATACTGAACACACTAATTTGAGTCTTCCCAGCAAAAAAAATCATACATTTTCCATAACTGATGTTTTCAGAAAGCATTCTCCATTTTCTTCTTTTATTCATGAATCTTTGGATCCAAGCTAAGGTATCTGTGTTCACCTTTAATATAATCTTGGAAAATAAAGACACTTAATTTTTGTTTTACTTTTCAGAAAAGAGTTGATCACTAGGCTAGATGAAGCTGAGAAAGAGAACAGGGATGCTGCACAGTTAACGAAGGAGTACGCAGATCTGACAGAAGAGAACCGGACACTGAAGTTGACCCAGACACAATGTGTCGAACAGCTGGAGAAGCTTAGAATACAGTATCAAAAGAGACAGGGATCATCATAACCTGAATGAACATATCTGGGCCAATAAAAAAATGCAAATCTTGAGTCTGCTGGGTAAAGGGATTTTTTTTTCTTTCCATGTCTCAGAGATTCCTTCTAAAGAGTTGGAACACTTAAACTTGCAGACTATACAAGCATCTATATTTAATGTAATGCTTTCCAGCCACTAGCTAAATATGGATATTGGATATTTTATTTCAAGTAGCATAGTTAGAGGCTTATCAGTCCCTATTATATATGCAAATAGATCAGGTTTCTGTTCTAAAGATATTTCTTTCAATTTTAAGAAGGTTTAAGTGCATTAGAAACTGGTATGAGTCATCTCTGTTGGAGGGTGGATTACACTAAGATATATGGCAGGAAGAATGTTAAAATGGGGCAGGCTGCAGCAATGCTGTCTTTTAAATTTGAACTAAGAAAACGGAGAAAAATCAGTCTGTTATTTAGCAAGATAGGTGAAAATGTACTCAAACATGGAAGAATATTTAAAAGTTAGCAACATGCTATCTAAATCACTTTCTTTGTCAAGCTATAGCAAAAAAGATATATAGAGAGACAAATTCCTTGGCTATAACCTTTTAACAGGATTTCAATTCTAAATAAATTATCTTAGAATTTCAGTATAAATTGACACAGTAATATGTACATTGTTAAAACAATAAAGGGACAGGTCTATGTTGTACAACAGTATTAAACTTCTTAAAAGTAAGTCCTGTTGATTTTAATGGCATTTTCTGATTTGAAATTTAGTTAGGATGCTACCCAGGCATCATTCCCAAATGAAACCTTGAGGATTTACTTAATATTTGACATCAAATTCAAAATGTAACAAAATTAATTACTATATATATTTTTAGAAACTATTGAAATTATTACCCTTTCTATACATAGAAAGGGTAGTCTTTTAGTTGTAATTTTATACAAAAAGTCATCTCTATTAACCTGTGCTACATACAAAAGTCACTATTCATTTGAAACAACACAACACTACACCCTAATTAAAAGCAGTGCTTAATGTGTTGTGAGAATCAGCCTCTTTCCAAGAAAATGCATGTTCAAACCACATTGGATCAGCTTGTTTCCATTTCTCTTTTTTGTAAAAGTATCTTCAATACGACAAGGTAATCAGAATTATGATGCTAGAAGGAATAGAGATCATTCATCCAATTTGCGCTCTGAAACTATTTTTTCAGATCAGGAAAAGCACACAATTATTTCAACAGTATATAAAATGAATAATTATATATTTCTAGGAGGGTAAATAAGATTTGCAAAAGCCAATTTTATCAGTGGTTTTACTCCATCTTTCTTCCCATAAATAGGGCTAAGGATTAGCTACTTACAGAAAGAATTCTCAAAATCCTCCCCCACCTTTCCCTGCCAGAACTCTATTCCACCAATGACAACACAATCTATGAACTGTTTTCTTTCTGATTTGGTGCTAAAACTGAATTCTCAATGTGGTTTATCAAAGTAGCATTACAGTCATCATTGGAATAGGCAAAAAATGCCCACTGAACAAAATATTTTTGGCAGTTTTGTTCATGGTGATGTTAAAACTTATGTTGACTTGAAAGTAAATTCAGGTTGGGATTTGCTTTTTGGTAATTTGTTTAGCTTTGAGATGAAAAAATGATTTAGTCTTACATTCAAATTTTGATGAACGTTCTAGAAGAAAGGGCTGATCTTAGATAAATATTTTGAACGTTTCATTTCCTTCTTTTTCTCCACATACTTGTTTTCCTTGAATCAGCTAAAATGTCTTTGTTATATTGCCGTTCTATTCGCACAGTATTTTTTTCATTAAAAAACAATTTAAAAAACAATCTTATTCCTGAATTTCATTACTCTGGCTAAAACGTTGAACTATTAATAGCAGATTCTAGATAGATATAAAATATGGTAGCATCTTCAAAACTAGCCCTCTTTATTGGACTATAAGCATCCACTTCATAATAAGAGTATTCTTCAAAGTGTTATCAGATTCTGCATCTTTTTTGTTATCACAGACTTATATAATTTCTCACTTCCCCACCAACCTGTCTGTTCTCCACTATGAAAAGCATCAGATTTAGCTGTATGGAGCCCAAATCCATAAATCTTACCAAAGCTGGTCCAGATAGCCATCTGATGAAATGTATCACTACTAATGTTGCAATCAAGTTAGCTAGTCTTGCGGATGCTACTAGAGCCAATTGTACCACATAGTTTGCTTATACTATTAAATGTTAAATAAAATGGATCAAAATTCTGCATAGTTCTTGGTATCTTGATAGAGTTCAAATACTATGAAGAACATATTCATCTTTGATCTAGAATCATATTAACCATATTGTAAGTCTAAAATGCAACAATAATAGGATAAGACCAAATCATATGGATTAATGTTCTATCTTCTGAGTTATGTCTCAACAGCAGAGTGATTGTAACCTACTCTTACTGAACATTCTCTGATGCATCAAGTATACATGAAATATACTATCATTGTGGAAGTTCAGAAGCACTTATCAAATCTGGGCCAAAATAAACCAAATAACAAGTACTTAAATTGAGTATACTGCCAAGACTACCGCCATATTTGATTCACATGAAAATGTCATTTAAAAAACCTGCAAACATTTTAAAAGAGGTTCCTTAAAACTGACTGATTCATAGCAATGACAATGTGAAATATACGTTTTCTTAAAATGTATTTTTGAATGGATTATTCTATATTGTAAAATTTTCATGGCTACATGGGTCTGAGTTGTAATTAAATTCCAGTAGCATCCATAAAGTAACATTAAAAGCAAATGTTGAAACATATCTCACACAAACATGAATGTCAAAACTTATCAGGATTTTGGTGAGGGTAATAATAATAATAATCATAATAATAATCTCCTTGGGTGCAATCCCAAAACAACTGGAGCACCACTTGAACACCATTGGCATTGACAAGTTTGCTATTAGTCAATTTGCAAAAGGCGGCCTTACTAGGAACTGCTTCCATCCTGCGATGATATCTGTAATACCATCAAACATCCATATTTGCCTATCCCAGGTCCTGGGTAAGGACTCGATAGGTAGACAAAATGCCAAATCCAGTCTGAACATCTGACTGACTGTGCGATGATCAATAATAATAATAATAATAATAATAATAATAATAATAATAATAATAATAATAATAATAAAGTTGGAAGGGACCTTGGAGGTCATCGAGTCCAACCCCCTGCTCAGGCAGGAAACCCTACACCATTTCGGACAGATGGCTGTCCAGTTTCCTCTTAAAAACTTCCAGTGTTGGAGCATTCACCGCTTCTGGAGGCAGGTTGTTCCATTGGTTAATTGTTCTAACTGTCAGAAAGTTTCTCCTTAGTTCTAGATTGCTGAGGGTGAGAAGGAAGGAAGGAAGGAAGGAAGGAAGGAAGGAAGGAAGGAAGGAAGGAAGGAAGGAAGGAAGGAAGGAAGGAAGGAAGGAAAAATTTGTATTATGCACATGGGTTAGATTTATCAAGAGTCCCACATCTGTGAAATAGTTTAGACATAGTTACAGAGGATCCAGTGAAATCATAATGGCTGTGAAGTCTTCCTTTGAAGTGCTTTTCCTATCAGAATTAATTACAGAAATCTCCTTTGTACCCTTCTGACATTGATAAAAACCAGGGATTCTCAATTGTTAAAGATCACCAATACTAAATAATGCATAGTTCTGAAAGATAAGAAGTTTTAAATGGAGTGGCTTATAAATATACCAAATATGCAATGAGCTCAGACCTACCATGATACATGCAGCTGAACAAACAAAATAACTATTTCTGTTTGAACCTTGGAGCTTCTCATCTATTTATGCACTTTCCTATTTTAAGGATTGCCATTATTTAATATCAATCTGGAGCAACTAAAGCATAAAGTTAAAGAAGCTAGAAAAGCATTAAATAAGAACAAAATAAGGCTGCTACTCTTTATAAGAAAAATGTTTCTTATACAGTAAATAATACTTCATTTTTAAAAATGGAAAGAGGAAAAAAGATAATGCATATGTCACTGAAATGAAAGCATAAAAATCATTCTTATTTGAGGACACAAAATAGTTTCTAAAATACTGTTACAGTACTTTGCTCATTCATAAATAAATAAGAAAAAGGATGAATTTTTGTTAGTTAAACATTTGTAGAATTGTCCATTAAGTATTTCTGGTACAGCAACTCAATAAATAAATAAGATCAATACAGAAACAACTATAAAGAGTAGTCACTCACGAACCATTTTAAAAAATAATATGCCATTATAATATCACTAAAAATCTATAGCTAATTGTTCCAATACAATAAGATAATTAAATTAGCATTCGTTTCTTAGAATTAACAGAGATTAAAATAATTTTACCCTAATATTTACACTGTCTGGGCTTAGAAACTAAGCAGAGTTGGGCCTAGTTAATACTCAGCTGGGAATTCACTAAAGAATGCTCTAGTTATATTAAACTCTAAAGCTGTAGGAGCAGCTCAGAAAAACCACTCTGTATTGTTATTAAAAAGCTTTACACAGACATTTCCAGAATGTTACCAGGAAAGAAGTTCTGCTAAAAAAATATTTTACATTTTTATGTTTATGCCCGAGTATGTGTGCATGTAATGGCCAATATAATAGTAAAACTATTCCTTGTTGTGTCCTCAATGTTTGGAGACAGAATTTATTGAAGTAGAATCTGATTAACAAGATCATTTATTGGCTTAAATGGACATCCTGTTCTGAGGACATCATAGCTCAGTTTCTCCTGGATACTGTTGGAAGTCAACACCCACCCTCCTAGAGCAGGAAATATTTTGGTGGGGATATTAAAAAGGACAGAATATTATATTTCCCTAAAGGAATAATGAAAAATCTTAGGCAAAGAGAGCCCCAAGTCTCCCTCCCCCCCAAGCAGAAATCAAGCAGGCCAGCTTTTAGAAATGCAGATTTGATAATCCTTTCAGAAAGACTGTAGCCAGCAAGCTTGGAGCTGATGGGGTTAGAAAGACAAAGATCCCTAGAACCAACAACCCCTCACTCCAAAAAATCCAACACAGGACATAGCCATCAGCCATAGCCCCAGGGTAGCAGGATATTACCTTTAGGACATAATAGGATTAACCTACCACCATCAAAATAGGACACATTCAAAAGCTCACCTCAAAGTTCATGTCACAGGAACAGGAAACAACTCCAAACACAAAAGCCCAAGAAGGTATAAAAACCCACCACTTCCAGCTACATGTGGTCAGCTTTTCTAGAGCCACATTTCTTTCTGGCTCTGCTCTTCAATAAACTACAACCATTTTGTTTATTCCCGGCTTGGACTGGTCCCTGATGAAGATTTTTCTTTCAACAATACCATCAATGAAGATTTTAAGATACCAACAGTGGTATGTTTACATTTGTCTTACATCTTTGAATGTTTCCAGACTAAAGAAATTAGAATATAACAAATAATGGATATTGATTTATAGACAAAGAATGCTAAAACCTTCTTCTTTTTGTTTTCCAAAAGAAAACCTAAATAAAATTCATCCACGCTAAAAATCTTGATATTTTGATATAAAATTTGATATAAAATCTTGATAAAAAGTTTCTGCATAGCTCAATTCAGTGCTTCAGCTTTACTGGAGGGAAGATACTAATATATTCCCTTTGCTGAATGGTTTTGCTTCTGTCATTCAGAAGCAGTTGAATATATGTCTCATCTGCTGCTATAATGTCCCTTATATATGATGACATTTATTGCTTTATTTAGCTTCAGTTCTTAGTAGAGTTCTGGACAGATCAGATAGATTTTACATCTCAATTCTTTCACAGATTCAAATGATGATGTCACTTTTAAAATGGCTAAATTTTAATAAATTTTAATTTTGTGATGTGAGAAAATTTTGTGATGTGACAATTTATTTATTTTATTTCAATGCATTTTAAAAGTTGCCCATGAAAGTTATTGTTGTATAAATGTTTCCAGTCAATTGACTACCTGCTAAGAATTGATTGTGGGTTGGAGACATTATTTTTTATTACAATCATGACCGTAATAAACTATCTGATCTGAATAATGGATTGTCCCACATTCAGAACCTCTCATTATCATTGTATAATTTGCTAATATAGCTTTCAATATAGAGATACAATCAACCATGCTTTTTATTTCTTTTTTACATATTAATATGAATAGATATATACTTAAACTAAATACTATATTTGAAACCACATTCTTTTTCTAACCAGATACTTATCAATCACAATTCTCATTGTTTCTTGGGTCTCTTTTTAATTCAGTTATGTTTTCTATATTCTTTTGTTTTTTTCCCACCTATCCATTCATGTTATTTAATATAAGCCTCGATTAGGCAAAGTGCAGTAGTTCCAAACTGGGTATGGTGTAATATTAACTCCAAAGAAACAGATGACAGCAGAAGCAATTATTTTTGATCTTTGCAAATTCAAGGCTACAATAATTGTATAAGGTGTAAGGTGCTAATGGTGATTTCAGTCAGATAGGATAAGCCCAACTATCTGCAATTTCAGAAATAAATTAGAATCAAGTGCATAGTATTTCTTCAGCAAAACTTAACATTTTTATTCTTTATAAAGCATGAGAAAAAAATTATAGACACAATATCAAAAATCAATATTAATCATTTCATAAAGAGAAATACAGTTTCTATTTCTTTTGCTGACCAGATCATCATCCTGTTGTCCAAATGTTATAATGCTCAGGATTGTTGTTAGTTGCGAAGTCATGTCCGACCCATTGCGACCCCATGGACAACGTTCCTCCAGGCCTTCCTGTCATCTTCTGGAGTCCATTTAATCTCATGCCTACTGCTTCAGTGACTCCATCCAGCCACCTCACTTTCTGTTGTCCCTTTCTTCTATTGCCCTCAATCTTTCCCAGCATTAGGCTCTTCTCCAGTGAGTCCTTCCTTCTCATTAGGTGGCCAAAGTATTTGAGTTTCAACTTCAGGATCTGGCCTTCTAAAGAACAGTCAGGGTTGATCTCCTCTAGGACTGACTGGTTTGATCGCCTTGCAGTCCAGGGGACTCGCAGGAGTCTTCTCCAACACCATAGTTCAAAGGCCTCAATTCTTTACCGCTCAGCCTTCCTTATGGTCCAACTTTCATAGCCATACATTGCAACTGGGAAAACCATGGCCTTGACCACAGATCGGTGATCCATGGCTCTGGAGCCGCATGCGGCTCTTTGAGCCTTCTGATGCGGCTCTGAGCCTCCTCCGCCATTTGCAGAGAGAGAGAGAGAGAGAGAGAGAGAGAGAGAGAGAGAGAGAGGCAGACAGGCAGACAGACAGGCAGACAGAGACACTTGCGCTTCCCTTCTCTCTCTCTCTCTCTCTCTCTCTCTCTCTGTCTCATGCGAACTCGCGCCCGGGTGCTCTGCCCCCTGGAAGAAGCATGGCCAGGAAGTCCTTTTCTCAGGCTGGCCCCGTCCGAGGCGCACGTGGCTGGTGAGCCACGCAGGGAAGCCCCAGGATCCACACTGGGAGCGGCCCAACAGAGCCTCCACTGAGTGGGCCAGCCCTCCCGCAAGCCATGGCCCTGAGGGAGAGCAGCCCCTGCGATCCTCAGCCGGAAAGGCATGCCGGAGTCCCGGCTGCCAGAAAGGAAGAGGGAGACACAGCAATGGCAGGAGAAGAGAGCTGATTTAAAGCCAGCCCAATCAGCATGTCGACGAAGAATGTGAGGTGAGCAGAAGATGGGGGGAGAAAGGGAGGGGGAAGGCATTTTCCAACCAGCAGCAGAGCTGGAGACGGAGGTTCAGTGGTAGGGGGAGGGAGGGGGCTCTGAATCCGTGGAGCACTGCTGCAAAGTGGCCGTGGGGCAGGTGGTGCGCCTCCCCACCTTACCTGTACCAGAGCAGCCCCTTCTGGCTGGAGCCGCTGGACACTGGCAGAAGAATCCCAGCCAGACCCGTGGGAGGCACTGCCTCCTGGAGCTTGGCAGCGGCTTCCTCGCCCTCCTCCTGCCCTTCCTCCTGCTGCCTCCCAGGTGGTTCAGGCAGGTGCCGGGGCAAAAGGGGTACCTGGGGGGGAGCCAGCTGGGCTAGTGAAGGGGCTGGCAGGGGCCGGTCAGGCAGAGCAGCCGCACAATCACGGTCAGGGTCAGCAGGCCGCATGGCACCAGCCCCCCCCCCAGCGGCCCACCGTGGCTACATCCCATGCGAGGAGGGCAAGCCCGGGCAATGCGGAGTCCTGGCTGGGGCAGCGGCAGCCTCCTCGCCCTCCTCCTCCTCCCCTTCTTCCTCCTGCCTGGCTGGGGCAGTGGCTTTCTTGCCCTCCTCCTCCCCTTCTTCCTTCTGCTGCCCCCCCTGGGCGGCAGTCCCGGCTGGACCCGTGGGGACATCGCTCCCTGGACCTTCCCCAGGCTGCTCCCTGGGCAGCCGAGCCGGCCGCGCGTCTCCCCGGATCAGTCCATGGTGCCCCGGGCACCATTCAGTGCCTTCTGCTGCCTCCTGCCCCCTCCCCTCCCCACCCCTTTGGCGCTGTCTGCCTTTCATTCTCTCTCTCCTCATCTGGAGAGAGAGAGAGGGTGGGAGGGAGAGGAAAGAGATAAAGAGAGAGAGGGGAAAGAGAGAGGGAGAGAGAAAAGAGAGGGAGAGGGAGAGAGAGGAAAGAGAGAGGTGGAGAGGAAAGAGAAAGAGAAAGAGAGAGAGGAAAGAGAGAGAAAGAGGAAGAGGAAAGAGATAGAGAAAGAGAGGGAGAGGAAAGAGAGAGGAAAGAGAGAGGGGGGAGGGAGATAGAGAGAGAGAGAGACCCTTTTGACATCTAAAATGAAGATAACATTGCATATATCCATATATATATATATATATATATATATATATATATATATATATATATATGGAGAGAGAGAGGGAGGGAGGGAGAGAAAAGAGATAAAGAGAGAGAGAGGAAAGAGAGAGGGAGAGAGAAAAGAGAGGGAGAGGGGGAGAGAGGAAAGAGAGAGGGGGAGAGGAAAGAGAGGGAGAAAGAGAGAGAGGAAAGAGAGAGAGAAAGAGGAAGAGGAAAGAGATAGAGAGGAAAGAGAGAGAGGGGGAGGGAGAGAGAGGGACCCTTTTGACATCTAAAATGAAGATAACATTGCATATATATATAATATATATATATATATATATGTGGTGTGTGTGTGTGTGTGTGTGTGTGTGTGTGTGTGTGTGTGTGTATATATATATATATATATATATATATATATATATATATATATATATATATATATATGTATATGTAGGTCTTTGGTTGTTTGGGTTTTCTCCCGCGTAAAATTGGAAGTGTCTTGGCGATGTTTCGATGAAGTCCCATTCGTCATCTTCAGGCTGGTGTTTTCACTTCGTGCTTCGAGGAGCACGAAGCTGAAAACACCAGCCTGAAGATGACGAATGGGACTTCGTCGAAACGTCACCAAGACACTTCCAATTTTATGCGGGAGAAAACCCGAACAACCAAAGACCTACATACAAACACCCGTGAAAACCTCAGAAAACATATAATAAAGGTAATAAAGGATATATGCAGTATTATCTTCATTTTAGATATCAAAAGGGTTTTGCGGCTCTCAGTGTTTCGGTGGGAAATGGGTCCAAGTGGCTCTGAGTGTTTTGGCTTGCCTATCCCTGGCTTTGTTGGCAGGTTTGATGTCTCTGCTTTTTAGTATGCTGTCTAGATTTGCCATAGCTTTCCTCCCCAGGAGCAAGCATCTTTTAATTTCTTGGCTGCAGTCCCCATCTGCGGTGATCTTGGAGCCCAGGAAGATAAAATCTGTCACTACCTCCATTTCTTCCTCATCTATTTGCCAGGAATTGAGAGGGCCAGATACCATGATCTTGGTTTTCTTAATGTTGAGATTCAAGCCAACTTTTTGCTTTTAGTTATTATTATGGCTTGTCAGAAATCACAAGCCTGTTTTCCAAATTATCATTTATTTCTTAAAATATGCTAATGTTTCTGCATCTCTAGCCAAAATATCTATGATATTTTTTTATTTTTAGCATTAATAATAACTGACCTCCAATTGCTTATATTCTTCTCTTTACCTGTCCATTAAAGTTATATTAATTTTAGGATTATCATTCCAGCATCACATCCAGTGATGCAGCACAGATTATATGGCACAGTGGCACTGGAGCTCCCTCCACTGGCAGTTTATTATTGTTTTTAAAATGAAAGGGAAGTTGGATTTTTTTATTCCTCTCCTCTCATTGGTAAAAGTCTACCATATTCTATGTATATTCTCTAAATAAACATTGTTTGTGAAACATACATTTGTTCCGCTATTTCTTGTTGGTTAAAAAAAATTCACAAAGCACAAAGCAAGATGAATATTCCAAACTAGCAGAATTTGCATATAAAGAGAAAGACCTTATATTCTTTTAAAATATGTGACACAAAGTCTCTTAAATTAAGTGGTACATGAGTAGATATTTAGGGTTTCTTTTCATGAATAATAACACTAGTATCTACTTACCCATAACACTTCATAAATCAATGAAGTAAATGGATTCCTCAATTTTGTTTAACTCCTTACCTCTCTTCTCTAACATCCACCCATCACCTATTCTCGAACCCTGAATTTGAGATGAAGATGGAAGAGGGGGTGAGTTTTGACTGAGGGCCAGGTTGGGAGGTTTAGAAATTGTCAGAATTCACTCTGTTTTTTACATGAGCATTCAAACCGTTCCATTGATAGTTGGGCTGGTTTTCAATACTGGTTCATTTCTATTCCAGAAGAATACAAAACCTATGTTCAAAAGCAGTCCAAACAACAGCTGACAGGTGTGTGGACAGCACTCTCCCTCTTTTCCACTTTACTGTACAGTTCCCCAATTACTTCTGTTGGTCATTTGCTTCCCAGCGGATCCAGCTCTATAAACCAAGAATCAGCTTGGAGATCTGGCAGGTATGATTTGAAAGAATCAGAAAGCCTTGCTGTTGAAAGCAGAATTGCTTTGGAAGAACATGTCAAGGACAGGAAAGTAAAATATTTCTGTACTAGTCTGAAGTGTTCAATAGATTCTGGGTTCTTTATGCATCTCAGCTATTTGCTTTCCACAAGGAGGCTCCACTATGAAGCTGTACCCCCAATGAATAGTGAGTTGATTATCTTGAGCCAGAATGTTTGGATGAAATGCATCCAATTGTATTAAAATCTTGTCAGGATAAAGGTAAGAACACTACTTTAATTGTGAGCTTGAGCTGGGTATTGTTCACCTATAAAGTACATCATGGCTTGGCACCTAATGGAATCACCTACATTATGGTTTGGCACCCACTGGAATGACCCATTATATCATGCTTGTTGTGCCATCCTTTCATGATCCCAGGGAGATGAAGTTAGAAGGTGGCTGCTTCACTGTAGAAGCATCAGCATTATGAAATGGACTCCTCATTGAAATCAAACTGGCCTTTCCTTGGTAGTTTTTAGAATGTTATTAAACTTTTAAAAGAGGCTTTCAGTAGCATCAGCTGCAACTCTTGTTGATCTTATTATTTTTTGCCTTCCCACTTTGGTTTTGGTTTTGCAAGTGGGGTTGTATATTGTTTGTACAATTGCTCTATATTGCTTTAATTCCATTTAATTCTTCTTTAATTCTTTACATTGCTTCAGTTCCTTTGTTGTTGCTTTTACTGTAAGATATTGAGAGTTGTGAGGTTATGCCAAAATAAAAATTAGACAAACAAACAAACAAACAATAAACCTGGTTCTTCCTACTCTTAGCCCAAGATTTTATTACAAAGCAATAATATTTCCTTCAGTAATAAAATACATGACAAAGGAGACAGATAGAGAAGCACGTCAGGGTCTTTGTGTTCCCTCTGGCAGTGGCAGAAAGGTGTTTTGCTAGTGACATAATCTGGAGCAAAGTAGTGAGTATGTATTCCAGTGGCCAGAATTTCATATCCATGCTACACTGAATGGTTGTTGATTAAAGTGAATTGTCTGGTTAAAAATGATAACTTTAACGACCAGTCATACAGTATATTCTCAAACAATGGCTAAGCATACATAAATACCAACACTTTTCAAACAGCTGTATTTTTGCAAAATTGATGATTTTAAACATTAGTATTATGTTTATTTTCTCTTTAACAAAACGTATTTCCTTTCATAAGGATATGGGGCAAAAGTAGTGAAAAAATCACGAGTGGAATTAATCAGTGAATGACTTGAAGCAAATGAACCTGGACCAATATTTTACCAATTAAACAACTATCTTTGTTAACAATTGAAATTAAAAAGCTTCTGTCTGCACTGTGGTATTCTTGGAATATTTGGTCATGGACAAATGAAAGATTGTTGGTTTACTGGACAATCATCTGGCATGTCAAATCTTTGTGTCACAATAGCCAGTAGATTTAAGCCCAGGATATTTTGAGTTCAAATTACTCCAAATACTAGACTATTGATGATTTTGTTTAATTAAACAAAGGTTCAGCTCCAGGATGTATATTAAAAATATTAATTTTAACAAATTAATTTAACTTGCAATACAGTTAAACAATGAGTACACAGTATATAACCTAAATTGGATGGCCTGTCTTTGTTTTCCATCTGTCATCCACTACACAATTTACACAGAGTATGAATTGGGAAGAAGTCTCAATATCTGCATTGCATGTTATTTTGTTTTGTATTATGTGAGCAGAGACTACTGTACATGATTTTGGCAAAGACTCGTGATATATAGACCAGATGCAGTGAAAGATGGGATTCTTTGTCTATACAGTAGTAGTTAAGTAAGAGTAAGAAAAATGTATTTCACTAGATATGGACAATGGGAGGAGTTGTTTGTTTACCACATTGTGACAAATAAAATCTTTCCTAATACATTATTTCCAGCAAGTTTATTTTGAAGTACTTAAAATCAAAAATTCCTAGACTAATAAACCTGCTGTTTAGAAAAATGAGCAGTATGTCCGTGTATCAAAACAAAAATTTGATCAGAAGTATCATAATCTCCTCCACTTTACCCAAAACCTGATACACCTAGACTTCATATACTGAAATTTGATCCTATATTGAAGTGGTCATGTCTTTTTTCTAGAACACTGTTTTCTTTTCCATGGGAAAGATGTGAAACATAGATGCGGAAAGATGAAATTATATTCTGTTTTCCAAAAGTGTATCAATTAAGACTTTATTTAATAATAGAAGTGCATGAACTGTAGAATATGATAAATTGTTTTACTTTAAAGAGAAAGACTCTGCTTAATTACAGAATTAAGGTTTCGTTTGTTGTAAAGGCTATTCCTTCTTGTTTTGGAAATGCAAGTAATTCTTTTTCTTTTCACATTTTGCGCTCTGCCCTAACTCCTCCCTCTGTTTATCTTCTCTAAGCCTAGCTTAAGGTTCCTGTTGAGTCATTAGTTAACTGTTTATTTACTTTTAGCAAAATATTCTTTCATCACGTCTCCTCTTCTGCACTTTTCTCCACCCCAAATATAACACTGCTATCTTTCCATGATATGGGGTATAAAGAGAGTATGATAATGTTATATGCAAATAAAATGTCAAGAATTTTTTTTACATATCTACTTCTGGGTTTTTTTTGTGTGTGTGTGTGTGTTAATCTTACATTTTTCTGCAATCTTATTTCCCTGCACTGACATCCTGTTCTGGTTTACACTTCTGAGCTTCTTCTTTCTCTAGATTCCTCTTTCTTCCAATTTGACAAGAGATGTGGGAATGCTATAGTTTTACCTTTTTCAATCCCTTCTGACAGGTATATATCTGCCCACATGCGTAGCTTTGTACCATGAAATCCAAAATTTAACAACTTAGATGTAGTTTTCAGGTTTGTGACTCAGTACAGTAATTTTATCTTGCCTAAGCAAGATAAAGTTGAATTACTTTAATGTCCTGTCTATATTGCTTTTACCAATTTTTGGCATATCCTAAACCAGTTTTTCATGCCACTCTTCTTCAGCCATGATTTTATTTCATTAATGTAAGGGATTTTTACTTAATATTTATGTCTCTTCATCATCTTTATCTTCCTTCTTTCTTGACTTAGTAGCGACTTCAACTTTTTCTTCTGTTTTTACTTCAAGTGATTTCTCAACATCCTTTTGAGAAATAAGTTCTTTTGGAACTGTAAGCAATTCTTTAAAAAAAGAAAACCCAAGAGCTCTTTAAATTCTTCCTTCTGTTTCAAATTTATAAACTGCTATTGTGTGATCATCTCCACATTCTCAACAACTATGGCTGGCTATTCTGCTTTCTACGACTAGTATTCTACCTTACAGCATCTCACATTTTTTTTCTTCCACTGCTTCAACTAAAACTTGTATTAATTCTTTTACCATTGAATTGTCTACTGTTGTGTCTGGACATTTTCTGTAGCCAAAATTAGAAGCCTTTCTTCCTCCTCTTTCATTTTTCCCTAATTCTGCATTTACTTCTTCTACAGCCACATATTTTACACAATCTCTTGTCCATCTGTTTATTCAAACCTCTTCTGCCATTACCTTTCCAGATGCTCTGTCTACAATCAGTGCTTTCTTAACAGCAATGTTTTCATTTGTTTCTGCTGCTGTTAGCTTTTTTTGTCCAGGTATTCCCACCACTCTCAATAACACAATTTTTTCCTAGGTGGTGTCTGAGTTAACATCAGAGTTACAAATACTGGTAGTTTTGTCATCTTTGTCTCTATTGTAGGACATAAATATGTATTATAGAATCTGTGGTGTTCATTTTTGTAGTATATGGCCATATGCTACTCATGTACATTCCATATATTTTATTTATAACAACTTATTTTCTACTTCCATTGCAGTAATAGTCATTAATTTAGAAGGAACTTTGTTTTGTACCATTTTCCCAAACAGATATCAGATACACTACTATTTGTACTGGAACAAATACTAATCAGTGCTTTCTTAACAGCAATGTTTTCATTTGTTTCTGCTACTATTGGCTTTTCTTGTCCAGGTGCTCCCACCTCTCTCAATAATACAATTTTTCCTAGGTGGTGTCTGAGTTAACATCAGAGTTACAAATACTGGTAGTTTTGTCATCTGAAATGTGCTGAAATGTACATTATATCAACAAATATTGCTTCAGTTGTCAGAATGCAAATGAGTGTGTCATTTTTGTCTCCATCCTGATTTACTATGAATGTCACTGCTCAGTTAGGGATAATATTACTTTTGTACATCAACTCTGAATAAAGAAGCATCATTCCCCAAATATTTCAGTTACCAATGTCCTCTGGCTCTTTTTATTTAACAAATCACTATTGGTGGTAAATAACTATAATGTAACACTTTACCTTTTCTCTGAAAGATCTTTGCCTTTTCATAGCAAAAGGTTTTTGTTTGTTTATAGATCTTTCAGAATGGATTGAGTAATAGTTCTTTTTATTTACTTAGGTTAGCCAAACCTTACAGATTATTTCTCTCTAACAATGTAATGGAAATCTCAGATACTTGCTTTACTTTATCTGCCTCATCTTCTATTTTTAATCTTTAATTCATGTGTTAATTGAAAACAAGTTTTATTAATTCTACTATATCAGAGGTCCCCAATCGTTTGAGCACCAGGCACTGGTTCCGTGGAGAGAGGTTTTTCTGCGGACTGGTGGGGGCGTGGTTTCATGTACTCCCTGCATCCTGCGGATGGGGCTTTGCTTGTTTGCGCGGACTGGTTTTTGGAATGTGGTGGCCTGGTGCCGGTCCATGGACCGGGGTTTGGGGAGCCCTATACTATATTGTCCATGATGGGTTCCATCTAACCACACAACTGTATCACCTGAATATCAAGTTTCACTAGTAAGCTATCTGCTTTTGTATGCAAAATTCTACATCCTATCCTGTAGAAATAAGATGCATTTTTTTTAATATTCATAGCTCATTTAATGATGGCATAGGAAAAAGTTTAGAATTTGTTCAATTTTGTAATAGTCTAACTACACAAAGTTACTAAAGTCTGATGATATTTTGACCCAACTGAATCATGCATTGGTTATTTCCTGGTAGAAGACAGAAGATGGAGTTATTCTATATTTTCTCTCAGTGGACAAGTTGATTATGATCAATTAAAACATTTAATACTGTAATAAAACTATACATAATAATGAGTTCACCAACAAAATTGTTCCTATGTGGTTAATTACAGAATGAAAATTAGCTTGTCATAAAAAGTTACAATAGTTGCTTTCTCTTTTGTTTTAGATTTAGATACCTTTTCTCTTCCCTCTTTTTGTCAACTGCCTTAGTTTTATGGCTGTTTTCCTGATAAAGTAGTAGGCAATAAACCCTTTATTGGTGTTCTAATACAACAATGTCTTTTTATTAACTTGCAGAAACCTGAACAAGTTGAAACCTTTATTATGCTTGGATCACAGTCACATGCGCAAGTTAAAACCAGGTTTAAGTATGCTTATATAGTTGTAGAACCAGTGTGATCCATGGAGACTTACATTAGTCATGGCATAGTTTTCTAGGGCTATAAAATTTATACCGCATATATTATACTGGCTGTTCATCATCAACTTGCTGTTTGTTAACGGTTTTGTAGTTTACTACTGCTACAAAACAATAAATATTATTATATTCATTCTGTTTCATCATTTGTTTGTGCATTTTTATTTAGAGAATTTTGATAATTATGAAAATAGGAATTATGTTCAAAGCTTCTACAAAAGCTAATCAGAGGCAGAGTGGTATAATATTTCAATAGCTACTGATGCTTAGGAAACTAGAACCCCAGTTTAACACAAATACATTTAGACAGACATTCTAAATTGTATTAATACTGTTACATCATTTCACTGCAAACCATCTTATTGATCCAGATCTACCGGAATCAACCTCCCTGTCGATCTGCTGAAATCATACAGTATAGTAGATTGACTTCAAGTACTTGAAATCTGAGCAAGCCTCGGTCCATAAAGTGTTTGGAAAGGCAAACTGAAATACAGGTAGTCCTCGACTTACAATCACAATTGAGCCCAAAATTTCTGTTGCTAAGCAAAACATTTAAGTGAATTTTGACCCATTTTACGATCTTTCCTGCCACAGTTGTTAAGTGAATCATTGCAGTTGTTAAGTTAGTAACATGGTTGTTAAGTGGATCTGGCTTCTCCATTGACTTTGCTTGTCAGAAGGTTGCAAAAGATGATCACATGATCCCAGGACACTGCAACCTCATAAATACTAGTCAATTGCCAAACAGCTGAATTTTGGTCATGTGACCCCGGGGATGCTGTAAGGGTCGTATGAAAAAACGACAAGTCACTTTTTTCAGTGCCGTTGTAACTTTGAGTGGTCACTAAATGAACCATTGTAAGTCGAGGACCACCTGTACAGTTGCAATGCCCTGTGGCAGTACTTGAAATATTGACAATTACATCAACGCAGAGCACAAACCATGGGAA
The DNA here is from genome assembly GCF_016545835.1 of Crotalus tigris. Taxonomy (NCBI): domain Eukaryota; kingdom Metazoa; phylum Chordata; class Lepidosauria; order Squamata; family Viperidae; genus Crotalus; species Crotalus tigris. Next base: position 754,792 of record NW_024098271.1, on the reverse strand, counting down.
AAAAAGGGTACAATACTGCTGTCATAGCTTTGGAATACGTTTTCCCAGAAGAAAGCTCTGTCATAGATTCTCCTGCATTGACTGACAATAGCCAGGATTTCTGTATTTTCCACACTCGGAGAAAGGCAGCCAACACACTCAACAACCCCAACCGACGCGTTTACGCAGAACTGGCAGAGCAACCCCGCCCATTCAGAAAAAAAAGTGTAGAGGTCCCAACCACGCCCAGAAGGCCAAGAGCGGGGGGGGGGAAGAGGATGCGGGAAGCCAAAACAGGCACATGTGCGCATGCGGGGAACTTTAGCGCCAGGGAAAGGAAGAAAGGAAGGAAGGAAGAGGGAGGGATTGAAAATAGTGATGTCAGCTGGAATCTGCGTCCAATCGGCTCAGAGAGGGTGGAGGAGACTGTGATGTTGTCACCTGACCGTAGTCGGTTGGCCGAGAGCGTAGTGAAGGCACGGCGGAGCTGTCCGAGGAGGAATGTTTAGGTAGAAAACGCTCGCTTGGAGAGCTCGGGCTGGGCCGGACTGGAGCGGGTGGGGGGGGAGACCGACGTGGGGTTTCGACGCACGGGCAGAAAGGGATCCCTGGATGGCAAAAGGACGGGAGAGTAGGGGAGGAGAGGACCGGTAGGGCGCAGGCGCGCATGTTATAGGATCATTATACTGTCTGTCCGTGTGCCCCCCCCCCCTCGATTGGCTGGGAAAGGTCGATTCCGTTGCGGCCCGCTGAAGATTTAGCGTGAGGCGAGTGGCGAGGAAAGGCGGCTCTGGTGGCGTCCGAGGTTTTGTACGCTTGTGGTCTTTCGGATGTCTAGCGGGAGCAATGACACCAGTGAACTGCATGACAGCGCGTTAATTAAAAAAACAAACAAACTGAGTGCCAGGATTGAGTTAACGCGCGTAAATTAACTTTACTGTTACGTTGAGGGTATATACAACCGCGGTATAGGTTCCCCGGGAGCCCTTTCGGCTATAAAAGAAACAGCTGTGGTCACTGTTTTGTGTGTAGCCTGAAGAAGTACCGGTAGTAAACCTGCCACCTTACAACCAGAGGATTAGTGAAAATCACTGTCTAAACAAGACTTAAGTTTCATTCAGGCCATTTCAACCAGCTTTGGGAAAGAATACGATCAAATCAGCTTTGATGGGCGTGATCCTAAACACATTAAGTTTCAATTCCTACAGAAGAATTCGTCTACTTCCAAGGGAGTGCATTTGTCACGCATGAACAGAATTTTTTTTTTTTATAGAAGGAATAATTTAAAGTCTTGCAATTTTCTTTAAAGTTTGAAAAGAAAAGAAACAAAATACCATCATACTAAATGAGCACTGTGTAATGGGACTGGAGCTTGGAGATTTTTCTGAGACATTGATATATAGTACTTCTAATTCAAGAACATGCATGCTAATTTAATTAAACTATGAAGAAAGTAGCAAAATATCTGTAGTGGGAGAAACTCTTTGGTCTAGCCGAAATGTGATTGTTTAAAATAATCTGATACTGTATGATACGGAGATATGATCACTTGATTTATAATTAAGTGGAGACTGTCGGAACTTAATATATATGATCATTGCTTGGACCACAAAGCTTCAGTATACTTTGTAAAAAAAAAAAAAAGTAGCAGATTCATGGAAAATTTGTCAAGATAAACAAAAATAGGGCCCACTTCCTTGCACTTCTCCATTTTTCTATATTAATATTTGGCAGTTTCAAAAAAGCACTTAATTCTGACAAACCATATTTTGAATAATGTTACCTATATTTTATTGAAACAAATCAATAAATACAAATACCATCTTGCTTAGCTTGGCAATACATAAGAACTTCTTTTTTTGTTTACCAAAGAATCCTAAGACAGCAAAAGTTTACTTGAATTGCTACTGACATGTTGATTAATGTGAAAAGAGTGATGATTCAAGATTTCATTTTGAATTAGCATGTCAGCTTGGCTTGTATCTTGAATGGATGATACTGGAGGGACAATAACTTCTAGCAAGTGATTGATTGTACATAGCAAGCAAAGACTTGGCTAGCAAAATTTATTTGTTTGTTAAATTTATTTGCCGCCTATCTCACAGTGGGTCTATTCTAGATATTCTAGATCATAATTCCATTCTAGTCAGATGAGTGTTAACTGCTGACTAAACTAATTTTTAATGAGTGTATCTGAAGGTGGGTGCTGGAGACATAGTCTGTTGATATACCACCTGCCTCATTAAACCTGCTCCCATCCCAAACTGGACAGCATAATCAGAAGACAAAGAATGTGTTTTGAGTAATTCAACATAACAAATAGCAATCCTTTTTGACTGGCCCAGCATTTCATTGACTTCATGACATTTGCCACTCTATTCTATTTATTATTCTATCAACTTATATTACATATCTCATAATTGCACATTTGGATGATGCACGTTGTATTAAAACCAAACAAAAATACAATGAATAAAACAGTGGCAGCAAGGACAAACCCAAGTCCAGTCATAAAAGCACAAAATACAAAATCATGGGGTGCCTTTAGAGCACACATAATCATAGTTTCAATTGGGAAAATGTGACTATCCTAGACCAAGCCAAGTCCAAAAATGCCAAGGAATTTCTAGAAGCCTGGCACTCTGATAAATTAGCTATCATTAGACACATAAACATTAACAACATCTATAGACTATGCAAAAGGGACACACCTCTCCACCAGCAATCGGCACCCAGATCGGCACTCCAAGGTTAACATCGGACCAATCAAGTAAACAATACCCCAATCAAGAAACTGCCAAAGAAACAACAGTAAACAGCCCAACCAAACAATCTCTAAGACCATCCCCACCAACAGTGACAGGGCAAGCCATCAGAATATAAACTGACAGAAAACTGCACTCCTTAGTAGCACTGATGATGTTAGCCAGTTTGGGTAATGAAATGTCTGCAACAAAACAAACAAGCTCAGAGAGCACCAAGGACCCCTCATGTCAACCCTGAGCTACAAATATTCTCTTTTATTGGTGCACATAATGTTTTATTTTCTTCATTGGGTGCATAGACATCTGTATATGTAGGATTTTTTTTGTAAGCTTTTATCATTAGATTATTATCTGTGGGCTTTGGATTTACTAAGATTTTCAAAACTACAAGAAGAGGACCAATTAAGATAGTTTACCCAGAAGGCTATTGAATTTGAATGGCATCCTGCTGATTATTGGGGATTTATTTGTCACTTACGTTTACCTCTAAAATGGAGAAGTGCCCCAGGTAATTAACGATAATTTATGAGTGCTTTCTTCTACTTGATATGGCCAAATTTGACTGGTGACTGTGAACTAAATAAATAGGGTCTTTATACGATTGTTTTTTGGCATTGCTGTTCTCCATTCTAACACTGTAGTCATTCAGAGCCTTTTCAGCAGTTAACATCCTATTATATTTTATCTCAGAAGAAGAAAATATAAACTATTATAATTATCAAATTTCACACCACTTTGTAATAAAATAATTTGTATCCATGCTATAGGGAATACTTCAACTAATTAACAAAAAAGGATGTGATTTTAGGCTTTTCTTGTCCAGCTGATACTTTACTGCTTATACATGAATATGCCCTTAAGATTCTTAGAGACCAATTATATATGTATTTGACCATGTTATCCTTTACTTTTAAAACTCCGTGGATGGACTGGCTGAGTAAATAGGAACAGAGGTGAGTTCCTCATTGCAACAATTCCTTTCTGTCTCAGAAAAGAGGTAGTAAGATGTTTGATTTTTCTTAAACTTCTGACCCCGTTCCTTGCCCCCAATTTATAGCCAGTCTTCACAAGTCTATATTTGAGAAAACATGCTACAGGATATGGTATCATTTAAATTTATGTTGAAATCTGATGGGCAGAATTTAATCCTATTGGCTCTAATAGAATCTCAACAGCCTCCAGGACCAGTAACTCTATTATTCTAAACTGCCCGGTTGAGAGAAAATGTATGACAATAGGTATAGGGCAGGGGTAGGCAACCCAAAACACTTAAAGAGCCACTTGGACCCGTTTCCCACCAAAAACAAAACACTGGGAGCCGCAAAACCCTTTTGATATCTAAAATGAAGATAACACTGCATATATCCTTTTTTACCTTTATTATAGGTGTGTGTGTGTGTTTGTGTGTGTGTGTTTGTGTGTGTATGTGTATATATGTATGTGTATACACACACACACACACACACACATACACAGGTAAAAAAAGGATATATGCAGTGTTATCTTCATTTTAGATGTCTAAAGGGTCTCTCTCTCTCTCTCTCTCTCTCTCTCCCTCCCTCCCTCTCTATCTGCCCTTGGTCTGCCACTCCTCTTCCCCCGCTCTCTTTCTTTCTCTCTCTCTCTCTCTCTCTTTCCTCTCTCTCTCTCCCTCCCTCTCTCTCTCTTTCTCTCTCTCTCTTTCTTTCTCCCCTCCCTCCTATCTGCTGCTCACCTGGCAAGCTTCAAGCTGTTGTCCAACAAGCAACCTCGTCTCTTTTATGACTCATGGACTTCAACTCCCAGAATTCCTGAGTCAGCCTAGCTGGGCTAGCTAGCTCTCTCCTGCCCTTCCTGCTTCCTGCTTCCTTCAGAGACGCAGCAAAGGGAGGAGCTCCGCCCAGAAAGCTTTTCAGCTCCTCGGAGAACACTGTGAGTGCACTCTCTTTTACACATACACACACACACACACACACACAAACACACACACACACACACACACACACACACACACACAGAAGCAGGGAAGTGCAATTGCCTCTCTCTGTCTCTGTCTTTCTCTGCAAAGGCAGAGGAGGCTGGGAGCCACAGGGGAAGGCTCAAAGAGCCGCATGCGGCTCCAGAGCCGCAGGTTGCCGACCTGTGGTATAGGGAGACAGCCTTATGAGAGGATTAATTTCGGAAGTTGATTCCAAAGAATCTGTTTTAGTGCAAAATTGTGTTTGAATGAATTCCATATTTTATGCATAAGGCACAAAGTGTGTATTAATAGATGGAAGTAGTGACTTGGGGATTTAATTATCTGCCCTTATATTTATTTTCTATTAGTTTCCATTTCTATCTTACCATTAAACACAAGTTCTAATTGAGAATTAACCAGAACTAATAGTGAGAGACTATATGGAGAAATATAAACTGAAACCTAATCATGATAAGAAAAGGGATCTGGTCAACACTGTGGACTAGATTTTCAATTTGGACTGAATGAGGTTATTATACACCTGCAGAAGAATCAGGTTCACAAAGTGAATGTACTTCATTGTGCATTTCGGAACTGGAGATATTTTTTACTGAGGTCTATCTAATATGACAAATTGTATTTCTGTATTTCAGTGGGATTTCAGTGGATGCATACATACAGAATTGTAGGTAAAATGATAAAGGTGCACATACATGTGTTTGAAGGTAGACTGCAATTTCTTTTTAGAGCTGCAACTAGAACTGAATATGTTTTGAACAAATATCTTGATCATGCATTGACATTTTGCATAAACGGAGCACTTCTTGGACATTTTTTTAGGATTCTTTACTAATTTTTAAAAAGTTTTAGGTTTTTTAAGGGTTGTACTTCATGAGTTAACTCTTTAAAGCAGTGGTTCTCAACCTTTTTAATGCCGCGACCCCCAACAGGTCGTAAGTCGAGGACTACTTAACCGGTCGTAAGTCGAGGACTACTCAACTGGTGCAGCACCGTTTGCAGAATGGGACTTTTGGTGGGCTCAGCGGGGCAGAGACAGCCTGGACAATTCCTATTGGCTTTTGAAAGCCAATAGAATTAGACTCTATTCAAGAGAGTCTATTCTATTGGCTTTCAAAAGCCAATAGAATAAAAGGGAGTAGCACAGCTAAGGAAAAGGGGGGGAAAATGGCGGACTGCATTGTTTGGCGACCCCCGTGAAATGGTCGTTCGACCCCAAATGGGGTCCCGACCCACAGGTTGAGAACCACTGCTTTAAAGCAACTACACATTTTTCAGGTTTATGTGAGCATCTAAAAAAAGTTGAGTTGTTTCAATGAATAGCAAAGATATGCTGTGCTGAATAATGGACTAAAATAATGAAATTTAATAGGGATAAAAATAAAAGTTTGCATATATAGAAAGAAAAAAAATGAAAGGAACGAGTGTAAGAGGAGGTAGATCTAGCTTAGCAGTCATATTTATGAAAAGGACGTGGATATTATAATAGTTTATAAGCCGAGTATGAACCTACTGTGTGATGCAGATGCTAAAAAAATACTATTTAAGGATGCATTAACTAAAACATAAAGAGTCTACATCATAGGAATTAATTGCCCTATTCTGATCTTATGTTTTAGTTAATGCATCCTTAAATAGTGTTATTTTAGCATCTGCATCACACAGTAGATTTATACTCAGCTTATAAACTATTACAATATCCACGTCCTTTCCATAAATATGACTGCTAAGCTAGATCTTCCTCCTCCTACACCCGTTCCTTTCATTTTTTTTCTTTCTATATATGCAAACTTTTACTTTTATCCCTATTAAATTTCATTATTTTAGTCCATTATTCAAACCCAGCTAAATCTTTTTGAATCTTTTAAAATGTAAGCTACTGTTCCTAGTTTTCTATCATCTGATACCATTTCAACCCATTTATTCAACTCATGAATAAAAATACCGTACCAAACAACATAGGTCCCAGGAAAGAGTCTTTTTGTAGGCCACTTGATATTAATGTTGAACCTGATGTAGAATCAATTAAGATATATATCTGGGTGTGGCCATTCATTCAAATATGATTTCACATAATCATGTAGTTTATGTTTACTATTTTATGTTTAATGGGGGCACTTTGCTTTGCTGAGGTCGATATACAATGCCTTTGGAAGTCTGTGGCTTATGAAGCTCGTAACTTCATAAGATAGGATTAGTCTGATGTGAGCACCAATTAATTGATGCATCCTTATCCAATAGTTCCCATATATATTGTTTAATAATCTTGAAGACCTTGCCTATCATTGATGACAAATTGTCAAATTTGTAATTTCCCCAGTTGTCCTCCTTCCTATTGGGACAATACTTATTCTTTCTCTTATAAAATAGGTTAGGTTGAAAGATTTAATGAGCATTACAGCTGAATGAGATTTCCTAAGCATTAGTAGGAGACTTTTAATTACTGTATCACATCATTTTTTCCCATGAATTGAATATATCTGATCTCTTAAATATATAGATAGTCATATCTAATGAGAAATCAGATATTTTAAATCCATTAGTATATTCTAGATCTTGCAATGTAGATTGCAGTCATGTAGTGACTGTCTTTCAGTGACAGGAGGAATTTATTAAAAATATGTTTATTACATTTTAAGTATAAGGAGAAAAATAAGCAAAAATATTCTAGATTTCAAATTACTTGTCATATTAACTGAGTGCATTTAAGTTTTAAGGTGGTGCAATAGCCAAGTCTATTTTTTTTGTAGTAAAATGCTGTTTCATGCCATGTCAGCATAACATAATGAATCAGCAATTCTTAGCTATTGCTAGCACTCAACTGGAACATATCTATTTGTCCATAAAAGGGAAGGTGGTTGGAGGTGGGGTTAGTTATTCAACAGTCATTTAAGGCTTATGCTCATTGTTAATCTTGAATTTATAAAGTGAGTATTTTTCTTTCATTATGAAATTAATATGCTGTGTCTATCTGGGAAAATTAGTTGTTTCACAAATAAAATATTTTTAATTTGGACTTTAAAATAAATATTTTTTTCTTTTAATTTTGTAATTGTGAAGTAAGATTTCTTAACCAATAATTTATTGGGTTTTACACAGTTTGACAATGATTTTTTTCCCCTGGGCAGCAGTACAGTACTAAAAATTCATTAACAGCAACACCCAGTTGACTTTTGGACAAACAGAAATGTAAAAGGTGAAAAGAAAATCAGTTGCAATACCTACTATGATCTGGATATCAAGCTTTTGTAATTAGGTTTATTGAAATATTAAGTCCTACTTTTCATGAAAAACATTGTGGAATATCTTCACAGAAAGCTGTGTATTCTTAAATATCATTTGAATAGTATTTTTTAAATGTAATAGCCTTACAAAAAACTATGTTAAGCTTTGTAAAAAAAACAAAGAAAACTGCTATAAAGAAGTTTACAGGGTGAAACTGCTGATAATTATTTAATCTTGGCAGAATATCTGTTGAGGATTTTTATTCAAAATATTCCTGGATTTGTATCATCTGACTACTGTTTATTTCTTTATTATTTATTTCTGCATTTTCTTCTCTGAATAAATCCACGGGGAGGGTCTAGGTGGTTTATGGATACTTTCATTTTGTTTATAATTTTGAATGCTGACACCAAGCAGTTGACCTTTTACTAAGTGATTATTTGATTTTAATACTGCATGGTTGGGATTTTCTTCTGAACTGAATGGTTTATGGTGAATATATGCATGATCTTGCAATGCAACATGCTTGTTCAAAAATAGAAGTTAATATTTAAGCTTTCCAGAAGTAGACAAAATGTACAATACTTATAATAATCTATTATCAAATTTATATAGTTGCCCACATCCCAAAAAAGTGACTCTGGGCAGCGTACAACAATGAAGTAAAACAATAAATATAAAGCATTCATTATTAAAAATATAAATACAATCATTAAAATATTAAAAAACTAAAGGCACAGATGGACTAAATATTAATGGCAGTGATGGAACTATCTTCATGTTACTTATCCCAGGGAAGCTACTGATGATATATCTAGATCTTGAGGGAATTCCAGGACATTAACAGGGATGGGGTTAGCCTCACTTTGGAGGAGTATGTTCCATTAGCCAGTGGCATGACAGAGAAGCCTGCCTCCCAAAGCCCACCAAGTGTAAGTCCCTAGCCAATGCAATCTGCAGCATGCGCTCTCTGTCAGATCTAATGGGATGGGCAACTGTAATTGGGGAGAGGCAGTCCCTCAGATAACCTGGTCCCATGCCATGAATGGTTTTAAAGATTAAAACCAGCACTTTGAATAGGAACCAGAAGCAAACTGGGAGCCAGTGCATCTTACACAGCAGAGGTATGGCATGTGCTGTTTGGAGGTACACATAACTGTCCTACAGCTGCATTCTGCACTTGTTGAAGCTTCCAGATACTCCTTAAGGGCAGACTCGTGCTTTACAGTAGTCCTGTCTGGAGATGATTATGGCATAAGTCAGTGGTTCTCAACCTGTGGGTTGGGACCCCATTTGGGGTCAAACGACCATTTCACGGGGGTCACCAAACAACGCAGTCCGCCATTTTTTCCCCCTTTTCCTTAGCTGTGCTATTCCCTTTTATTCTATTGGCTTTTGAAAGCCAATAGAATAGACTCTCTTGAATAGAGTCTAATTCTATTGGCTTTCAAAAGCCAATAGGAATTGTCCAGGCTGTCTCTGCCCTGCTGAGCCCGCCAAAAGTCCCATTCTGCAAACGGTGCTGCACCAGTTGAGTAGTCCTCAACTTACAACCGGTTGAGTAGTCCTCGACTTACGACCTGTTGGGGGTCGCGGCATTAAAAAGGTTGAGAACCACTGGCATAAGTGGTTGTGAACAGAGCTTTCAAACTAGGGTTCAAGTAGCTCATCAAGGAAACTGTAAAAGCCCTCCTAACCATGTACTACCTGCTCTTTGAGCAAGAGTTGTGAGTTAATCCCCAGAAGCCCCAGATAGTGCATTGGATCTGTCTGGGCAATGCAACCCCATCCAACACCACAGATGGCATAATCCTACAACCATCAGGCCTCAAAACCCAAAGCCATTCAGTCTTGTGGAGTTCAGCTGAAGTTTGTTGTTCCCCATCCATATCCTCACAGTTCCAGTCACTGTGACAAGAGCTTCACAGGATTGCTTACTTTGCCAGCAGCATATATAATTGGTTATCATCAGTGTACTGATATCTCGCCCCATGGTGATGGATGAACTCACCCAGCAGTCTCATGTAGTATTAAATAGGAGAGAGCACCAAATCCTATAGCACTGCCACAGGCTGAGGTTTGAATATCTACTTCCCAATCACCATCAACTGCAGTCAACTTCAGAGAAGGATAAATCAGCACAGCACATGTCTCCCACCTCCAGTCTTCTGAGCCAATTCAGAAGGATACCATTGCTTGATGGTATCAAAAGCCAAGAGATCAAGTAGGGCAAAGGTGGATTCACAACTTTCATTTTACTCTTTTCAGGGGTCACCCAAAATTTATCCTGTGTTTGGACTTTTTCTTAACCTCAGTAATGATAACTGCAAGGTCTCATATTTTTCTGGATTCTTCTTAGCCTTTTCTTTCATTTTTTTATTTCCTGTGTCTTAGTAGAAGCAGTATAAAAATACAGAATACATCAAACCACTTGAGAATATGTGGTTAGCAAAGCATTCAAGATGGTTTCTCTTTTGCATCTAAAAAACTCTGAATATTCAATTTAAAGCAGGATGTGGGCATGTTCTAGATTTTGTGCATTACAATTACCTTTAATAATAATGGCAAGGGATGATAGGATTTGGAGTACAATGTCATATGAAGGAATATGAGGTCTATCTGAGGATAAGCATGAAAATTGCAATGCTCCAACTTGGCTGCATTGTGATAGAACAAAATTCAAAACATTGATAGAACAAAATTCAAAACATTGAATTTGTTCTGTTTTATCAGAACCTTGAAACGCTTCAGAGATTCTGAGCAGTGAAATTCTGGTCTACCTTGTTCTTAATCTTAGTATTATGGTTATAAATCCATGCTGCTGATACCAGCTAGTAATATTGCAAAAAAAATTGGTGAAAGGTCAGTTAACAAGAAAAACACATTCAGTCACATAAATCCTAGGTAACACTGATAGAATAGAGAACTGGGAACCTAGTTCAATTTATTTATATTTTTGTATCAATGAGACAGAATCACAGTGGTTTACACTATATATTCTCATTCTTCATTTGTTCAGATATTTAAAAACCAAGCCTGTGTTCAGATGACTGTTATCTCCCTAATGATTTTTCTTTCCATTTCTATGGTATAAGGTTTCTTTTGATGTTTATAAAGGGATTGCTATGCTGGCTGGGGAAAGGAATCCATGTATGAATAGCATGAAGAGTGAAACAGCATGTAACCTGCTCCCACTGGGGGCCAGGTTATTAAAAGCTTACTAACGTTTGCTGGCCAGTGTCCTCTCCATATGTACTGGGTCCAGCTAAACTAACATAAAATTTTCAGATTTTTTAAATGCATCTCTAAACTCAGCACCAACAAGATGCAAATGTATACCCCCACATGCCAAATTTCTCAGCAAACCAACCATTTCAGTATGAAGTATTTGCAAATAGCCGTACAGTGTAATAATCACTAAGTCAAGAGCAAAAGAAGAAATTTGGTTTTTAAGCTTATTTGTGCATATATTTAAGAGAAGTCATTCTGCTTTTTTTCCTTTTTTTTCCTTGACAAACCAGTTTGTAACATTGCATTGTAATTCCACTTGCACAATTTGTTCTTCATCAGCAACATTTGTTCAACTTGCCTATAAATTGAAATATGTGTTTATAATTCACGTGATGAAAAGGCAAATGCAGATTTCTCTTGATGGGAAAAAACACTAATGTTATTCCATATCTATGCTTGAAAGAACAGGAAAGAAGATGATTGGGTATGGCTTTTATATATCTTCACTAGAAAACAGAGCAAAAGTGTTATTCCTATATCCGGCATTTGTTCAGTTACATAGCTTAACTGAAATGACAGATTTGTGCCTCACTGATCTTGATTTAGATTTAGAGTGTTCTATCAAGTGGCACAATTTCTGATTAGGTTCTGCAATTCTGTATGGTAATATCTGTTCCTGATGAATAGATGGAAGAAAATACATTCAAGTGGCTTACATTGTACAAATGAGGATCTGTCTTATAAATTGTTACAATGACAGTTGGCCTACTTACTGCCTGTTTCTATCAATTCTATCACTAATGATGCACCTAAACTGCACAGAATTATTATTTCCCACATAGCTTTAGCCATTTTGGTTAGAAAATTCTGCTTACATAAAACTGTATTGAAGTAGAGCTAGATATGAAACACTACTTCACTTCTCAGTGTATTCTCACTCAATATTACTCAGTTCTGCTCATTCTGATTATCACTCGAGAACTGTGTATAAAATATTGTATCTAAGTGAGTGTAATCTGCAGAATGGCAATAAGTACAAGCACATCTTACCCTTATTGCTACACAGCTGATTTAGTGCAGAGGGTGAACACATGAACAGCTGACAGTATTAGATAAGGTAGTTCAAAGACAAGTAGAGTTGCAAATGAAGGCTTATAAAAATTTATCAGACTTTGGAGATGTTTGAAAAAACAAGCCTTTGTTCAGATGGATTTAAAAATGGCAAACCCAGCATGCAGTTATGGCATCAGTTTTTTTAAAAAAATTGAATAGGTTAACATTATGAGGAAAGCACACCTCATAATTAAATAGAAAATATTGAAGCAGAATAATAAAAAGTGCACTAAAATAAGTAACAGGACAGAATCTGACTGGCTGGCTCAGGAATTCTGGGAGTTGAAGTCCACGAGTCATAAAAGGGCCAAGGTTGCCTACCCCTGGTCTAGGTACAAACAGCAGCAAGATTGAAACTGTTTCAGCTTAAAAAAGTTAACATTAGCAAGTTCCTACAATCCAAAGGGGAAAAAAAAAATATTTTCTCTAATAGTGGTAATAAGAATGAGAGGTTACTCCAGGCTATGTATTCAAAGTGAGAATGCTATGCTTTGACTTGGGTGATATTAAACTTTTGTGAAGTAGGCTTCATCATCAATTTGTCACATGCTTTGTTGGCTTAAATATATTTAACATTTTGTAAATTTTATTTGTTTCAGATGTGAAGAGACGAAGCATGTTTTCCTCTGAGAGCTTAATCAACATTTGTTATACAGAATGCCTTTAAGTGAAAGGAACAGTGTTGTTTTTGCGTATGAATCTTCAGTACACAGTACCAATGTTCTCCTTAGTCTTGATGAACAGAGAAAGCAAGATCTTTTTTGTGATGTTACTATCTTAGTAGAAGACCAGAGATTTCGGGCCCATCGTTCAGTTCTTGCAGCCTGCAGTACCTATTTTCGTTCAAGAATTGTGGGTCAGTTAGAATCAGATCTTGTAATAATTTTACCTGAAGAGGTAAGAACATTTGCTTGTACTTCTATAATCTTACTTTCTACCACACTTAATGTTACTCAGAATAATATACATATTATTAGTAACTCAAAGTCCACAAATTGTGCCAGAACTGAATAGGCAAATACTATTTCCAGCAAAACACGATAAATGTTCCATTGAAGCTAGACACTCTTCCCCGTCTATCACAGAATTAAGGAAAAGAATATTGCTGATAGTATTTATTATTCATAAGATGTAAATGCATACCCCACATGTCAAATCTCTCAGCAAATCAACCATTTCAGTATAAAGTCATTGAAAATAGCCATAAGTATAATAATCACTAAACTGAAAGCAAAAGAATACATTTGTATTTTTAAGCTTCTTAGTTCATATATCTAAAAGAGGTCATTCTGCTTTCCCTCCTTTTTCCCCATGACAAGCCAGTTTGTAACATTGCCTTGTAGTTCCGCTTGTATAATTTGTTTTGCATCAAATCTCTATTGTTTTATATTAAACAATGACCTCAGTTTCTCAGGCAAGTTCCATCAGAGCTAAGCAAGTACTTGTGTTTTCCAAATCAGGATCAAAATAGGTGGGAGATAACAATTGTTTCCTCTTCCTCAAACAATTTGTTTCCAATTTTAATTCCTTCCTTACATGAGCTTCGTTTCACCAACCAGTTTTTTTTTTGTTTCTGTTTTTTCTTTCTTAATTGAATAATTTGCAAGCAAAAGAGAGTTTATCTGGAAAGGAAAACCACAAGTGTGCCTCAGGAATTAAGAGAAGCTAAAGGAAAAGAATTGAAACTACTCTTTGCCTTCCAGATAAACTTTTCTAAACTCTTCTTGCCCTTTGATTTAAATGACAGAAGAATTCACTGAGAAGAAAGTATTTGGAACAAATAAAATTCAAAATGGGAGGCATTAACTGTTGCTGAATTTTAGAAGAAACATACTACTATGAAAAATGGAAAATGGATTTATTGGGAAAAGCAGTTTTGTAGATGGAAAAAGGGAAGCAACAGGAGTACTAAAAAGATCCTGAAAACATATAAACTTACTGGTTTTATTTAGGATCAAGTCCAGTAGTATAGAATTTTGAAGGGAAACAGAAGACCATATTGGATTACTAATATTCAGCTGTGAATGTGTGAATGTATTTCTCTCTATCTCTCTCTGTTTCTCTCACACACATACATACTTTACTATTATTATTATATACATCACTCTTAAAGCATTGTAGATAAAACTCTATGAATTACAGTTTTAAAAGATGAGGTATCATTGTAATAAATGAGTAAGTGCTACAACATCATCAGCAATAAATATTTGTCTTATTAATGGCTGTTTGGCAGCAGTCTAAATCAGAGGTCCCAACCTTTTGGGCACCAGGGACTGGTTATGTGGAGAGTAGTTTTTCTGCAGACTGGAGGGTGCGTGGTTTTGTCTGCTGCCTGCATCCCATAGATGGGGCTTTGCTTGTTTTTGTGCGGCCCGGTTGCTGGAATGCCATGGCCTGGTACCAGTCCATGAACCAGGGGTTGGGGACTCCTGGTCTAAATCAAAAAGTAGTTCTTTTCCACACACAATTTTCAGAGTTTTCTTTAGTAAGATTTTTTTTTATGATTCATGAGATATAGATACAGGAATTCTTGCAACTATTTTCAATTAAGAAAAAATATCCCCATGTACATCACAGCTGAGATTTATTTATTTATTTATCAAATTTCTATGCTGCCGATCTTGTCAAGGAGCAACTGTCGGTAGCTTACAACCAAATAAAAAGAATAAGATAAAATGTTAAAATAATAAATATTAGCGGTAAAAGTTTTCTTCCATACAAAATTAAAATAAACGTGATATTCTAGGCCAGGCTTTCTAGACTTCATGTAGTCCTTGACTTAGAAGCATTCATTTAGTGATTGTTCAAAGTCACAACTGCACTGAAAAAGTGACTTACTATTGGCCCTTGCACTTACAACCATTGCAGCATCCTCACAGTCATGTGATCAGTATTTAGGTACTTGGCAACATGTGATTGCCATTTGCAACCTTCCCAGCCAATTCAATGAGGAAAGCCAGAGGGGCTTAACAACCATGTTATTCACTTAACAACGGGGGTGATTTACTTAACAACTGTGGCAAAAGAGATAATAAAACCAGGCGCAGCTCACTTAACAACTGCCTTACTTAGCGACAGAAGTTCTAGTCCCAATGATGATCATATGTGGAGGATTACCTGTATTTAAATGTTTTGGCTCAGAGTTTCCATTTTAATCTTGTTTTGCATATCCATGACTACTATTTTGGAACTAATATATAATCCAAAATACATCGGCTCCAGTCACAGGATTATTTTAAGTTTGGATTGTGCATTTGAAACATAGTTAATTTGTGTTCTGTATTTATAGAAGTTTTTCCAAATAAAAGTTTTCTCAGCTCTCCTCCATATGTTGTGGAGGAATCTAGTGAGGAAGCAAACTTGAAATGTCATTTGAATGTTTATTTGTCTTTAGAAAGAAGTTTGAATTATTTATTTTGGCAAACTATTCTGAAGAGCCTTGAAACAAGTGTAGTCATTTTTTTTTAGTAGTAGTATCTTGTTTTGTGTTCATGTATTTTTATTAGAGTTTTTATATAACATACAAATAGAAACGAACATAATAGGGAAATAGGGAAGGAAAAAGGAAAGAGGAGGAGGTACAAGGTAGGGGGAAAAAAGCAGGGCCTTCCACTTTTTTTTTCAGTGCAGTAAAATACAAAGTACAGTTACAACCTTACATTTTTTACTATATATTTTTAGTAAATTCCAACCATTTCTATAACAACAAACTAATCAAAACTCAAAATCAAAGTTTCATTTGTTTCTGTTTTCAGCATAAAACCCAGAAGGGGTTTCCAACTAAAAACAAAACTGGATACATTATTTTCTTTAATTAAAGCAATTAATTTTCCCATCTCTGCCACTCTATCAGTGTTTCCATCCATTCTTCCACGGTAGAAATTGATAAATCTTTCCATTTTTGCATATATACAGTTCTCGCTGCAGTCAACATAAATAATAACAAAGTTCCACTTTTTTTCAAACTATTTGTCCAGTAGTCCTAAAAGAAAAACTTTTAGTTTCAATTGGATATGTTTTAAAAGCCTTCTGAATTAAAACACGAATCTGGCCAGAATGTTTTTTGCTTTATCACAAATCCTCCAAAGATGATAAAAAATAGCTTCTTTACAATTAAACTATGTAACAAACATATGAAATACTTTTGTATATCTTTGACACTTTCTCAGGCATTAGGTATCAATAATGCTTCATTTTATAAAAGTTTTCTCTCAGATTATAATTCAGTCTAAATCACAGTCTACTCATTGACACATTTTCCTACTGTTTTTACATTATATTGTAACCAAAAATTTTAGTTTGGAATCATACAGTATTTTAATGTACTTATTTTCCAGGTTCAGAGTAGAAGAATCTCTAATTGGAATAATCTATAAAATGTATTATTCATTTTGTTGTAAGCTTCGCTCTCAGATCACTTTCTTGGATTTCTTCATACTAATATTGGTCAGAAATATGCATAGTCAGTTCTGCAATATCAAAAAGGTTTTTTTAACTATACTTAAGCTTAATACAAAACAGGCCAAGACCAAACCTATCCTTATTTCTGGACAATTTTAATATTAATATATTGTATTATATTTAAAATATATTTTTTCATTATGCATATGTCGTTTCTTCACCTGAACAGGTTACACTGAAAGGATTTGAACCTTTACTTCAATTTGCTTATACTTCCAAACTTATTTTAGATAAGGACAATGTGGCTGACGTTTGCAAATGTGCTGAGTTCTTGGGAATACATGACATCGAAGAATCTTGTTTTCAGTTCCTTAAATTCAAGTTTCTGGATCATAAATCAGGACAGCAGGAATATCCAAAGACAAAATGTTGTAAACCAAGTTGTCAGAAAGAGTGCAGTAAAATGGGAAGTGTTGATGCTAGAGATTTAGAAATTGATGAGGATGAAACCATACAAAATGAATGTGCTAAATATTCTCAGTTGAAGGCATGCAGTACTGAACGAAATTCAGCAGTGTCCCTACTGCAAGACAGTTCTAATCAAATCCATGACCCTGTATCAGAAAAGGATCAGTTTTTTAATGTAGAGTCCCTCTGCCCCAAATACAGAAAATTTAAAAAAGCTTTGGAGACTGATAAAATCCCTGTTTTAGAATCCAGTCCTGGTATTAATGAAATTCAGGTATCATCTGGTACTACTATTCATCAGGCTGAATCAAATATTGCTGGTGCTATACAAAACCCTCTTGAATGTACAGCTGTGCATTCAGATGCAAAATGTGAAGATACTCAGGTAGCAATGGAAGAAAATGGAAAAGAAGACGTCACAAATGAAATGGCCCCTCCAGTTAAGAGTACTGAATGTTTAGCAGAAAAGATAGATTCTCACTTTGTTCACCATAATTCTTCTGTGGCTACTCATGGACTTTATTCCGCTTCTTTCTTAAATGCATATGATCAATACTGCAATTTAACTTTAAGTGGTATACAAAGCAATACAGTGGTTGAAAAAAATGCCATTGCTGTGGGAGCCAAAAATTGCAAACCAATAAGTGAAAACACTGCTGAGGACCGAACTCCAAAATCTAATTTGTACGAGCAGGGAAATGTGAACAGTACATCACCTAGCCATCGAAGCAGTATGGAGAGAGAGATAGCAGAACAGTTAGCAAAAGGATTTTGGAGTGATGTTTACAACACTGATACAGCATATCAAATAAACCTGTCTCCTGCATTGCCAAAAGAATTTTCAGAACAAAGCTGTTCAGAAAAGAAAACTGAATGTCCTTGGTTAGGAATCAGAATCAGTGACAGTCCAGAGAATGGCCCTCCAAGAACTTTTACAACACTGAGCTCTGTCACTTGTCCCTTCATCAGTAATCTCAGTACTGAAGGCACTAATGAAGTTACTAGTGGAGACTGTATTCCAGAACAACAACCCGAGCAATGTCCTTATTCGTGTGAGATAAATTTGGAAGAGGATTCTGAAACGGACACAGAGGGTGACAGTGAATCCTTTTCTGCCAGAGAACAGGAATGTGAGGTGAGCCTGCATATTATTCCTTTTTTCTTTGTTAAAAATTGTGCTTTTGACATGTATTCAAACTGAAAAGAAGATAGCCCTGAAATTATGATAACCAGCACAGTGGAAATTGGAAAAATACCATGAAAAAAGAGATCAGAGATTTTTTTAAAAAATCAATTCTTATTTAGGCTGGGTTCTCCACTACATTTGCAGGATATAACATCGCTATCACTCAAACTATCCAATGGAATAAAATATCTGTTTTTCAGTATTTTTGCTGAGAATTCTTGTACAATATCGTATCAATGTACTGTACATATTTATTAGTTTGAATATCAAAATATGCATTGGTTGTCTTACCAGAATCTTTCTCTTTAGCTACATATTCAGCTTTCATATTACCCTTGCATGATTTTTCAGTGTTATGTTCTTCACTCAAACATTCTTTTAAAAATATAAATACAATCTATCCTCCTCATTTGTATATCTTTTATCCATAATTATAAACTGGAACAACTGTTCTTAATGTTTGTGGTGGCTTTGTTTTAGGACTTTGCAAAGATTCATATAAATAGAGGCAGGCATATTATTTAGCCAGCAACAACATTATTTCTTTCCAGTTTTGGCTTCCAAGGTCAGGGAGCAATTCATTGTGATCATTCTAATAAGCAGGACTTTACTCATCTGTGGCAGGAGATGGATTTTCACAAATCAAACATTTAAAGATGTACTAATGGGTAATTACCTGTTATAGAACTGAATTACTTTTGTAAAGAGAAAACTATTATTGTGTTATGGAATGTTAGTGGCATGACCTTGGGAATGTTTTGAGAGATAAACACTAAGTCTGATTGCTAAAGAATATGGGTTCAGGATTTCAGATTTGAATTCTACTAAGTTATGAAACTTTAATCAAATATCTATATCTTCCAGGTAAAGCTGCCATTTAATCCACAGAAGATCATTTCACTCTCCAGAAATGACTTTCAGTCATTTCTGAAAATGCACAAATTGACCCCAGAGGAGCTGGATTGTATCCATGATATTAGAAGACGAAGTAAAAATAGAATTGCAGCACAACGCTGTCGTAAACGAAAGCTAGACTGTATACAAAATCTTGAATCAGAAATAGAAAAATTGGTATGTATGGATAGTTTGGGTCAATTAAGATGTTTTATTATATGTGATGTACGTTCTGATGTAGTTCTTTGAATTTGCCAATTTGTTTATTTCCCTTGCATTTCTATTCACTGTATTTGTATTGTTTTTATATGTGAACATCCATAGTGGGCCTGGAATTAGTAGGCACCAAAGTGAAATGAATAAATAAATACATTTAAAAATTCAAATAAATCCTTGATTCTTTGTTATATTGACTACATATATGGTTATCTTTAATTATGATAATAAACATTGTGGTTCTTTCTTCCCTGCCTTCCCTTTTCTTAATTTATAGGAAAATATTTTGCTTACCTGGCACTAGCTAAGTGTAACTCCACTGATTTCATTTGCTGTGCCTGACTGAAATTAAGTAGCTTACTTTGCTGCCACTGTTTTTATTATTTTCACTTGCATGACGTTCACGACGTTTGTCAAAAAATTTCTTGACTTGTAACTCATTTATTGACAAATATCTGAAAAAACTATTGCTCTAAGAGAGCAGTTTCTATAGATAATATGTGTAATGTTGTTATTCTTTTGTTGAGGTAAATAAATACTGCCTTTCACTAATATTTTTTGAAGAAATTGCAAGATTTTCTGGGAAAACAGTATTTTCCCTACATACCTTTTATATTTACTTATGGACCTGATTCCATGAGGCTGACAGCAAAGTGACAGCTGTTAAATAAAGGGATGCTGATAATACTTGCCACATTATATGTTAAAGTAATTAAAATAATCCTCATATCAAAGTTAAACATTGATTGTTCAGAAAAGGAAGCAAACTCATTATTGTTAATAGAAAACTTCAACACAGTTTATAATAATATACTAAATATTATATAAACAAGAAAGAATGCCTTGGCTCCATATTATGACATTGGCTTATTGACAAAGTATTTCAATATAAAAACTTCAGTAGTAGCATTTTAGTGATCATATTTCTGTCAGAAAATAGATCCTTTTTTATTTGACCTGTTGCTAAGTCTTTGCTTTCTAGAACTGATTCAGAAATGTTTATATAAGCCTGGATCCATGTAGTCCAATATTACTCACTTGATTGGCAGCATCTCTCTGAGGTGCTTTACATTGTTTTACATCACAATATTCAAAATTGTTTAAGTACTGAGGACTGAATATTTTTGCTTTAAAATTGCTGCTATAATAATAATAATAATAATAATAATAATAATAATAATTGAACACCATTGGCATTGACAAATTTGCCATTAGTCAATTGCAAAAGGCGGCCTTATTAGGAACTGCTTCCATCCTGCGACGATACCTGTAATACCATCAAACATCCACATCTGCCTATCCCAGGTCCTGGGTAAGGACTCGATAGATAGACAAAATGCCAAATCCAGTCTGAACATCTGGCTGACTGTGCGATGATCCATAACAACAACAATAATAATAATAATAATAATAATAATAATAATAATAATAATAAAGTTGGAAGGGACCTTGGAGGTCATCAAGTCCAACCCCCTGCTCAGGCAGGAAACCCTGTACCATTTCGGACAAATGGCTGTCCAGTCTCTTCTTAAAAACTTCCAGTGTTGGAGCATTCACCGCTTCTGGAGGCAGGTTGTTCCACAGGTTAATTGTTCTAACTGTCAGGGCGTTTCTCCTTAGTTCTAGGTTGCTTCTCTCCTTGATTAGTTTCCATCTGTTGCTTCTTGTCCTGCCTTCAGATGCTTTGGAAAATAGCTTCACTCCCTCTTCTTTGTGGCAGCCCCTGAGATATTGGGACACTGCTATCATGTCCCCCCTCGTCCTTCTCTTCATTAAACTAGACATACCCAATTCCAGCAATCGTTCCTTATATGTTTTAGCCTTCAGTTCCTAACATCTTTGTTGCTCTTCTCTGTACTCTTTCTAGAGTCTTAACATCTTTTTTACATCGTGGTGACCAAAACTGGATGCAGTATTCCAAGTGTGGCCTTACCAAGGCATTGTAAAGTGGTATTAATACTTCACGTGATCTTGAATCTATCCCTCTGTTAATGCAGCCTAGGACTGTGCTGGCTTTTTTGGCAGCTGCAGCACACTGCTGCCTCATATTTAAGAGATTGTCCACTAGGACTCCAAGATCCCTCTCACAGTTACCACTGTTGAGCAAGGTAGCCCCTATACTATACCTGTACATTTGGTTTTTCTTGCCTAAATATAGAACCTGGCTTTTTTCACCATTGAATTTCATTTTGTTAGATAGTGCCCAGTGTTCAAGTCTGTCCAGATCCTCCTGTATTGTAAGCCTGTCTTCTGGAGTGTTGGCTATTCCTGCCAACTTGGTGTCGTCTGCAAATTTGATGAGTTCCCCATCTATCCCCTCGTCCAAATCGTTGATGAAGATGTTGAAGAGCACTGGGCCCAGAACAGAGCCCTGGGGCACCCCACTACACACTTTCCTCCATGTACAGTAGATGTGGTTCCATTGAGGACCACACGCTGAGTACGGCTGGTCAGCCAGCTACGAATACATCTGGTGGTGATGCTGCCTAACCCACATTTTTCTATCTTATCAAGTAGTAAGTTGTGATCTACTTTGTCAAATGCCTTACTGAAGTCCAAGTAAATTATATCCATAGCATTCCTCTGGTCCACTATTTTTTTTTACTTGGTCAAAGAATGCAATAAGATTTGTCCACATGATCTGTTTTTAACAAACCCATGTTGGCTTTTAGTAATGACTTTGTTTGCCTCTAGGTGTTCGCTGATTCGTTGTTTGATTATGTTTTCCAGAATCTTCCCAGGTATTGAGGTCAGACTTATAGATCTGTAATTTCCTGGATCCATTTCCCCCCCTTTTTTGAAGATGGGAACTACATCAGCTCTTTTCCAGTTCTCTGGTACTTCCCCAGTGCTCCAGGATCTTTGAAAAATATAGTTCAGTGGTTCCGAGATCACATCTGCCAGTTCCTTGAGAACCTTGGGGTGTAATCCATCTGGTCCTGGTGATTTGAACTTGTCTAGGCTGGACAAGTGCTCACTTACCATTTTCTTGCCTATCTTAACTTGTGTTTCTGTTCTGTTTTTTATGGCACTATTTTTGATAGGTTGGTCTATTTTTTCCCTTTGTGTAAAGACAGATGCGAAAAACGAGTTAAATAGTTCTGCTTTCTCCCTGTTGCTTGTCACTTTCTTGCCACTTTCACCCACTAATGGACCAATCATTTCCTTCACTTTTTTCTTGTTTTTTACATGTTGAAAGAAGCTTTTTTTGTTATTTTTGACTTTGGTCGCAAGCCTTAGTTCATTTTGAGCCTTAGCTTTCCTCACTTCATCTTTGCAGGCTCGGGCTATTTGCTGATATTCTGATTTAGTTATGTGTCCCTCTTTCCACTATCTATACTTGTCCTTTTTATCTTTCAATTTATCAGAGAGTTCTTTATGCAGCCATGCTAGTTTCTTTTGAAAGCTGTTATTTTTCCTCTTCATTGGTATTGTGCTAGACTGGGCTTTTATTATCTCACTTTTCAAAATTTCCTAAGCTTCTTGAGTTGTTTTCCCCTCGAGAATTCTCATCCATGGAATCCTTCCCAAGCCCTCTCTAAGTTTATTGAAATTAGCTCTTTTGAAGTCCAAGACTCTAGTTTGACTGTGTTCTATTGCTTGTGCTTCCATAATGTTGAATTCCAATATTGCATGATCACTTCCTCCCAAGGTTCCTATGGCTTCAACACCTTCTATCATTTTATCTCTGTAAGTGAGAATTAGATCCAAAATGGCTAATCCCCTAGTTCCCTTCTCTACTTTTTGGGAGACAAAGTTGTCTGCTAGGTTTGTCAGGAATCTGTTTGATCTTCCACTTGGTGCAGAGTTGGTGCAAATATCTAAATTTGAATGCCTAATTTAGGGATACAGAACCTTATTGTTCTTTCATTTGTTTTTTTTTAAATTTTCTTCCTAAATTCATTATTGAAGGGCTATAAGAGACACGGTAATAATGCAGTGATATCATGGGAAAGAATATTCTAAATTTTGAGCCCTTCTCTCATTGGGGGGGCGGGTTTGTTAGTAAATGGCTATTTAAACCTGTAATATTATTAAGATCCAGTTCACCTTTCATTTTGAAGAAAAATCAGAAAGATTGTTCAATAATTATTCTGTTACTTGTCACCAAATGTTGATGACCAATGAACTGTATGTTTTATACTGCCTAATATTTACTTAGGTTTCCTTTTCTATGGTTAAGTTGTGTTAATACTGTGTATTTTTTTTTGTATGGTTAAGTTAGATTAATACTATGTTTGAAACGGAATTGGTATGTACTCTAAGCAATCTTTATTATCACTGTTTTCAAATCCAAAACAAACTGTAAAATATAACTTTGCCTTAGTAGAAACCCAGCCACTCAGTATTTCTGAACTCAGAACTTCTCTGTTTTCTTGCAGCAAAATGAAAAAGAGAACTTACTGAAGGAAAAAAATCACATTTTGTCAACACTGGCTGAGACAAAACAGAATCTAACAGGACTTTGCCAGCAAGTATTCAAGGAAGCAGCGCTGAGTCATGAGCAAATCCAGATTCTTGCAAAATACTCAGCCTCTGAATGTCCACTTTCACTTTTGGTTCCAGAGAGGGAACAAGCAGCACCTTCTGATATCTCATCTTCAGTACCACTGTGTGTTGAATTATCTGCTGGTCTTTCTGTTATATCATCTAATGATCAGAATTCTAGTTATCAACATATCAAAGGAGGCTATGATGTAGGATGTGATCAAGAATTATGTCCAGTTCCTGTGAGAATATCAGAGAAAACACTGTGCTTGGAACAGTGTGTGCAGAGTGGTAGTGGTATCACAGATTTTTGTCAACAAATGACTGATAAATGCACTACAGATGAATAATTGTTTTTAAAATTCAGCCTAGCATGATTGAGGCCTGAGTCATCATGTAAGAAGGTAGAACTGCAGCTGCATTAATTTTGCATTTCATATCCATCCTCAATCAAACCTAAATGTAATTATGGGCTTTTCTTTAATGACATGTAAAACTTATGCAATATACTTAAGTGTAAAAAAAGAAATCCACACAGTTTTGTTATTTCAGATGTCCAGTGCCATGGAACGCAGTAGCATTTATTTCATCCACTCTTCACATTTACTGATAATTCCAATCTAGGTGTGTTAAAAATTTGATAGTAAAACAAAGCACTTCAAGAATCTAAATCTTTGAGAAAGTTAAGTCTCCGGGCTAGAGCTGTACTTATTCTTGATAGCTTGGTGTCCTTCCATGATCTCCAGATAAAAATATTTATAATAGACTCTGTTAATTTGTGCTTCCTACTTAAAGTTTGATGTGGTTTTCACAAGGATAAATGAAATGATCACATATTCTGGAAGGATTTTAACTTTTATTATTAATTGTGGGACCAAGTTGGGTGTATTGGGAAAATCCTCTTTTAAATAAATTACTTTTATGGGTAAAGCTAATTGTAGCTGTTCAAATTCAGTAGCTTACAGTTCAGTTATAAAAATAAGCCACTTTAAAGCTTCAATAATTTTAACTACTAAAATAAGCAATTAGAGCATTTTACTGTAGCCAGTGCTGCATTGTATTAATTACAGAAAGTCTGTATAAATTCTGTAATAGTATAGTGTTCTTAATAATAGAAGATTTATCTACTAAACCTCAAATACTTTTCCTGGTTTACAAAATATAAAAGCCAATGGAATTCTTTGTTTCCTACCTCAGAACATATAAGTTTTTGTAACTGTGTTTGGAACACAATCATCTTTCTGTGACAATTTTTGCCTAGCATATTTACTATTTGAGAATCCTGCAATCTTCTCTGGTATTCTGAGATATTGGTTAAGTTTAGCAATCAATTTAGCCTTTAGAAAAGTCTAAGTTTGTATTTCTTACATATAGTGTCAATCTACATAGTAAATATTTGGCCAAATATACCATCCAAACAGTGCTAATAACAACCAGCATGTATTACAGAAACTACACTACCTCATAGAGTGATTTCAATATCATTCAAAGCTGCAGTGATGTTCACAAATACTTGTCACAAATTAGCATTAAGAATTACAACGCTTACAGACTTTTAACTTCATTGTGGAAGTTTCCTCTAAATATGCATGAATTCTTTTGCATGTATTCATTTCTCTTTTGATCATATAGGGAATGAATCCTTAAAAGCCTTTAGCTGGCATTATATGTGTGTTGTGTGCATCTAATGAAACTCTTGCTCTTGAAGAGTACAAATGTGTTTCTTTTCTGGGAATCACGTTTTGATTCTTCAGGTCCACCTCTTTTTTTTTTTTTTTTTTTTTTTGACAAATCAGTTAACAGTGCCAAATATGTTGGGCATCCAATATAAAAAACTACCCTGGAGAAGTAACTTAAGCCTATTTTGAAACAGTTGCTTCTAAAGAAGTATCTGCTATAAATTCTAAATTATATGTTTATATAACTGGGTTGGTTAATTTTGTGACCAAATTCATACAATCTGGTGATTGGGGCTTCTGTCCCTCAGAAATTTATTGATAAGTTATATGAAATAATGGATCACTGACCAGGAAAGCAATGAAAAGAGCCTTTATTGCATCTTGATTAAAAACCTCAATGCTTGTGAATGGGACTCCCAGGTTTAATTCCCATTTTTACAGGAATTGTCTTAATTTCTACTATCTAATTTTGGGGTGGGAGAAACTGAGGTACCTTAACACCTAAACAGCTATCTCTAGGAGATTATATATAGTAATATTTTCACTTTGCGTGCAAACATTAAAAAAGTGAATCATCAACTTGAAATACATCAGTTATATTATCTAAGAAACTCAGGTAAAATTTGAGCATTCAGTTCTGATTTTGAACAATATTTGCATCAAGGCATGTTAAAATAGTTTTAAATATTTTGGGCAGAAAGTTAGAAATTCTAACTATAAAAGCATAAATATTGTATAAAAACAACCCTTAATTCCAGTTGATTTTTTTAAAAAACTTTTCATAGTCCAGTGTTTTAATGCAATAAAACTATCCTTTCTGATATCTTAATTTTTGTAAAAATTTGGCATTGTAAAATTGATGCATACCAACTGATTCATACTATTAAAGGAGAACTCTGGAAATGATGTTATTTATACATTTATATAATATATTAAAGAAACAAATATTGACTTTGAATAAAACTCTTTAAAAGTTACTTTCATATTTTGCATTTATCGTTTTTTAAATAAATGTGTCTTATTATGCTATCTGGGATTTTAAAGATTGTTTTGAAGTTGAATATTTAACTACACTACACATATAAATATGTAGGTGCTCACACAAATCTAAGCATGCCTATTTCATACATTTCCACCACTGTTTCCTTTGGGGGTTATAAGAGATTTGGACATACTTTTAAAGAAACAACAGTTCTTTAAATTATTTCAGCTTGAGGAGATCATCATGAATTGCTTATTCCATATTTGAGCAATGTGAGATATATGTTGATTTATTACAAGTCTCAATTTTGAGTCGGATTTGTTTAACAATTAGAAATATCTGGAGAAAGGAGAAACCATGTGTTTCTCCTGGTTCATGCAATGTATAATTGTGTTAGCTGAACAAGTGTGTCAATGCTGCTAACATTGGATGTTCTTGCTTTGACAATAGATGGAAATGCAGCCATTTCCCTATTGCTTTTAGAATTAGTTGCTGCTGGGAGGGGGAATAGGGATGAGAATCCAGACTGTTTATTGGAGGAGGGAATTGCATTTTGTTACTTTGTATCCAGGGAGGGGAATTTAGTTTCTGGTTTCAACTATGTAGTGCCGATACTTTGTTTCTCAAATAAAAGATTCTTTAAGGTAAACAATGCCTCAAAGTTCTTTTGAAGAGTTTCATCTGTTGGAACCATGACAAAAATTACTATAGAAGCAATTTTAATTTCACTTGGTCAACCTGTTACAATTCTTGGGAAAAATTGCTGTTTTAGAAGTTTTGACTGAGCTGTTTCATAACCTGTTTTTTATTATACTGTTAAACTTGTTAAGATGGTTCAGAACTGTTTAGTTGAAAGATGTAGCGTATCGTTTCATATTATAGCTTTTAAGTTAATATATACAGTGAGTCATAGAAATATTATGTACCAAGCAGGTAAGTTTCATAAACTACTATCATATAGTATTGGTATTTTGTATATAAAGGGCACACATCTAGGCCAAATTTAGTAAGCAGTATTTTTTAAAAAAGCCATACTACTAAATCTCCATGAAGCATAGCAGTTCTGAAGAGCTATTGGTCAATAATGGAACTGAAAGAGTTGTAAGGACTATTTAGGCCACAGAATCCAACTTCCTGCTCAATGCAAAGTCCAATTTTAAGCATCCCTAATAGATGGCTATAATGTACCCAGTGCCTGGGAAAGAAAATCGGGCAAGATTTTTTTTCTTGATTAATCCATGCCAACTTCTGGTTATAATTATGCTGTTTCCAGAATGATGCACTTGCATTATAATTGCAGAATATCTTCCCACTAAGTTCAGTTTCTGGCATTTGATAAATTTCAGACCAGAAGTTACCAGCACTCTGTTTTCTCACACAACAATCCTGCAAGCTAGTTATGTTGAGAGAGACTAGATTATGAGGTTTTATGGCTGAACTAGAACCTGGGTTTCCATTCCCTTCTCCTAAATCAGCACCTTAACAATATACAACAACACTGTGTCACCTATTGAAACAGCAAATTTTGAAAGAAAACAATTCAGCCTGAATTTTAAAATTCGAGGTGTAGTTTGATGTAAAAAATTCAGTATCTGGTAATGGCTGAATAAATACTTTTGAATTTTAAAAATATATGAGACTATTTTTTTTGCATTACATTAAATCTTTGGATCTCAGTCATGGTGGGTTTCAATCAGTAAGAAAAAATTAGGGATTAAGGATAACCAGGTAACACATAAAATTCTACACTTGATAAACTTTCAAAAGCAAGTTCTATACTACTGCTTAGCTTTACAAATACTGAAGAAAGTTAGTTAATGCAATATAAATCTATGAAGAGTATATGAACCAGAGTTTGAATTATTTTGCTGCTCTACTTAAAGATAGTATCTTTACAAGCCTAGGAAAGTTGTTATGGCTATGTTTTACCATTTCTGGTGAGATCAGCACAATTGCATTTAGCCACTATGAGTATCAAATAATTTTAGTTAATGCTAAGATCTCAAGGAATTCTCTAAATTTACATGTTGCATGGGAAGAAAACATGCTGATTCTAAGGCCAGTCTTTTCTTAGATCTGCTACTATCACTGAAGTTTAAACTTTTTAAACAATTTATTCTTCATGCTTCAACAATTGAAGCCAGTAACTAAGGAAGTAACATTCTGGTATTTCAAAACACACACAACTAAGGGGAAATGAGATTTGTTGAGTCCCTGCATCCTTTTTTCTACACAAAACAATGTTTACTTCAGTTGTACGAAGTGTATTCAGAGGAGTTCATCCTCCTAAGCACAATAATGCAGTGCAAATTTTTAAAATGTGGTTGTTTAAATAGATATTTTTGTTCACTTCCTGTTGGGCAAAAATTATATAAAAGACTTCAGAATCTATATTTCAATAGGAGAAATCTCTGAAAACAGACAGAAAGTAACCAAACTTGGTGTGGCAAAAGAGGCTGGCAAACGAAAGATCAAATTTGAAAATGAGCAAATCCAATTAGGTTTAAGTGTTTAAGTTAAAAAAAAAAAAAGTTGTTTCCTGTCCTATTCATCATCTCCATCTAATTCTGTATATTTGAGGGAATATGTGTTTAGCAATGCTTAATGAATAATAATAATTTATTCCATGCACATGCTGCCCAAAATCCAGCAGTATATAAATATTCCTACAAGTTTTGGTAATAAAAGTCAAGGAACAAAGTGAAAAAATGGATCTAAAATACAATTAAATACAAAGAAGACCAAAATGACAACAGCCTTAGAACTGATAATGAGAATATTAAATACTAGATAGCCTATTCAAGTAAAAGAATAAATAGTTGAGAAATAAACTGCAAACTAACACTTGATGAAGTAGCCATGAAAGCCTTGGAAAAGATATTCAGATGCCACAATGTGGCCATACCCACAAAGATCAAAATCGTGGAAGCTCTGACAGGAAGAGGGTTAATACTTTTGAACTTTGATGTTGGAGAAGATTCTTAAGAACATCATGGGCAACCAGGAAAACAAATGGATCATCAAGCAACTCAGAGTTTTCACTCAAGGCACAAAGTCATTATTTTAGCTTTTTTGTAATCATTGAGTATTTTAGCTTTTTTGTAATCATCCTGTTATTAACCAGTTTTGCTTTTGAGGCTATGGTGCATGTTTTTAATTATTATTATTATTATTCAGGGTAATCCTTCACTTATGAACAATAGTTCAGTGACAGTTCAAAATTACAACAATGCCGAACAAAAGGAACATACAGTAGGTCTGTATTTGAAGGTATGGCTGCTGCAATGCCTTTATAGTCATGTGATCAAAATTTGGATGCTTGGCAATCTGCCCACCCTTACAACCAACCGTAAGGACACTGCAATTGCCCACACCTGCCTATCTTCCCCCCCCTTCCTGCTCTGCCTGGTTGCAAAGGCCTTAGGCCTGCTTTGTGCCACAGTATGCCTTGCTCCATTTTGAAAGAACAGCTTTCCAAAAGAGTGGCCAGTCAATGCTTTCCTGCAGAAGTTGCCTTGCACCATTCTGGAAGTGGGTGCACTTTGGAAGTAGCCACAATTCTCCCAATCTCTTCAAAGGGTGCAATTTTCCAAAGTACTGACCATAGATCAAACATGTCAAACTCACGACATCATGTGATGTTGCGCAACGGAGCTTTTTCGCCATTGCCGGCAATGGGGTGGGCACGGCTCCGGTATGATGAAACCGGCCTGCGGGCCGGCAGTTTGACACCCCTGCCATAGATATAGACAGAGGGAAGAATGCATTAGTGGATAATGTCACACCCTTTCTTTAGAGACGCGAAGTTCAGGATCTTATGTAGTAATAAACTGCTCAAAAGAGCACTCAGCACACAAAGAGTCTCTATTAACCTACAAAGATCTAATTAGATATAATTTGCTTACACATCACATGTTTTCATGTATATGTTTGTTGCACTGTTTTCTTGCTTTTCACCCTTCTCTTCATGTCATATTTTTCCTCAGTTTAAAAGTTATTTATTTTATTCAGTTAGGAGTACCTCTCCCAGGTACTCGTAACACAAATTCTTGTAACACGGATTGCCATTGGAACAGATTTAATTTAAGATCTGTTTGTCTCAACTGTGCTTTTTCAAAAGGCAATTGGATTGTGTGTTTTTTTTCCTTGAGCAAAAAGAAGTTCCTCAAGAAAAAAAAAGTCCAATCATCTTTTGAAAAACAACATTGTCCTGGATGACTGAGAATCTCCATAGACGTTAAGACCCATTTGCTTCTCTGTAGGTACAGAAAAGAGTCTCATTATTCAAGGTTCTATTAATCATGGTTCCCTGTATCTGCAACTGATAAATGCAGAGCAGACCATGTTACATATAGAAAAAGATTTCATGTATTTCATGTCTTTGATGTATAGTTCTGTTTGGAGGAAAATGTTTGGGTTATTTTCTATATTTTATGCAGGTATAAATTGTGGTCAGCCTTTGCACATGTACAAAATGTACTGCTGAGCTTTTAATTTTCTATAGTTTATCTGTGTTGTTAATCTAGAACTCCCTGAATAATGAGGGTCCTCTCTATCACACTTACATGACCTAAAGTTTTGCTGATAGTAATTGGATCCGGTTGTAAATTAAAGGATGTCAGATGTTCCTTTCTGCCATGACTCTTTTGCAACTCTGCTCATTTGAACAGGATGCATAACCAGTTTTTTAAAATTTTGGCATAAGATTTTACTAAAAGCAAGTAAGCCTTTTCATGTTCATTGGCCCAATATCCCAAACATACAATAATTTTTTTCTAGAACCAGACAGATGTACTGTGTATTTGTTTGACTGTTTCAGCCAAAATATATGGCTTTTTTTCCAGTCATGCCATCTTCAGACAATAGATGGCAGCAGACACTTGCTACAAATCACCTGGCAAAAAGCTCATTAATTGTGTTAACTAAACCCAAGGGAGAGAAGCATTTAATCTTCAAAAATGCATTAATGAAATTAGCAGTTAAGCAGGTTTCGTATAAAAGCAAAACCATAATAAATTTTGATAATGTCATATCCAAAATTAGTAGAGCTGGTCTAGATTTGTAGCCTTCCAGACTGAAAGTAATATCTTTCTGGTTTTAGTGGAGCTGAGCACAACTGGAGACATTTAGATGATTTATTATTGTGCTTTTATACTCTATGGTACAATTACATGTTCAAGACAATTTGCAAGATGAATCAACTTAAGTTGTCAGCTTAGTGTGCTATTTGCAAAGAATGTAGAAAAATATTGAGGAACAAATAGTGAAAGGAATACTGGTTTTAAATTCAGCATGTCCTTTGAACTTGATTGAAGGATCAATCGCTTGACATTTTATTTGATTATTCAGTTTATAGCATCATCACATTCCTGTGTACAGTTACATAAAACAAAGGAATTACTTGTAGAATTAAAATTGTATGCTTTTTGTTGAAATGTAAACTGAAAGACTTTATCTCCATTCTTACTATAGCTAATCTCAAGCTATTAGATTTGTAACTTTTGATTTATGTTCCAAAACTGGGCTGGTTTCCAAGTCATGAGCTAGACTGATGCAGATAACTAGCTTGTTCTTCTGAGAACTCAAAATCAAACAACCGAATCTGATTCATGAATATGGCTTGTTAAGAGGGCAGAGATCAGAGATTCCAGTTTGAACGTACTGTAACACTAATCAAATCAATGATGTTATGGTCTTATCTGAATCCTAGGAGACAGAGGCTGAAGAATCAGACCTGACAGATTATCATCCTGAAGAGGCTGCAGATAAGCAGGAGCCAGTGAGGCTGGGTTCAAATAATGAAGAGTCACTTTTTGACAGGGCACCTAGTCCAACAGCACATTGACAGCTATGGAGCAAGGAGCAAAGGTGATAAGCAGGTGTCTAATCATAGCAGAAGCCCCCATGTTCTACCATCTGGAACACTAAAAGTACTCTTGCACAGCTGTCAATAGCCTAAAGAATTTTAAAAAAAAAAAAAACCTGATATAACCAATTTGAACCACCACATTCTTATAAAAAACTCATATATTATAAGACTTTCTTGCCAAAAGAACATAAGACAGACTTGTGCTCACTGTTAGACCAGAAAAAAACAGCCAGAAAAATCACCAGTAAAATGTTCTCTGATGGAAAATTGCTCTCTGAATCTGGCTCTTGCGAATCACTGAATTTTCTGCTCTTGTTTCTCCTTGCCCTGCATTTGGCCCCTAAATTTAACCTTTGGACTGACTCGGAGTCAAATCCAGGACTGTCGTGGAAAACATTTGTGGCTCTACTGCCTACATGTACTTGCTCATGGCTCAAGTTTAAAGTGATGTGTGGACTTTGTGAACTTTCCGAACCTTAGGTGTTGACTGGCTAATTGCTCATCTTATTCATGGTTGTTATCAATACATTTATGACATGGTAATAAAAATTTTAATCTTTTAATTGCTTGGTTTTCTATTTTCTTTGGCTTGTTATAGGATAAGTGACAGATTTTCTGTATTCCTGAGCTGTCAGGCCATCTACTTCAACCCCCTGCTCCTTCAAGAAATCCAGTAAACAATCCTGGACAGAGAGCCTTCCAACTCTCTTTGGAAAACCTCCAGCAATCTGTTCCAAGGCTTAGGAATTCTGTTTAATCACAACATGATTTTTCATATGCCCGTAATCGTTGTGGTTTTAGTTTACCACAACGCATAAACTAGAACATTATCCTTTGAGATTTTTGTCTACAATTGTCATTTGCCACCTGCTTTGTCTACAGTTCTTGGATATAAATACTAGTTGGTCTCCATAATATTAGACTCTTTTTAAATAGAGTGAATTCCCTTGAAATTACCTTGTTTTAAATCCCTTTGGTTTGAATTGTGAAAGCCCAACTTAAGACAAGTTTTAAAAAAACAGAATGAACTTTACCCCTTCCATCTGGTATTGAACAAATAATTACTGTTTGGTGTTAATCTTCTCACTTAGATTAATTTTCAATGACATTATTTTGATGAAAGATTACTGAAGTTGCCTTGTTTGTGAGTGGGTTGGAGAAATAAACTTTAAAAAAAAACTTAAAAAAAAAACTGTTTAGCTCTCTTTGTAGCAGTTTTCCAGTTTTAACTTTTCACAGACAAAAGATGTAATTGTACTTACACTGAAAGGCTACACTTGAGAAGCCCAAGTATTTTGATTCCTGTATAGTTATTGCTACTTAATTTAATGAACACCTTCCTAAGAAGTATCTGGTATCTCTATCTTCTCAGCTTCAGTAGTAAACACCTGGCCATTTAAGCAAAGCTCATGTTTTCATTTCTCATTAGGGAATTCTTGTATTGCTCAGTAGAGATGCTTACCTTATTAAGTGACATTTATAAACTGGAATGTTCACCACAGGATCACACTGGATAACCTTCCCTAAACTAAATTCAGTCTACTTCAGTTAAATGACATTTGCTTCCTGCGGGTTCTTGTGTGTTCACTGTGACATTGTGCAGGAGAAAGCCTACAAGAAGCCTATAAGCCTATACAAGCCTATACTTGCATCCCTGTTGATTTCCATGCAAGCCAACTCTCCAAATTATCAATATATTGACTCATTTCATAGCCAGCATGGCTTCTTTCCTGCAGATATCATTGGAGAAACATTGTTTGGTCTGTGTTCTCTAAGTCATTATTGATTTGTATTCATTGTGAGAAACAATGAGCTTTATTCCTAAAGTACAGATGGCCACAAGAGTCAGTCTCCATTGGGACTACTGTCCAGTGTTCATAACCCACAGTGGAGTTCATCTGCCGTCTTTAAATACCTTAAGAGGTGCTTATATCTACTATATATCTGTGGCTCTCAAATTATTTGAAGGCAGGCAATTAACACAACTGCTCGGATGGTGATGGACCTTTATAACTTATACAATCACATAATCTCAGAACAACCTTTCACAAGTCCCTAATGGCATCTTGTGACTAAAAACAGGCTTCATGAAATAGAGGCAAGTGTATAAGTGGCCATACTCAATTATTGGCTTTACCCCATTGACTATAAACAATTATTTTCAATTTACATGGAAATAAGCAGTAGCATTTAAAATCTAATCCTTGGGCTTTTCTCCATTTTTTTCTTATACTCAGCATGGGTTATTAGGCCAAATCTTGTTAGACCAGTAGTGGGATTCAGCCAGTTCGCACCACTTCAGCAGAACTGGTAGCTAATTTTTTGTTACCCAGGCCCAGAATGGACTTCCAAAAGCGGCATCCACACAGAGAACTGGTTCCTCACATATTTGAATCCCACCACTGTGTTAGACCAATGCATACCAAACACTGGTCCAGCCAGGGCCCCAAACTTTATTGCCAGTGAATCCAATCCTCATCCTGAGGCATAAATAACTAAATCCTGAGGCATAAATAACTAAATGTTAGCAGAGCATGATGCCACGCTTGAAGGCTAATATAGGAAGATTCCCTAATTGAAAAGATAATATTTCAGTTACTCTGGACACAAAGAAATAAAGCATGTGACCCTTAGTGTTTATATTACAGAGACATTCATGCTAGTCTCATCTTGCCAGTACTACATAAATACCCAGGGTACATAGACAATTTTACACCAACCTGTTACTTTCAGATATCAACCCTGCTACTGCAATGCTGTCAGGTTCTGTGAAGCGGTGATCAAAATTTGTCACATCATGACTTGTGCTTGTAGCTCAAATTTATACACTCAATCTAGATAATGCTGCTAACACCTGATGTTCTTGCTTTAACAACAGATGGAAATGCAGCCATTTTCCTCTATTGCTTTTAGAGTTAGTTGATGCTGGGAGGGGGAATGTGGATGAGAATCCAGCTAGTCATAACAATAATAACTCAGCTGTGGGAACCCAAGGTCATTGGGCTCAGAGTTGATAGAGTTTTGGTGGGCTGGAGAGCTGGGGAGAAAGCCTGCACTTCAAGCTAATTGGGGAATGTGATTTATGACTGTTTATTGGAGGAGGGAATTGCATTTTGTTACTTTGTATCCAGGGGAGGGGATTTAGTTTCTGGTTTCAATTATGTAGTGCCGATACTTTGTTTCTCAAATAAAAGATTCTTTAAGGTAAACAATGCCTTGAAGTTCTTTTGAAGAGTTTTATCTGTCGGAACCATGACACTAATGAGCACTGAGTTCACCATATTAGAGTGCTTTATAACTGGACAGATATAGGCTTTTACATATTTTTATGCTTCTATATACCAGCTAAGGCTCCACTTCTTTTAGATTCTCATCTTTTATAATACTTTGGGTTTTTAATTTATATCTTCTGCCTCTTTAAAATTATTTTTAGATTTTCATTTTATGTATGTGTCTGTATACAGTATATATAAAAAGACTATCTCCCCAATACTGGTCTATAACATACTGAATATAGACAAATAGTTTTTGGTGAGCAGGAAGAATGGAAACAGTAAATTGAGAGGTGGCAGTAAGAATTACATGTAACACTTTTCTTTAGCCCAGAATGGTTTAATACTGCTATTTCATGTAATTCCTTTGCTTTTGGATTGCTTCCTTTATGTTGATGACATTGTGTTCTTGTTTCTCAGAGAATTGAAACAATTTTGCTCTGGTTTGAAGATATTTCCAATATTTGAAGTCCAGTATAGGTGGCCCTTGGTTAACAAGGATAACAGACTAGAATTTCCACTGCTAAATGATGCGGATATAAAGCATGATACCACATGGCCTCGTTGCTTAATAACAGCAATCCCGATTTCTGCTTTTAAGTGAATATTGCAGGTTGCTAAGCAAGTCCCTTGCAGCTTGCAAGCAGGTCAGCTATCAGGTAAAGCATGGTGTTCTGTCCCAGCCTACGTGAGTCCTTGTTATGTTCACAAGGAGAAACCTCTCTTCCAAGAAACAGGCAGGAACCACAAGAGAAAAACAATCCCTTTTATTCTCACAGACCGGAGTCAATGTCCAAGGCAAACAAACACAGTCCACAGAAACTCGATCCTACATGAACGGTTGCCTTCAGCAACCAGCACCTCCCACATCTTCCCTTTTATAATTCAGTCAAGGCGTGACTTCCTAATGCCTTCTCCTTTGCCTTTGGAGCCACCCCATTGCATTCCTCTGTCCTACTCGCTTCTCCTGCCTGCGCATTTGTGCATCCGGGATTTGCTCCAGCTGTTCTTCATCACTGTCCAACTCAGGC
This sequence comes from Crotalus tigris, assembly GCF_016545835.1. Lineage (NCBI taxonomy): Eukaryota > Metazoa > Chordata > Lepidosauria > Squamata > Viperidae > Crotalus > Crotalus tigris. The sequence continues at coordinate 718,036 of NW_024098271.1, read as the reverse complement.
TCCCAGCATTGCTGTGTCTCAGCCTGAGCGCAAGTAGAGGGGCCAGGCTCCTTGTCCAACCATAAATCTTGGAAGTCCTCAGAGCCTTCCTCTGACTACTCTAATGTCACTCCAGGCCCCTCCTCCTCATCTGATTCCTCAGACTCAGCTGCTGGATCCAGTGGCTGGCGAGGAATCACAACACATGGAATGATGTGCAATGTGAGCAGAGTAGCCCAAGGGTGCAAGTGTGGGTGACCTGTGTAGCATGGCATGACTGTGGTTGAGCCAGATGTGGCTGCTGCCAGGCAGGGCACAGTGCGAGTGACTTGCAACTTTCCCTGGTGGTTTCCATATTGACTTTGCTTGTGGGAAGCTGTCTCGGAAGGACTGCAGGATACTGCATTATCTCTGTCTGAACCATTCTTATAGAATTAACATGTATGCAAAATATTGTCTATTAATGTAAAAGAAGTTACAAAATTATTTATACAATAGCAAATTTAGTAAAAAAAACTTTAAAAGGCAACTTTTCAATATTTTATTAAATTTTCAGAATTAAGTGAATTTCACTTTTTGTAGTGTATGTTCATAGTGTTAAAATGAAGCAGAACTGCCATTTAGCAACATATTGCATCTTACATAAAAGCCATTTAGCATGCTGTAAATGTGACAGGCACTAAGTAGCGATGATCTTGCTTTGCCAGCTTGTGTGAGCATAATTGGTGCATATGAAATAAGCAATGGATTTATATTAATCAGATTCTTTGTTTTCAATTTGTGTGTGTATGTGTTTTAAAAACAGCATCAAATTAACATTATATTCAAAATGGGTTTGAATATTAGTAGCTCGGGATGGTAGTTGGGCTATTGGTTTGATCTCTGAGCTTGACGATTTGGCTGCAAATGTTTTGTTTCCATTTGGGGGGGGATCTCAATTCAAAGCACACTGAAGATGTCCCCCCCCCCGAATGGAGATGAAATATTTGCAGCCAAATTGCCAAGCTTGGAGACCAAACCGACAGCCTAACATTGTATTCAATTTTAGCTATATATTTATGAAAAGCAAATTCAGTTAAATCAGAGACTGTGGATATTAGCTTAAAATTATAAAAATCCAACACAAAACAAATGCATAAAATAAATTTTCATTTCTTTAGTGTTTTGGTTTTTGAACAAGTAAATACTCGACATTCGATAGAAACAGCTTTTTTGCTTGAACAGGATGGAACACAGATATCAGTAGCTGAAGTGATGGATCAGTAGCATCCAAATGGTGAGTGTCACTGTGTAAGAGAAAAGCAGGCAGAGCTGGGGGGAGGAATAAAAAGTATCATTAATTTGTAGTCCTTACATTGCCTCAACATATTCAGTCCAACCCCTCTTGAATTCCATTGACCTTTATCTAGCTCCAATTTAGTGCTGACCATTTAGCTGACCAGATTCTTGTGTATTGGCTTCAATAAATCCTTAATACTGCAATGTATGCAAATGGTCCTGATTCTTTGGTCGGACATATTGAGTGGTGACACCCAACTGAGCCTCGAATATTGATTGTAAATTGTTGCTGTCAGAAGTTGAGTCACCACATGATCAGATTCCATTTTTCAACCATTTTTATGTTAGTTATGTTAGTAAGTCATTATGGTGGTTGTAAATTCAATCCAGCTTTATCCAATGGGTGTTTTTGCTAACTTTTGCTTAAAAATGGCAATAAATGTCATAAAATGTGATTTATATCTATATCTATATATCTATTTTTAATTCGATGAAAAACAGAGTTGTATTATTTGGGGGATCTCAACAACCATACAATCATTTGAAGATGGGTGTGCAAATTATTATCATGAACAGTCCAAATCAATCCTCTGCAGAATGACTGGGTCTTCATTAAAGGTTATAAATTCTAATCCAGAGTGTGAATTAGAAATTAGATGTTTTTCAATTTCTTTGTCTAAAGCTGAAAGTGAGTGACTGGTCCAAAGTCACCAGACCAATTTCCAATCCTTTTAGTCCAGAACTTTGACTACTATACCACACATGTTGCCATGCTGTGTGTGCACAAATGTATACGTGCATACAAGTAAGAAATCATATGTAAGTGTACATGTGTCCAATTTAAAGTCAATTTTGACTCCTGGCGACTACCTGGACAAACCCCTGCAGTTTCTATGGCAACGTTTTTTGGAAGTGGCTTGCCATTACTTTCTCCTAGGGTTGAAAGAAAGTGACTGGCTCAAGGTCACCTAGATGGCTTTCATTGCTAAGGTGGGACTAGAACTCATGGTCTCCAGGGTTTTGGCATGGTGCCTTAACCACTTCTCCAAACTGTCTATCCTTCTCTTTCTTTCATAAACATACGTACACACACATTCCATAAACACACACACAAGGCAGCCAGCATTTTTAATTCATTCAAAACCAGTTTTCCCCAAATAAAACATTCATGAGTATGTTTAATATTCTGTAAGTTTATCGTATGGAGACTAATAGATTTTTTTCACTTTGAGGGAAAAAATGCATCATCTTTTTAAAGACCCAGTGCTCATTTGCCCTTTTTGTTTGTTGCAGTTATATCTGAATTGTTATCTTAGAACCTGCAGGCTTTTTTTAGGATAAAACAAAGGCCCAGAGTCACCTTGAACCACAAGATGGGTAGCAATTAAATTTGATAACAATAACAATAATAATTTTACTGATAAAATAATGTTGCCTAGTTTGGGTAATGAAATGTCTGCAAGAAAACAAACAAGCTCAGAGAGCACCAAAGATAAAAAAAAATTTATCCAGCAGATGCTGTATTAAAGATATCAAATGTATAAATCTTTAGGTAGACAGTAGAGCTAACATAATAAATTATCAGTTGTTTAAAATGATCCTTTTTATCATACACTCAGAAAACAGATGAACAAAGGTGGGCTCTTTCCACCTTTAAAGTATAAAATTCTCTGTTAGAATGTTTAAGATATGGAAGGTCTAAAATACAAATGAAAAATATGAAGTATAAATATAACAGATCATTTTTTAAGTCTGGGGGTTACTTTTTAAAATGACATTTCTTTGATCTAGAAGACGTCTTGCTAATATCACTGAAGAATGTTGGTGAACTGATAATTTTTCCCATTATATTTTCATCATTTGCATGATATTACATTTACAATTTTTAATGATCAAAAGTAATATATTATCTACCAAATGCATAAAGAAACAGAGTTTCCCATTACTTTGTGTGACAAAGTAAGCTTTTTTAAAAATCCCATTGACACTCACTGGAAATTTTGATAATAGTATCTCTGACACATGAAATAATTTTTTAAAAGAGTCTTATCTGAAGCGGGAAAAAATCAAATCTTTACACAGTCCTGTTCTGGTTTGGTTATTTCCGAATAAAAATAAAAAGACAAGATTGCACATAACATAAAATTAGATATTGATCATCTTCCCTTTTTACATACAAAAGAAATAACTTCTACGAATTGCTTAAATTATATGAACGAACTTCCGCAGTTATGTTGAAAACAATTGAAGGAATATAGAAATACAGCTCTATTAGCATCCACTAGGCTTTTTTTGTCCTGCTAACTTTATTTTGCTGGCATAATAGCATTTGCTTCATTTCCAAGAGAGAGCCAATATGGTGCAGTGATTAAGGCAACAGGTTATAAACCAGAAGACTGATTTCTAGCCTATTGATTTTAGGCAACTTTGGGTCAATCACAATCTCGCAATCCTAGGAAGAAGATAAGACACTTCTGAAATCTTGCCAAGAAAACTACAGGGGCCTGTATGGGCAATCACCAGGAGTCAACACTGACTTAAAAGTGCACATTTACAACATTGGTGGGATGATTTTGGATCAGAGGCCTCAGCTTTGCCTGTAAAAAGAAGACTTCTATTAACTGTGGTAATAAAAAGCTTTAGGGAGTGGTAGGATGCAATTTAAATTGGAGGTCATGCTGTGGCAATTGTAGGCAAACTTAATATGGCCGCAATTTTGTTCACTCTTCAACAACTCATACCAAAGTTTCAAAAGTAGCAATAGCACTTAGATTTATATACTGCTTCACAATGCTTTACAGCTCTCTCTAAATAGTTTACAGAGTCAGCAAATTGCCCCCAACAAACTGGATCCACATTTTACCAACCTCGAAAGATGGAAATCAATCTTGAGCCGGTGAGAATTGAATTGCCAAACTGCTGGTAATTGGCAGTCAGTAGAATTAGCCTGCAATGCTGCATTCTAACCACTGTGTAGTCTGAAAACACAGCCTATTTTGGTATTAGAGCATAACTTTTGCACAAACATGTACAGGTAGTCCTCATATTATGACCACAATTGAGCCCAAAATTTCTGTTGCTAAGTGAGACATTTGTTAAGTGAATTTTGCCCCATTTCATGACTTTTCTTGCTATACTTGTTAAGTAAATTACTGCAGTTGTTAAGTTAGTAACATGGTTGCTAATTGAATCTGGCTTCCTCATTGACTTTACTTGTCAGAAGGTTGCTAAAGATGATCACACTACAACTGTCATAAATCAGTTGCCAAACTTCTGAATTATGGACACAAGACTGTGGGAATGCTGTAATGCTTGGAAGTGTGTAAAATGGTCATAAGTCTTTTTTTCAGTGCTGTTGTAACTTTGTATGATCACTAAACGAACTGTTGTAAGTCAAGGACTAACTGTAATTTTGTGCCTTGTTGTTGTTAGTTGTGAAGTCGTGTCCGATCCATCGCAACCCCATGGACAACGTTCCTCCAGGTCTTCCTGTCCTCTACTATCTTCTGGAGTCCATTTAAGTTCACACCTACTGCTTCAGTGACTCCATCCAGCCATCTCATTCTCTGTCGTCCCCTTCTTCTATTGCCCTCAATCTTTCCCAGCATTAGGCCCTTTTCCAGTGATTCCTTCCTTCTCATTAGGTGGCCAAAGTATTTGAGTTTCAACTTCAGGATCTGGCCTTCTAAAGAGCAGTCAGGGTTGATCTCTTCTAGGACTGACCGGTTTGAACGCCTTGCAGTCCAGGGGACTCGCAGGAGTCTTCTCCAGCACCATAGTTCAAAGGCCTCAATTCTTTGGGCTCAGCCTTTCTTATGGTCCAACTTTCACAACCATACATTGCAACTGGGAAAACCATGGCCTATATGCACTTTTTGTTGGCAGGGTGATGTCTCTGCTTTTTAGTATGATGTCTAGATTTGCCATAGCTTTCCTCCCCAGGAGCAAGCGTCTTTTAATTTCTTGGCTGCAGTCCCCATCTGTGGTGATCTTGGAGCCCAAGAAGATAATTTTGTGCCTAGGGCTATGCAATGACTTGGATTCAGTTTGGAAGATCTACTTCATCATTAGTTGGAGTGCAGTGCCTGACTGCAACTGACTATAATTTTTTCCCCTGGGATTTATTTTTTCCTGTTTGGGATATAGAGTGGAATGGAAACAGGCACTGCAGCTTTAAAGAGTCATATGAAAGTTCTGTATTTGTATTCCTGTGCTTTCTTTCTCCCACCTTTTTATTAGCTAAATACAAAAAAAGAAAAAAGAAAGAAAGAGAAAATTATAAAAGAAGGAAATAAAACCTGACACATCACTTCAGAGTCCTAATTGTTTCTATAATAGTTCAACAATATTAGTTTATCTTGAAAAGCTCGAGCAGCTGGAATATATTTGGTGCTCTGAATTAAAATACGGTACCTTGTAGCCTGTCATTAAACAACATGTTTAATGAAAGAACATCTGACCATTTTGCATGAGCTTTCAATTACTTCTTCCACTTGCTTTTGCTTTAAAGCAGTGGTTCTTAACCTGGGCGATATCGCCCTCCAGGGGGGCGATTTCATTTTTCAGGGGGCGATGGAATGAAAAGGGGCAACGTGGAGAAGAAGGAACGAAAAGGGGGCAATATGGGGGCGATGGAGCAAGAACTTTTGGGGACATTTTTGAGCCTGCCTCTGCGGCACTTGTGCTTCTCTCTCTCTCCCTCTCTCTCTCTTTCTCTCTCTCTCTCTCTCTCTCTCTCTCTCTCTCTCTCTCTCTCTCTCTCTCTCTCATGTGGATTTGCCCCCTCACAGGGCTCCTGGTTGGCCCTGAGCCCAGGTGCCCTGCCTCCTGGGACAAGCGCAGCCAGGAAGTCCATTTCCCTGGCTGGCCCCGTACCAAGTGCACGTGGCCGGGGAACCGCACAGGGGATCTCCAGGATCCCCGCTGGGAGCAGCCCACCAAAGCCTCAGCCTAGCGGGCCAGCCTTCCTGCAAGCCGCGGCCCTGAGGGAGAGCTGCCCCTGCGATCCCCAGCCATGGGACTTTGGCCCAGCTGGCCGGGAAGGTGCGCCAGAGTCCTGGCTGCTTTGAGAGGTGAGTAGAAGATGGGGGGAGAGAAAGGGAGGGGGAGGCATTTTCCAACCAGACCCACGGGAGCGCCTCCTCCTGGGGTCCGGCGCCGGCTTCCTTGCCCTCCTCCTCCTCCTCCCCTTCTTCTTCCTGTTGCCCCCCGGGTGGCAGTCCTGGCTGGGGTGGTGGCCGGCGGGGGCATCGCTTCCTGGGCGATGCTGGTGGGTTGCGGATGGCCAGGAGTATCGTTCATTGTAGAGCAGCCCCAGCTCCTCCAGCAACTGATGGGGGTGTTCTGCAGATGCCCTGCGAGTTAAGCCCGGGGATGCTGGCAGTGCGAGGGGAGGCTTGGTGATGCAGCCGACAGGCGGGGCATTCTGCAGATGTCCCATGGCCCCGACTTGAGCTCAGGGACGCCAGCGGCATGTGGGACAGCCTGCCAACATGACTGTGAGCTGGGGCGTCCCTGCAGGCCCGGCGGGCAGTGAAGCTGGGTGCCTCCAGCAGTGACAGGGTCTTCTGCTGCCTCCTGCCCCCCCTCCCCGCCCCTTCGGTGCCCTCTGCCTTTCATTCTCTCTCTCTCTCTCTCTTCTCACCTGGAGAAAAAAGGGGGAGGGAGGGAGAGGAAAGAGAGAAAGAGAGAGGGAGAGGGAAAAGAGAGAAAAGAGGAAAGAGAGAGAGGAAGCACAAGTGCCTCTCTCTCCCCCCTCTCTCTCTCCTCACCTGGAGAAAGAAGGGGGAGGGAGGGAGAGGAAAGAGAGAAAGAGAGAGGGAGAGGGGAAAGAGAAAAAGAGAGAGAAAGAGAGAGAGGAAGCGCAAGTGCCTCTCTCTCTCCCCCCCTCTCTCTCTCACACACACACTGAGTGGGGGAAGAGGACTGGCAGACCAAGGGCAGAAAGAGGGAGGGAGGGAGGGAGAGAGGGAGAGAGAGAGAGAGGGAGAGAGAGAAAGAGAGAGAGAGACCTTTTTGACATCTAAAATGAAGATAACACTGAAGATATATATATAATAAAGGTAAAAAAGGATATATGCAGTGTTATCTTCATTTTAGATGTCAAAAGGGTTTTGCGGCTTCCAGTGTTTTGTTTTCAGTGGGAAACGGGTCCAAGTGGCTCTTTGAGTGTTTTGGGTTGCTTACCCCTGCTCTACCCATACAGTGGCTCACCATTGGCCAGAATGGGCAGTGATGGAGGGGGGAGTGCTTCTTTCGAAACATCGCATGCTGTTTTGTGTGTCTCTTTGTATTGTACTTTTTTTAGCATGCACTCAGTTCGATATTATATTTTCTTTGTGACTTTTTAATCCTTTTTACAGTGTGCGTGACTATATATACTTTCCTCGAATCTTAATTTAGTTTCAGAGTTTTCGTCTTGAAATTCTTAGTTCCTGCATTGCGGTTTGTTCTTATGCCCTTTTTATATTTCTTTTTGCATCTTAAATTTCACTTGTAATTCAATCATTAAATGTTACTGTTTTTCTTTTCGGGCATTTCACTTTCTTGCAGTTGAATTTTATTTTCAAAGGTCATTACATTTAAGTGTCTTGAATAAATAAGATAATAATGAAATACATGTATCACGAAGTTTGGGAATAAAGTGACGGGTGGCACCAAAATTTTTCACACAGTTGAGATATGGGAAAAAGACTGGAAATAAATTATTTGCATCATATGTCCTGATGACAATTTTGAAGAAAACAAAAAAAAGTGTTTGCATAAATTGAAGAATTATTTCCTATGTTGTGATTGAGATGTTATGTTGGGGGAGGGGGGTGATGACAACTTCCTCATTGGCTCAAGGGGGCGATTCGTTCAGAAAGGTTAAGAACCACTGCTTTAAAGGAAAAAAGCGGAGCACTGAATCTGCCTACTACCCGTAGAAGCAGGTCAAGGGGCTGTAACCTTATTTTATAAATGTGAATTAAGGTCTGCTTTGAATTTTGATTAAGAACTCACAGTTCAGAGATTATCAGCAAACCGAGATTAAAATTATTTAAATCCATTCTTGGAATATATCAACATACAAAAATGTTAAAGTGTGTCATTGCAACATCGAATTTGTGGAAGACTTTCCTGAATCTTGACTTGATGGCTTTAGTTTTTATCTTCTTTTTGTTTACACTGAGAGTTACTGTCAGGCATTTGGATTCATTTCATTTAGACTCTGCCATTTAAATATCCAATTCTTTGGTGAATTACCAACTTAACAGCAGTAGTAACATAATATTCTGGATTGTGATTTGTCTCTAAAATATATTAGAGCTTAGCTATTTTGAGGAATTAAAACTTTCTAATAATTCATGTTTTTATGCTATGCGCGTTGATATCATTCCATGGGCTTAAATATTTTAAAAATCTGTCAAGCTTTAAATCTTAAAAATTTTAAGAATTTTAAGGAGTATGGACTTCAACTCCCAGAATTCCTCAGCCAGTCAGCCAGCCAGCTAGCCAGCAAGAGTGCCATTACATCTAAGAACCTGAGAATCCTGGTGGGTAAAGTCTCTAAAAATTAGAATGCTGCAAGCCATATGTCTTTGAAAAAATGAATGTATGAAGTCAAATTAATTTTTTACCAAATGTTTCTCCTATTCCATTGCCTCAGTTGTCATGGACTATCAGCAGCACAAGACTGAATGCAAATGTTAGCCTTTGATATGTGCATTTCTGTATGGCTATGTAAGAGAAAAACAATTCAGCTGGTAAGAAAGTCTTGCCATTACAAACTCAACTAAGCAGCTGCTAACGATAAGGACAAGGCTGCTTTCCGCAGTCCTGCAAAAATCACTCTACTCATTGCTTGCCTTTTTGCCACGAAACATTTTACAAAATAAATGAAAATGTCAGTTTAGTTTAAGGGTTATACAACTCCATCTTGAGTTAATTATCAGAAGAAGACCTCCTTAAACAATTACATTGTTTACTTTGCCTCTTTGTACAAGAAAACCTGCAGATCAGATTCTCCGTTTTTTCATTGAAATTCTAGTCTGTTTGGATTAAATGAAAAATTGCCTTAGATGAATTTGACATTTGTCTACATATTGTATGTATATAATTATATATTATGTTTTAAATAGCCAAATATTTAGGATATTTATATAATTTTCAATGTCTTGTGTTAATATTTAAATTTAATAGATTATTTTGCTCCAAGTTTCTCCATAGGTTTCTTGCTTTTCCTTTATATGACAAACAACATTTGTCTTCATTTTTCAAAAGTTATTTTTCAGGCAATCACATTTCCTTCTAAATAAGGCATATGAAAGAACATTAAAAAAAGAAGTAAGGATATAGACAAACTATACATATTCTGTAAATGGTATTTTAGGAAAAAATGTCTAAAATAGAGTTCACTCTTATAAAAGAAAAACAACCAAAAAACCAGTTATATTATGTATAAAGATCTTTGAAGGATCTTGAGACAATTTTTAACAATCTTCCTTTTTAAAAGTTAACCTTATCTCCATTTATTTATGGATAAGTATAACAAATATTGGAATCCTTGTGAAGCCCAACTGTTTTTATTTCTAAAACAAATAAAGTTATATGTAGAGAGATTTACATATAATATGAACAACTCTGGCAATGTTCAGTTATTTCTGTATATAAGTGCAGGAAGCTACATATCAAAACAACAATTAGTTGCTTCAGTTGCTATGGAGTTTGGATACTTGCAAAAATGAATTTGCCTTTTTCGTTGTTTGGCACTGTTTACATAACTATATAAAAACAGAGAGAGAAACATAGGTTTTTAAAGTTTTTTTAAAAGGAAACTTTATCTCAGGCTTTAAAAGGTTCCTATCAACTACACTCCTGTATCTATGTAGCTTTCTTAGCAACATTATGGAAATACAGATTTTACAGATCAACCAGCTAACATCTGCTATGTGCAACTAGTTGCTAAGACACACGAAGCATGGAAGAGATTTTAATATATCAAGACAATAATTTTATTAATTCAATTCAAATTTTTAAAAAAGCCAGGAGTACAGTGGACAAGTTATTAAATTAAACAGAATGAAAAAAAAGGAAAGAAAGATAGACACTTAAATAATGCTTGAATTGAATGTGAAGTAGATCACAAGGCAAGTAGAACTTCTCATATTATATCAGAATACTCTGAACAGCCATTGGAAAGAAAGCAATGCACTGATTGATCTGCTGTTTCCTTTTTCTCCTGATATTAGCCTAGATATATTTTATATAATTACATAATACAATTTCATGTAATCAACTATTTTTTAAGAGTTGTATTATTAGTATTTTTTAAACAATAATAAATCAAGAAACCTCATCGCTCAAAATATGTAATTACTTTTTCCTTTTATGAAATTTGAGGTACAAAGTAATTATATAGAAACACCCTCATTTATACTGTTTAGGCCAAGGGTGTCAAACTCGCAACATCACGTGACATGTCGCAATGTATCACAACTTTTTTTCCATTGCCGGCAATGAGGTGGGCACGGTTTTGGCATGGTACATGCCGCAGTTTGACACCCCTGGCTTAGGCCAATGCAAAGCAATTCAATTCACCTACATGAAAAGGTTTATACTCTGGAGGTGATGAATTTACTCTATAGTATAAACTATGGAAGTAATTTCATTTCTTCAAGAGAAGAAATGACATGATTAGCCCAATTGTTTAATCAACAAAGTTAATAACCGGAACAGGCTTCTGAGTATATTTTTAAAACAAGAAGTCTATGGTTGCTCAAAATTATTTCCCAGTTTAGTTTAAATAAACTTGCTGTTTCATTATCAACCAGCAGGAGAGTTTCCCTATTCCCACCAGGGCATCTTGTAAGAAAAATATCCAACGTTACTATTTGCACTTTGCATCAGAAAAACAATTCTACATTCAGAATTTTTTTCAATGCACTTTTTAAATGTATTTTTTTGGGTTGGGGGGTGTTGTATTTTAAATAATTTTGAGTAAAAATAAAAATAATTATTTAGAAAAGAAAAACAATCCTACAGATGGCATCAAAAAAAGGTATAAGAATAGCTATAAACAGCCACAATCTACTGAATCCAATGGAACTAATCTCTCTGTATCAGAGGAGCTTGATTGGCATTTGCACTTCATGCAGAATCAAAGAAGTCTCTTAGAGATCTAATGCATAGCACATTTCTAAGAGATTAAAAAAAAATTTCCTTGCTTCTTTGAAAAAAAAAATTCCTGTGAAACTTTTCTCTGAAAATTATCTCATGCAGTTTTTCTTTCTCTTTTTCTTTTTTCCTCTCCTATCTCTTACCATACCCATATTTGGTGTCTTTAATATCTTTTGGCTGTTCTTCTCCTTCTCTCCAAGTTAGATTTTCACCTCCAATTAGCTTGACCAAAAAAATTTGTTTGCCATTTAACTTCAGCTTTTAGGATGTTGAGCAATGTCAGCCTATTTCTAGTGTTTTATTCATTGTCTTGCAGTTAAAGAATGTTAAGCATTTTTGGTTTGCCCCAAACTTACTGCAGCCAAGTTGGTTGCATAAGTATTGGGATCAAATGTCTGTACATACTCTGCCTGGCTATGTCTTCTACTCACTTCCATTCTCTTCTAACTTCTTATTTAAGTTTGATGTTTTCAGGAAAAATGAATTTCCCAGGTAATAGTCACAAATGTAATATCTACTTCAGTATAGTTTATTGTCTACAGCTATTGTCCCAGAATTCCTTAGCCAGGCAGTTGAAGTCCACAAGTCATAAAAGGGCCAAGTTTGAAGACCCCTGCTCTACAGCAAGCTTACACATCACATGGTCCACGGACTACATTCAGCCTGCCAAACAGCCTTGTGCAGGCCACCAGAATTTTTTAAAAAACTCAACAAATATTAATTATATCCCTTTTTTTTGGGAAAAGAACCACACAAAAGTATTCTCAACGTGACTACTATAAAATGTACAAATGTGATGGTATGTAAGAAAGACCTTGGGAGAGTAGGTGAAGAGATGCTGCCAAGGAAATAGTAAGATGAGAGACAGTGTAGCCTGCAGCTAGATTGTGGGCAGGACAGAAGAGACCTTCCCTAGTTTCTTGAGATGTAAAGGAGACTGAAGAGAAAATTGAGCTTTCATAACTGCAAGTTTCTGCCAATGTAGATATCATTTATAACTGTTGCAGTTATGGTCCTTGGGAATTCCTATTTCTTCCTTGTGTTTTGCAAGTATATGCTCCATAAAACTTGGTAGTGGCATTAAAGTGCAGCTAACAGTTCATTGTCAATCATCTTTTCTGCAGTAATGTCTGCTTATTAATTTTCCTGTAATTTAATATTTATGCTGCATTTTTGATGCTACTGATTGTGCATCCATGGGCTTAATAAAATTAAATATTCTTTTTTCTTAAAATAAAACCCAACTTTTAGTGATTGTTTTAAAAAATTATAAACTCATAGATATTATAAGTGAACAAAGAAGAGGAAAACTGAATTAGAACATATGTTTTTAATGAAGATGGATAAATGCATTTTCTTTACTGAAAGATAATTGTATGTTGTACAATTATATCCCCAAAAGAATATATATAATCTCCAACATTTTCAAAGAAAACATCGTGCTCTTATTAGACTCTAATATAAAAAAAACTTAAAGTTTGTTAGTTTACTGAAAAATATCTCTCTAGGAAACAACAGGTTTTCAAGAACATACATGCAAAAAATGAGGCTGCTTTAAAACAGCAAAGGAAATTGTTGATGTTAAATAATATATTTTACAGAAGGTGAGTTTTTTTTTTTAAAGTGTGTTCAGATTGCTGTGTCTGGCTTATGCCCAGAAAAAAGAGCAACATTTGATATTAGTTTATCCCAAATGATTGTTCAAAAAAGAATAGATGACATTTTTTCCAATTTTAGTGATCAATTAACTGAGAAATCTAAATAATTTCTTTTATTCATTAACAGTTGATGAAAGGACTAATTTAAAAGAGATGGCACAATTACTAATTTTTATAAGAGGAATCAGTACACATTTTGAAATTACTGGGATGTGCTAAATACAGCTTGTTGTACAAATGGAAAAGACATTTGTGATGAAATCATGACATGTTTTAAAGAAACATTGAAACATGATCTGATTTGAACTAATGGGCATCACCATGAATAGCAAAAAGATTAGTTGCTTTTCTTGAGCTCTACCTTGTCAAAGAAATAACTGAACACCAATGCATTATTCATGTTTTGTATGATAAAGTTTTAAATATGATCATGTGTTATCAGTGGTTGTGAACTTTTCTCACAGTAATGGACTGAAACAATGAATATTCAAAGAGTTTCTTCAAGAAGCAGAAACTGAATGTAATGACTTAATTTACACAGAAATAAGATGTTTGAATTTATGTTTCAGCATTTTCTTACTAGAAAAGACAAAGTAACAAAATAAAGATATGTATTGAAACTGCTGCTGTAGAACTTACATCCAAATTACAAGTAATTTATAATATGGAAAACATGAAGGTTCGAGATAAGATCAAAATATGACACTTTTATGCAAGATATAAAGATATAAAACAGAATATCTTTATGTATTGATGAAACATAAACTGACTGTGACTTTCCGAAAACAAATCTTGGCACTATATTGTGGAAATTAAGGAACATATTAATTTATCATGTAGCAACAGTAAAGAATGCCAGTTCATTACTAGTAGTTCTTGGAAAAACAATTGAAAATAAACATATCTGCATCATTATTTTTTATCTAAATCTATGGTGTTTCTGGAATATTGTGCTTACATTTTTCATCTCAGAATACATTATGTAAAACTATAAAAGATAAAAAAAGAATGAACAGTATATTTCCAAAATGAATATAACTTTTTAACAATATTGCTGTAGGCTTTGAAATGAAATCTATTAGTGACTGGTTCAGCAGAGAAAGAGGAAAAAAATTTCTGCACACAGTTCATTGTCACAAGATGTAATGCAGCTATTAGCTTAGAAAGTTTTGTAATGGAAATTAGATAAATTTTTTACACCAGGATCCATCAATTAAGGGATTTTTTTTATGCCAACTGACCTACTTTACAGACTAAAATACAATTATCATTTGTTAATAATGCTTTGTAATAAACTCTGTGTATGTGTGTGTGTGTGTGTATGTGTATTACACACTCTATAAAAAAACCTCAGACTGATCAAGAAGCAGAAGGGAATTAACTTAAAAAGCCATACATATTTAAATATTTTACACATTTTTGCATTCCTGGATATTTCTAGAAAAAAACAACAGTGGAAGTTGTCTTTAAACCCTGTAGCATAAGGATTATGAGTGCTGAAAGATACAGAACTAACTGAATCACCGATCCAGAAAAGTCTGAATCAATATGCATAAAATTAGCATGTATCAGCACAGATGTGCATAGTTCATCCCCATGAGATAAGGAGGAATAATATAACAGCATAACAGATATCTTGAATGTTAAGGTGGAGTGGATGGTTAGCAGTATTATCTGTTTTCATTCAATCATGTACTAATGTGCATAATGCATTACAAGAGCATAGTCAAGTATTCAGCATCCTGTGAATAGGCATAATCAGTCCTCTGTGATTTTTTAGCAATCAACTAATACATATCATTCAAGTGCATTAATCTGGGGAGGGTGGATGCATTTTTCTTGAAGTAAAATGTCTGAAAATAGAATTGTGCCATGAATTTCAAAATGCTTTTGCCATTATAAAGCATACTGATAGACATATTGTTCCATGTAATGCAAGTATAAGAGGCAGAATGCTAAAAATAAAGAGCAGAGTTCTCTGCCCAAACTAGTGACTTTCACTAGCAGAAATAACTCATTTATATTATTCGGATATATGTTTTAAGCAAAATTCTTATCTCTCTAGACTGGACATTGTACCTGCGATTTACAAGTAGAAAATACAATAATTGTTGAATGGTGTATATGATTCCTTAAATATACTAGAAAGGGGTGATCATGGGATTAAAAAAAAAGGCAGGGATTTATACTTAAAGAAAAAAAAACCTTCAGTTTGGATCAGTGTAATTATGGTGGCAATAAAACAAACTGCTTCCCAAGGAAAAGTTTAATTATAATAATATGAGAATGATATGGGAAACATACATTTACTACAAATAGGAATTAAAAAATAATTTCCAGATTCTATCAGGAATGAAACTGATTCAATTCCAGGTTAGACTTACCTTTGTCCAGTAGCGAACGATATTCCATTTAGTTTTTTAAACGTGCAAGGTGTCCAAATTAGAAGAGACTCTTCACTTTATTCATTTTATGAATTAAATGGAACTCATGATTGTTTACTAGCTCCAGATTTTCCATTGGGAGAATGAGGGTTTTTATAAAAGAGTAGTAAAAATGTCCTAGATCTTCTGTCAATATTATACAGAAAAATTTACCAGATCTAAGCTGGTTTGCAGTTTCCCTATCAATAAATTCTATACATTTTATTGGTTACATACAATTAGTATGGCAAAGATGGGGAAGCCTAATTTATATTTCTGTATGAATATTTATTGTTTTAAACAGAGAACTATGTCAAAGTAGAAGATCCTTTTCAGACAGTACTGCAGAAATCCACAGTGCTTACAAAAAGCAATATAAGTTCAAATACTGGATCAGTTTCTATTACCTGTTTTTCTGGCTCAATTTTGTTACATTTACTTAGTCTTCATTTCTTTGAAATCGCTGGATGAATATTTTGCCAGCGCAGAAATGTTTGAACTCCTCTAAAAGTATATTTTTTGTGTCATAAAGTTCCCAACAAATAAATTTTTATTAAATATCTCTGTGTTCCTCCTAAATTGCCTTGAACACTAATTTTGTCTGATCAAATGCAGTAATAATTTTGTTGTTTGAGACATTTTTTAAAAATTAAGAAATCACTTTCCTGTATTATAGGAAATATAACAGTATTTCCTATATAACAATCATTAATGAATATTGATAGACCTGCTGCCCTATTTTGCACCTCCTCTTATCTGTGGACTAAGCAAGCAACAAGTGACCAAACTAATCCATTTAGGGCAGGGGTGTCAAACTGCTGACCCGTGGGCTGGTTGCATCATTCGAAGGCCGTGCCCACCCCAGCTCCAGCAATGCAAAAAAAGTCACAACGTGTCATGATACGTCACATGACATGACAAGTTTGACACCTGTGATTTAGGGCCTGGAACTGACCCTCCATGCTGAACAATTATCAACAATTTGTGGGGAAGGTTATAGGGAAGGTGATTAGGTAGCAATTGTAGAGGATCTTGGATGAAATAGATTATCTGGATGTATTCAGCTGAATTTCATGTTAGGCTATAGTACAGAGACAGTGTTAGTCATGCTTGTTTATAACTTTGCTATAGATGGAGTGGTGCATCCATCTTTTAATTCCTTGACCTCTTACCAATTTTGGATACCATTGACCATAACTGTCTTCTGGACTAGCTGCAGAGGTTGGGAATGTGAGGTATTCTATTGCTGTCATTCACCACCTTTCTAAGTGGCTGGTGTCAGTCAGTGTTGATAGGTGTAGAATTGAACTGACATCCCTATACTTGTGGAATGTCTCAGGGCTCAATATTCTCATCATTTCTTTTAAGATCTACATGAAACCACACCTTATAGTCCTCCTGGATTTGAGCTACTGCTTGAAGAGCAGGTGGCATCTGTGACTGGGAGACCCTCTGCACAGGTTCATCTTGTGCACCAATTACATTCTTTCCTCAACTGGAAGGCCTCTTAGGTGGTTAGCTAGGCCTTGATCACCTCACAGATTGGATTATGCTTTCTACATGGGTATTATTTGATTATTGCACTGCACTCTATATGGGCCTGGCCTTGGAGACCATCAAGTACATTTGGTTCAAAATGCAGCAGTGTGAGAAGTAATGGCACTTTTGCTTATGTTCATGTGTCACTAATGCTATGGAAGCTGAATTAGTTGCATTCAGTTTCCAGGCACAATTCAAGGATTACAGATAATTGTAAGCCACCCAGAGTTGCTTGGAATATTATTAGTATTATCCATGACATAAAACCTGGTACCTGAGATTCCATTTATGTCCAGGACAGCACCTATTAAATGCTGTCATCTTGCAGGACTGGGGGAAATATACCATCTCCATTGTGATCCCCACTTTCTGGGACAGCAACCCCCCAGACATACAGACCACAACCTCTCTCTCGGGATTCTGGAAAGCTTGTAAGACCTGGCTCTCAGCCAAGGCCTGGGGTTTGTGGAGTTCCTGTTGTATAGTTAAGGTTGCTTTAATCTGGATTTTCTGTTTTGTGTTTTTAACTATTTTTATTATTTTTGTAAACTCCAGAAACTGCTGGGATGGGAAACCCTAAAAATATAAATAATACAACAATAATTAAAGCCTATCTCAGCCTTGAGAAGGTCTCAATAGGTGAATAAAAATGCTAAATCAAGTCTAAACAACTGGGTGTCTGAGAAACCAATCATAATAATAAAACAAGTCTTGGAATCACTGAACTAATTTAAGATACCACTAGAATGTATTAAAAATGATTGCTAATGGGGATAGATGGATATGTAAACATACATATATGTGAAGAAAGTTTCATATATTTATATGATAAATATTTATGATATCTGATATGAAGACATTAATACTCCAGTCCCCAAAAATCTTTTTTATTTATTTATAAAGCACATACAGCAAAGAATAAGGAACAGCAAAGGGATGCAAAATAGGTGATATTATTCCAAAAGTAAGAATGAAATGCTTTGGGGTGATTAGTAGTCTATGAGTCATATGTGAAGACTGAATCTGTTGTATTTCCTCTAGATTAAAAAGAAGAAAATCTGACTATAAAATAGTTGTCTTTTCATAAGTAGGCATCAAGGTTTGTTTTTGCCTTTTATTGTGATATCTCTTACAGGGAAAATTGCATTTATTCAAGCCATGGTTTCTTTTCTAAGAGTCCGTCTCTGATGACAAGTAAGGATATTTGTGAAAGATGTATGCCCTTTAGTTCTTGATCTTTTCTTTAATTTCTTCTGATGTTTGAGTGAAATTCCAAGTTCCTCCATTATGGCATTAAAAGAAAGACACTAATAAAAGATAGGAGAGAAAAATTTATTGGAGTTAACAACAGATTTCCACAGTGTATTTAATAGAATTTAAACCTAGCTGTAAATGTGACAGTCATATCTTGTGGAAGTAATTATGAATCTAATGCTGATTAATTTGTTCACTGATATCAATAAAAGAACCTCCTCTTAAGTACAAATCATTATTTTGGTGGGTTGTAGAAAACTCTGATACCTGATCACTATTTGATTATCATGTTTATTGTTACAGATTGATTATATATTACTAACCTTTGGACCAGAAAATATAGGCAGTTGGTTCTTCAGCCTTCAATAGCTCTTGACTTAGCTATGATTTTCAGTATAGCTAAATTAATTTTTTTCCACCCTAACAGATCTCAGAATGTATAGTAAAAAATAAATAAAACCAATAAGAATAAATAAAAAATAGCAGTACAACCATTAGAAAAACAAAAGAAAATTAACTATATCAAGAGTACTTAACACCAAAGCAACAGTATTATAGCAGTGTGGAAAGAAGGCTTTGTTTTCTTCATTTAAATCTGTATCATTCTAAAAAATACAATGCAAGCCAAATTCTTGTTTCTTTGATAAACAAATTAGGAGTTAGTTCAAGTTGCACTGCTCATTTTAAAGAGCAATTTTGAGATACAGCTGTATCTTAATAAGATGAATAGTTGTAAACAATTAAAACCATATATTAACTATAGTGATAGTCTTTAAACTGTAAACCTTAGTTTTCCACACCACTTTTTAAAGATCAGAGTCCTGATTAATTAGTGTAGGGATGTCAAACTGGCGGCCCGTGGGCTGGATGTGTCACGTGCAGGCCACACCCACCCTGGCTCCACAAAGGCAAAAAATGTATGTGTGTGTATGTATGTATGTATATATGTATGTATGTATATATACACATACATACATACACACAGAAAGTTTTTCAGACAAATTGGTCTGATTGATTACACCTTGACATTTTGACTGCTATACTGCAGTTCTACTTTTTTTTAATAATCTCTTTTGCCTTGCAAAAAAAAAAAAGTAGAACTGCAGTATAGCAGTCAAAATGCCAAGGTGTAATCAATCAGACCGCTATCTGTGCTAGGTGGTGGTGTGAGAGTGCATGCAGATAGCGGTTTGTGTGTGTTTTCTTCTGGTAGATGGTGTGTCCTAGGGACACAGCACAGATCAACTCCGTAGCCAAGACTTTCATCTCCAGAACAAAATGTTTAGCTGACGAACAACACCTAAAAACTGAACTACACACTCTCACTAATGTACTAACATCCAACGGATTCCAAAGAAATAAGTTTACAAACCTAATCCAAAAAGAAACCCCCACTAAAATCCAAGACAGAGAACAAGAAAACGGCAAAGCCCTCCTCCCATACATAAAAGGCACCACAGACAGCATCAGCAAGATCCTCCACAAACACAATATCAAGACAGCATTCTGCACAAACAGAAAAATATCCACCATCCTAAGAAACCCCAAAGACAAAATTGAGTTAGAAAATCAAGGAGTATATGAAATCCCATGCACCGCTTGCACCACCACATACATCAGACAAACCAACAGAAGAATAAGTGCATGCATTGAAGAACACAAGAACTCAGTCAAAAAAGAGGAACCAACTTCTTCCCTGGTCCAACACCTTAAAGCCACAGGACATGAAATTGACTTTAAAAAGACCAGAACTATCACCAAAACTGAACACTTTAATAACAGAATAATCAGAGAAGCCATCGAGATAGAAAAATGCCCACACAACATGAATAAACGAGATGATACCTCCGCCTACCAGTCATTTGGAAACCTGCCCTTATTGACAAACGAGTCCCTAACACAAAGAATGACACCAGACCCACACTCATGAAAACAGGATGTCACCACCACACATCCACGCAAAAAGCAAACCCAAACCCACACCGATGATGAGGCACGACTACAAACCAGAAGCCAGACCACAGCTGCATCATTAGCCACTTTAAACCCCTCCAATCCATACATGAAGCAAACTGACACCCACCATGAAGATGAGGCATGACCACAAATGTGAAGCCAAACAAAAGCAACGCAACTCACCATCACACATCCTCCTGCAACTCAGACTAACCTGAGCACAACAAAGCCCCCACCCAAACAGAACACTCCCCCATCCAATCAGAGCACAGCCAATCCCCCATCCAATCAGAGCACAGCCAAGCCCCTAACCCAGTGGTTCTCAACCTTTCTAATGCCGTGACCCCATAATACAGTTCCCCATGTTGTGGTGACCCCCAACCACTTATACATCACTGGGTGCCAGGGGCGTGGCCAAAGAAAAGGGGGAAAAATGGCAGACAGCCTTGTTTGGCGACCCCCGTGAAATGGTCTTTCGACCCCAAATGGGGTCCCGACCCACAGGTTGAGAACCACTGCCCTAACCAATCAGAACACACCCCCACCCAATCAGAACACAGCCAAGCTCCCACCCAATCAGTTCATACCCTCACTGGCAGTTAAAAGAAAGAAACAGCTATGATCACACATTGCTCCTAGAAGCACGAAGCCGAAGACACCAGCCTGAAGATGACGAATGGGACTTCGTTGAAACATCGCCAAGACACTTCCAATTTTACATAGGAGAAAACCCGAATAACCAAAGACCTACATACAAACACCCGCGAGAACCTCAGAAAACACACACACACACACAATAGGAAAGGAAGTGAAAATGTCATAATTAAACAGTCTAAATGACAAGGTTGTTCACTGCCAACAGAAAATTTGTTTTTCCTCTCGTCCATCTGTTTTATTGAAAATGAGTTTTATTGTTCCAAAAACACCTGCAGTATGACTGTTTTGAGGACTGGAGTAAAAAAAAAAGCACCTTTACAGCATATGGCAGCAAGTAGGCAGGTATATGTATATGTATGAATAGACAATTCTCATATTTATCTTCAGGAAAACACCTTTACTGTGTAGAACTCAACATGCTTTGCAAGCAATAAGTCCCAAATTCAACTCCTAGCAACTGAAAATAGAATTAAAAAAACGCTCTGGAGAATTGCTGCTTGTCAGAGTAGCAAGGCATTTCTCCATGTTCCCGTTATAAGTTCTGTGTAGAAGTCAATGTTTGTGAAAGTAGAAACCTGCATGGATTTTTTTTTTAAAAAGTCCTTATTGTTTTTGATAAGGTCACCCTCCCAAGAACATTATCAAATAATGTAAAGACCAGAAATCTATTACCATGACATAATAAGACAATATTCTTAACACATAATAAGATAAAAATATAGGACTTTCAAAATATTCACATCAGGGGAATGAAAACAACAAGAAAACAACAATAAAAGAAAAAACACCTAAGCTGCTTAGAATGTTCTAATAGCTGTGCTTTCTTGGGAAATGAAAATTGTGGTCTAATACATCTGAAGATACAAAAGTTGGGAAGGCTGATGGAGAATACATAAATATGCAATAAATGAGTTTAATGATCTAATGGTCAGATTGATGTTATACATATAAAATATCCAAAAGGTCATTTTTCGCCCATATTTTTATTTATAGAAAATATTTAAAAAATATAAAAGAAGATTATAACCATACATCTTCATTTACTTGAATAATGGTTGTATTTAGAATAGTTAAGCATGAAACCAGTACAGAAACTCATTGTAGAAATAGGCATAATTTAATAACTTAAGATAACAACATAGATAAAAGGAAAAAGGGCACACAGAGAATAAAAAATAATTAAATGACTGAATCTGAAGACTAAAACAATAGCAATCATTTTTGGAATGTTATTTTATATATAAACATATTAACAAATCAAAGGACTTAATTATAACCTGAATTACCTTAAGTTATTATATTCAAATTCACACAAAGAGGAGGATCTAAACAGTTTTATATCTGAGCAGTTTTTTTTTTAACCTAAAATGACCCTGAATTAATGTTTGGGGCTTCCTATCACTTAAATTCACAATGAAAACCAAGCAAAAGTTGAGTTGATTTTACAAGTTAAGCATCCCATTTACAGTGCTGCTGAAATGGGCATGTTTACTTTTTTGCAAATGTACTGCACTTTCCCAACAATTGACAACTAATCATGTCACAAGGCAATGAGGACTTCTGCTCTACCTCCATCATTTTGCACCACAAGATAAATCCCTTTCCACTTTAAAAATAAATTTAAAAAATATGTTGTGTACTTTCATACAATCAACTTGTCCTCATTTCCTGCCACGAGACTATAGTATTGGGAGTTAGAAGGTGAGTGAGCCAAAGATTTCCAGACTATCCACTACAACACAATCTCACACTAATGTGGAATAATAAACAATCACTAGAATAATGATGTGTCTGCATAATTACTGGAATAATGTTGCGTTAGTAATATGTGACTAACCTAATGCGCATTGCACTTGGATACAATGTATGTAGCAAACTCTCTCCATTGTATACCCGTGAGAAACGAACCTAATGTATTACAATGTGTATTACAATGTGTATTCCTTTGTTCCTGAGAAAGGGAAAGTATAAAACTGAAGTCTGAACCCGCCCTCGGGGTTCAGAATTGCTGTTGCTACTGCTTCTGAACCTGCACAATAAATCTCTCTGCTAAAACCCTCTGGAATTCGTAAGAGTCCTTCTGTTTTCCACAAGAACACAGTGCTGCCATTTCTGCCATAACCCTCACTGTGAAAAATGGGAGTTCCTCATTTAAAACAAAGTCCTACTAAAAAATGAAGAAGCTGAGCAAAATGCTATTGTAGACACAATCTATCTGTTCCGATTCAGTTTGATTTAATGTTAACCTATCCAGAAAAGTCTTTTTTCTTAAAAATTTTTTATATTTTGTTCTTTTTATGTTTTTCTTTTCTTTTGTTCTTCCTGTTCTTTGTTCTTTTGCTAAACACAGAGTTTGAGAAACACATTATAGACAAAAAGAAACCATATACATTGGCTACAACATACTCAATCACTAGTTGTATTATCATAAACTTACATTCCCAACAGCTGTGATTTTGGATTTTTGAACATAAATTTCTAAGTGCTGAGCTCCTGGCTCAGAGAAGAGAAAACTGTAGGCAGCACCAAGTTATTGATGCACTCTGGCATCCTGTTAAAGATCTTACACATTGAAGCCTGATCCAATAAAATAGTATCCTAGGCTAGATTGTAGGGGTGTGTGTGTATCTTAAACTGTGTTTGCAAGGCCTTATCACAAGTGTAAAAACAATAGGTTTTTGACAAAATGAACTGAAGCAGAACAAAAGAATGGATTACAGTATAAAAATAAAGTAGGTTATAAGATTCTCTGTAGAATTTTTTAGTTATAGGATTAATTCTTAATTCATCTAGTCTGTTTTAGTTATTCCTTGTCTTATAATTAATATAATATATTGGATTAGATAACAATGATTTTTCCTCCTCCCCAATACTGCATATATCCCTGGGACCATTAACAGGCTGCAATGTTAACAGGCTTCTGTAGGCTCTTGCTTGGAAAATTAAAAAAAAAAACTCATTATTGCTAAAGATAAACATATATTGTTTTAACACCTCATTTTTACATTTACTACAAAGGAAAAGTATGATTTTAATTAATTCCACCTGGAAAGTAAACCGAAGGCAAATCATTCATATCTGAAAAAAAGATGAATCATACAAAAATAATCCACAGCAGTTACTGTCCCAATGGAAACACAGATGCAAGCAGCAAGATATGTGTAACTGTAACTGTTCTAAGTCCTGCAAGGCCAGCAGGAATGAGCATTCCCACTGGAGCAATGGAACAAGATTGGTATTTCTCTCCACATGGTTAAATAAATGATAAGGTGAACTTGTGCCCATGCATTGCATTACAGATGAGGATTCTATCTGATCTCTATTGGCTTTTTAAAATTCAGAGAGTTTTAGGCTATCCACGCTCACATACAATTGTTTTGTACAGATTTTCCATTTGAGAAATGATTTGGCATTTCCATGAAAGACTTAACTACCGTATCTGTACAGAAGTACAGGATGATAGTTGCTGCGGCACAATCAAAGCCCCACCATTTTTAATTTTAATTTTATCAGTGCACAGAGTGGTGGGATATTGATCACATTGTCACAACTGTTATATTTATTTCTTTTTATAATTGTTCCCTTATCCCTATCCTGCAAACACCATTGGCCTGTTATTCTGGAAAAGAAAACAACTTATTGTCATACTATATTCATAATGTTCTACTACAGTATGGAGTATGTAAGACATTTACCTACATTTTCTCAAATAGGCTGAAGGATTAACTGTTTTTTCTCTTCTTCCTACGCTATTCCACATGCTAGGCTTCTATTGGAAATACCAACCCAAAAATCCTTGGGTACATGAAGAAATGTTATTTTGACCTCAGAGTTTTTCCCCCTTAATGTATGTTGTTGACAGAATTTGCTCTTAGCTAAACACACCTTTCCTTTATGGTAACTATACAGTATGAATTGAGGGTTGTTTTCGAATCCCTTTTTCTTCCCGAATTAATTTGCCACAGTCTAACTCTGTAGACAAGGTAGTCCCAGAAGTGGAGTTGGATGGATGAGTTTGTTTACACTGTTGTCCATAAAAGAAACAAAAGGCCTTGTTGCATGCAGAAAGGAAAAGATGAAAGAAAAAAAAAGAATATTAACCAATGTAACAAAATTTTAAACAGAATGATATCAAAACATAAGACAATATTCTTATGGAAAATGAAATTTGTGAAACATATGTAATAATATATAAATCCTCTAGGATACATATGCAGATTTTACTGTATTATATTAAATTAAACTTTACCAACTTGTATAGCAATTACCTTCATATTTCTCATATCTTTTATTAAAACTTCATTGAAGAAAAGAATTTGAATTTTTTACTTTTTTATTATTTTATTGTCTGGCAAGAATCAATCCATTTTCTCAGGGATACATACACACAATATTTTAATCAGTTTTGCTTTAATGTTGATTTCTGTCTGTTCCAGACTATTAAGAGGATAACATTCTTGTATCTCATACAAGTCTGTAGCAGAGATTCAAACCAACCCCCAATATGTAGGCATAAAAATGAGAGATCACTGCAATGATAACAAGTACTTATATGGAAAAAACTGAGGGCGACCCCAGGCTTTGCATGCTGATGGTCAGATCCTCAAAAAGGCAGGAACAGAATGCCTTTTCCTGGAGGTGGGAAGAGGAGGATTAAGGGATATTTAAGCCTTTGCAAACTTTAAAGTAATCAGTTTGCCCCTTAACTTTTCCACCTCAAAAATAATAAAAAGAGCCAAATGGGATTTAGGGATTGCAAAGAGATACTGCAAAAACATGTACCCTGCTGTAAATTATAGTATTTTCTAGCATGGTTTGGCCAAACATGGTTGTTATATGATTGGGGGCTGCACTCATTAATTCATTTTCATACAAATGTGTACATTGGGACCCATATTATTATAGATAATAGTACCCTTTATATTCTTTATTTATTAAATTATATATATTATATACTCCCTGCATTCTCTCTCACATAAATAGATTTAGTTTTCCATTCCGCCATTCCCATAAACAAAGATGTTGAGGCTTCATTCTTTGCATCCCTCACCCTGCTAGCATCAATCACTTGGACAACAAGTGAAGACTGTACATCTTCAGACCAGTCTCCTGATCTCTCTCTCTTCCAACTCCAATGTTGGAGGAAATTGCTCATTGGGAGCATCATTCCTATGTGTCAACTATTTAAATTATACTTTTGCTTGCACAAAGAGTAGTTTGGGGTTTAGTGGTAAGGATGATGCTTGTGTCCTTTTTTTACCTAGCAAGGTCATTTGTTAAACAGCAAGGCTTGGAATCCTTTGTAGAAATACCACAGTTTCATTCCTTTTCTCTGCCTCACACAGATAATGCCAAAAATATTTAAGCAGCGGAGGCTGAAAAATGCCCCAGTCATATCCTCACTTTGACTCTTGAAATTCTATAACTTCTTTTTCTTTTTAATTACTATCCAGTATGCTCCTGCAGATAAAAAGCATGAACTCTGGATTTGTTTCACTGCACTAAGCAGAAAGGTCTTATCGAGATTAACATTATTGTTTTAATAATGATGATGATGCAATGACACATTGACCTTGCTGACAGTTATAGCCTTATAGAAGTGCTCATAGCACTAGCAGGAACCTATTGTATAGGGCTGTGCCTATCACTGGGGAAAGCCTGCTGTTGGGCAGAGTGGCTCACAATCATTACTTTTTTCACTTATCTTCTTAGGACAAAATGCTTTAGGCCAAATCAGCAGAAGGCAGCTTTTCTGGAACTCAATAATAAGGTAGAAGTGGGTTTTGTGTGCTTGGTTGGATCCCATTCTTTTATGTGAAGATATCTCCCAGACTGAACTCAGCTGGTCTTACCTGTTCAATGTCACTATTTTTCCTTGATTTGTAAAAAAATTCTCCAATAGCTACAAATACAGAAAGAACTAGTCCTGCTGCAAGTACTATGAAAATGCCCCCAATGTTTTCCACTCCGAGGGCACTAGCTTCTTTACTGTCCTCCTCTGGGCAGCCATTGCCTCGCCACCACTTTTCCTTCATCATGTGCAACTTTCCTTCCTCTTGTAACTGGAGAATGGCAATGGTGATTTTGTCTCTATAAGGAGAGGCTGAAGGAAAGGAGAAGGAGTAAAACAAAATTGAATATGTCAGGCTATAGAAGACCATGGTGAAAAACAGAGTCACACAGATGCAATCTCCCTCCCCCCACATTTACTTGGTATGTTTATTGTTTGTTTGTTTTTAATTTAGATTATAAATTCACCCAACTCACCACTGATTCTGCAAGCAGCAAAATACTTCAGGGTTACAGTATTCGATAAGTATGG
Source organism: Crotalus tigris (assembly GCF_016545835.1). Taxonomy (NCBI): domain Eukaryota; kingdom Metazoa; phylum Chordata; class Lepidosauria; order Squamata; family Viperidae; genus Crotalus; species Crotalus tigris. The sequence goes on along the minus strand of NW_024098271.1, from coordinate 690,812 downwards.
TAGTAATAATATTAAATTGCTTCCCTTTGGAATAGTGAAAGTCTTATTGGTATCTTATAACATTTGGTTTATTTACCAACCAGATTTGTAATCCAGTTACAAATGTACTTAATGCAGAAGTAAAACATAAGAGCGCCAGAGTTAGATGTTTAGATCTTTATCTAAGAATCTTACAGAAACAATGTTAGTTGTTTTTTCTCCAGAGGGACAGGTTTAAAAAGTGCTTTCTCACAAACAGATTATGCATATATTGACAAAATCTGGGTTGGTGACTTTAAATCAATTACTATGTAATTATTACTTTAAAGATTTGAATTTGATCTTTTGTAGTTCACAACAGTGCCAACATTTCCAGGTTAAGTAAGTTTTAATAGCTCAGTTTGGGCCAAATGTTTTGGCCATTTCAAAGGCACCTGAGATTCATGACAGAAGTTAAATTCTCAACATATCTTTATTAAAAGTCTGAGGATATTTTTAAAGTGGATAGTGCCAGAATAGATCAAACATGGACCACAGAATTGGAATCTCCACTAATGGTTTCAAGTTCTTAAGAAAATTTAAATACTATTGATGGATTTGAGATTAAAACTGATTAATAAAAATATATATTTAGATTGTATTAAACTCCCCTAAAATAGATTCAATAACAATGACAATAATAGAGTTGGAAGGGACCTTTGAGGTCTTCTAGACCAACTCCCTATTCAGGCAGGAAACCCTATACCATTTCAGACAAATGGTTGTCCAGTCTCTTCTTAAAATTTCCAGTGTTGGAGCATTCACAACTTCTGAAGGCAGGTTGTTCCACTGATTAGTTCTAGGTTGCTCCTCTCCTTGATCAATTTCCATCCATTGCTTCTTGTTCTGCCTTCAGATGCTTTGGAGAATAGCTTGGCTTCCTCTTCTTTGTGGCAATCCCTGAGATATTGGAACACTGCTATCATGTCACCCCTCATCCTTCTCTTCATTAAACTAGACATACCCAATTCCAGCAACCTTCTTTATATGTTTTAGCTTCCAGTCCCCTAATCCCCTCCAGTCCCCTAATCATCTTTTAGCCTCCAGTTCCCTAATCATCTTTGCTCTTCTCTGTATCTTTCTCAACATCTTTTTTACATCATGATGACTAAAACTGGATACAGTATTCCAAGTGTGGCCTTACCAATGCATTGTAAAGTGGTATTAACACTTCACGTGATCTTGATTCTATCCTTCTGTTAATGCAGCCTAGCATTGTGTTGGCTTTTTTGGCAGCTGCAGCATACTGCAGATTCAAAGCAAGGACATCAAATTTTCCCTATTGGAGGATTTGACTATGGCTGAAGAATGGTGAACTAGTACTGTACATCTTTGAATAAGCAGATACAACCTCATAGTCTTGACCAAAATACCAGTAAAAAAGACCATTCCATAGTACCTCTCTGATTAAGGAGAGGATGGGAGATCATCCACTGGTACTCTGGATGGCTGTTCCTCACAAGGCAAGCATTTTCTGTAAGTTTGAGCACAGGGAGATAAAGGAGAGAATCATGCTCTCAACCATAGAAGAGCCTTTTTAAGGACACTGAGTCCACTAACCTTACTTACTAATCACTTTCGGTAATTACCTATTTAACTATTTTAAGGCTAATGGAGATCTTTAAAATGACAATTATGATGAATTTACCATCATCTAGAACAAAAGAAAACTTATTAGTTTAAAAATTTAAATTATTTGAATTAAATGGTAAAAAGCTGAGTTAGACTAATTTGAGAAAGTTATAAACAAATTAAGCAATCAGATAAATTTGGAATTTTAGAATTTTTGCTAAAAGATTTTGGAAATAATTATTTCCAATTATAATTATATAATAAATAGTACCTTTGTGGGAACTAAATTATTTAGTCTATCTTAAGTAAAAACAGAAATTTGAGATAAAGGCAAATTTGAGATTTTATGATTTCATATTTTGGACACTAAAGTATTTAGGCATAAAAGAAAAAAGAGTCTTGTCTTTTGTTTTTGGTCAGCAAAAATGACCAAAAATGATATGACATTTGAAATATTTCAGGAGATATTTGAAGTATGGGGACAGAAACTAGCAGCTCCAATATCAGCAATGATGTCTGCTTCTATGGATAATTGATGTGGTGGAATGTAATCTGGATTCACAGGAGGGAGGGGCTGCATTTTAGAGAAGAAAGATGCAACTAAGGTTATATAGTTTGAGAGAAAGAGAGTTAAGAAGGCTTCTCCCTAGCAATTCATAGTGTATATCTATAGTGTTCAAGTAGTTGGTTTAGTTGGCAAGATTTCCATTTACAGGTAAGGAATAATAAAGGAAACTGCTGAGAAGTGATTCCATATGTCCCTCTTGGTTCTTGGAGCCTAAGAGTTTATTTCCGAAAGATGTTAAATAAGAAATGATAAATGTGAAAGAGAATGTTCTGGAAGATTTATAGGATCAAGAACTAAAAGAAACCTCATCTAATGCAAAAATGTTAGGGTATAAGAAGTTGTTGAAATATTGGAAAATTTAAAAAATGTGGATTATAACACAGAGATGGCAGTTAAAGTGGGAATACAAATGATAAGCCAACAGTCATTATCCGTCTGGATAATGATTCCTTAGTGGATTTACAAAAAAGATTTCCTAAAGCCTCGAAGAAGTCTTTGAAATGGGAAAAAAATGAAAGAGAGCTCAAATCATACAACAACACATAAATTAAATATCAAGCTTGTTAGAAGCAAAGGACGGGAGTACAACTTGGTTTGTTTGACCAAAGTTAAAATAAAATATTTTATTTTTGTAAAACTCTGGGAACTCTTTAAGGACTTTTTGCTGACATCATGACTGAAATGTTGATGTGTACGGATATTATTGAATTGGTCATTTATATTTCTATAACTGTCTGGTTTGGTACAGCTACAGGACAGACTTCAACGGATAGTTAGTACTGCATAAAAAACACTTGCAACCAGCCTGCCTTCCATTGAGGACCTCTATACTGTACGAACCAGAAAGAGGGCTGAGAAAATATCTACAGACCCCTCACATCCTGGACATAAACTATTTTAACTCCTCCCCTCAGGATGCTGCTATAGGGCACTGCATGTCAAAACAATTAGACATAGAAACAGATTTTTTGCCTCATACCATCACTCTGCTGAACACCTAATTACCACAGCACTGTCTTATGTCTAATGATATTTACCCTTGTAGTATGGTTGTATTACTGGAGACAAATTCCTTGTGTGTCCAATCATACTTGGCCAATAAAAATATTCTAGTCTAGTCTAGTCTAATTTAATTTGAAATTATAAAGGTTATAAAAGTATAAAAGTTATTATAAAGGTTAATAAAGGATATTACTATAAAAATTATAAGAAGAAAAGATATTTGCATGTAACCTTATTGGGTAGTGGGGGTAAAGAATCACTAAATTTGTTTGTTTTATGAGGAAGATCAAACTCATTTCTTTAAATATTTTTCCTCTTTTTCTATTTTTCTTTCTTTTATTGCATGTTGTCTGTTTCTTTTTTATTTCTGACTTTACTTTGTACAATCTTTTATTATTTTTAATTTTTTTTTAAAAAAAATTAAAAACATTTTTTGTTTTGGAGATACAAAAATATATTGAGAAAATGGAAAAGTGATATTATTTCAGATATTGGGGTTTGGCATTTGGAAATATGTGATTTATATGTCCTTCAAAGTCATTATTTTCTACTACTGAAAAGATGAAGCAATATGTTGATGTTTGGCATATGTAGATTTTATGATATTTTATGAAAATATTTTTATAATATTGCATTATATTATATAATATTTCTTATAAACCAGTGGCTACAAATTCAATATATAATTTTGATTTCCCTTTTCACAATTTTCTTTTTTTTTAAGAATCATTTTTAGTTTTATGGTTTAGTTTAATACTGTTACTGTGAACCTTGATATTTTGCTTGTCTTCTGTACTTTCTTAAAATAAAGTAAAAAAATGAAATATATTTTAAAGATTTTAAAGAACCAGAAATTAAAATTAGCAGCAATGATGAAGCTTTAAACTCTTCATATTGAATTAATTAAACAAGTCAGGAGGTAGCATAATACTGTGTGTGACCTATCTGCATTTATTTATAGGTCATAATATAATTTTTCCTGCTTCTTAACTTGCAAAACTCTTGTTGACACCATGTTAAATAGAATACATTTTATATTATGAAGCATTCCAAAGGGCTTACCATCAGCTACCTGCCAATTATTATATGTATCACATTTCTTACCAATGGGAGTTCCTACGCCATAACCTTTTGAATCAATGAGTCCACCAATCTGGGTGAGATTACAATTTCTCTGAGTGACATATTCTATACTGGTTGATTCCATCAACAGAGCATAATCAGTAGTGAGCACCCGTTGGATGCCTATATCATTGTTCTTCACCAGAGCCGTCAGTTGCCTGCTGCTCATAAATGCCCACATTTTTTCATATGTGGATATTTTGGATTTCTAAGAAAGGAAGGAAGGAAGGAAGGAAGGAAGGAAGGAAGGAAGGAAGGAAGGAAGAAAGAAATAGAAATAGAAATATGGGTTTGGAATAATGAAAGAGAAACTTTTTTTCATTGCTAGAAACTGACCTATGTGTTAGTTAATGAAGCACAGGAAAAAACATGTGTTCCTTTCTACAAATTTTCAAACAATCAATAAAAGTGAACTGAGAAGTATGCATAGGAAAAGCTTCTAGGATAATATCAACATTCCTATGTTGATGCCTACAATATATTTCAAGCTAGTGCCATCTACAGCATATCATGTGAAGGAATATTCCTATCTGTTCACATTATCTTTAAATCACTTATTAATAGAAATAGCTTTATTTTACAAATAAAAAAAGATCCCAAGGCAGAGAATTGCTATTGGAGTGATGAACATTTACATGTATCTTTAAATTATCACTTAACTGTAGAATTTACTGTACTTTAACTTTTATTGTGGTATTTAATCAAATTAATTTTGACTTAAATATCAACTCTCTTTTATACAGGCAGAATATTATAATAAACATATCTGTCACCATATTACCACATGGTAATATAAGTCACCAAAGCACACATACACAGAGAACAACATACAGTGAACCTTTTGATAGTTAAATAAGTAGTGATAAGTAAATAACAAAAGCAAGAATTGAGTCTTTATGCTGAACAGCATTGCTGATAAATAAGCAAATACAGTAGAAGCAAAAAACTAGGAGAGACAGAGAGACAACCTCTTCCCCAATAAAGCACAATATGGATTATCAGGGATATGTTAAATTCTGAAAATCTAAAATATGAAGACATTCATATTATGATTCCTTTTTTATTATTATGAGATTCTGTATCTCTGGCCAGACTATTTACAAGCTCCCCAAATCGCTGCAATTGTGCTAAAAAAATTACACAAGGTAATGATAACATATGAGTAGTTCCACAAAGAGGAAGCCTGTAAATAATCTGCTTTTGACCAGAAGCTTTATGACCATGAAAATCAATCCTCTACTCAGATATGAATCTGTTTTTTCTAGAAAGCCAATCCATCTCATTTAATTCCATGTTTAAATAAAACACTACTTTGCCCAAAGATTTCACCCAGCCTTTTCTCCCCGCCTCAATGAACTGGCTGATTGCAGTCTTCCAAAGTTCAGCACAATCTTTTCTTATTTCCAATTTAATGATCTTTGCATGCAATCTAAAACTAAAACCATACTAAATAGAATATTAAATGCTTACAGTATACACTTTATTAGCAATATTTATTAATGGGATCACGAGAAACACGCTCTTAAGTGAGACTTTCTTGTAAGAAAGATAATTTTCTACTTAATACAAAAATACAAAATATATGCAATTTCCAAATTTTAGGTTCAGGCCCTGAGAAATATAAATATAGAGAAAAGTCTTGGTGAGATTGCATATTTCTAAGTGTATTTAATATTCTGAAAACCCAGAAATATCAAAATCAATTGAGATAATGAATTTAAAGAACTGTTGTCTAAATATAATTTAAATATGACATCATATTAATACAGTATATATATTTTAGCAGACAACTTATTTAACCTCTGTTGGGCTTTTTTTCAAACTATGGCTTAAATCCCAAATTGATATTGGCCATGCCTCTTTATAAGGGGGAAGGGAAAAATTGGAATTTTCTTTGAGGCCTGAGCAACATAATTTTGAGTAAACACTTTTAGTCTGAAGGATCCAACAATCAAAAATCCAATATGTATATCCAGGTTTGACTTACCTGAGTAATTTATTCTCATTATCCAAATGTACTATTCAGTATATAATGATACAGTATAAAAAGATCTTAATATTTCACTGACAAAAAGTTTTTACAGCATCTTACCTTGAAAAATGTCATGGTTGATCCATCTCTAACAGCTCCATATTCTATCCTAGTTTGTTTTGCTAAATCATCTGCTGAATCAATAGGTGATTCCATCCTCTCAACCGTTAAGAAGGCAGCCAAATTAGCAGTGTAGGATGATATTATGATTAAGGTAAAAAACCACCATATTCCTCCTACTATTCTGGTGGAAAGAGCTTTTGGCATCAGCTCTGATCCTGTGTGACACCATCAAAACAATTGTATTACAATAGGAGGGAAAGGAATTTTAAGATCATGCTATGGAATATTACTTTCAGAAATATCTTACATTATAAGTATGGTACAAAAATGATTTGATGCTATAATTTAGATGTGTGGAGTAATGATAGACTCAGCAAATACTTTTCATAAGATGAATGCAGGGCTAGATGACAAACAAATAGATGTCTTTGGATCAGAACTGTCATTTTTTTCCCTTAATGATTAACATGTCCCTTAATTGCTTTTTGAAGAAAAACAGCTGAACTATGATGATGGATATTCTTATTTGGTAGTAAGTTTTATTGGTGTAATAAATAGGACCAGGATCAAAATGAAAGAACTTTCAATATTTTGCCCTATAATGTAAGGATATATTACTTTTCCTTTATTGAATATATAAAAATTAGGCAACATTAGATATAGCAAGGTCAGAAAAGTAGATCAAGATAATGCATATTATTTAATTATTGAAGCACTATTCCCCCCACCCCCAGGGAAATATTGATGTTTGTTCTAAGTATTCATATTGCTCTTCTAACCCCATAATATTAAGTGAGAAATTCTTTTGTACATACATTTGGGGAGAACCTCATTGTTTCTTTATTCTCAGAAAACATAATATTTTCAATAAATGTTCAGTTTATTATAAGTCATGGGTTACTCAGGGATCTCCAAAAATGTTCCGGTGAAATCTTACATAATTGTCCCATCTTTCCTTTGGCCACTTAATGAGAAGGAAGGACTCACTGGAGAAGGGCCTAATGCTGGGAAAGATTGAGGGCAATAGAAGAAGGGGACGACAGAGAATGAGATGGCTGGATGGAGTCACTGAAGCAGTAGGTGTGAGCTTAAATGGACTCCAGAAGATGGTAGAGGACAGGAAGACCTGGAGGAACATTGTCCATGGGGTCGCGATGGGTCGGACACGACTTCGCAATTAACAACAAAATTTTGTTAAAAGTGAAAACTGACTTAATATTACTGCAAACTAGAAATATGCAAAATGTTCCGAACTCAAGACACTCTGCCCCAAGCCTGAAATATTGTTTAGGTGCAGGACATCTGATTCAAGCATGAAATGGGGAGTTTATATCATTTGGGAAGTCTTTTACACTCAAAATTTTAACTAGAAATTGGGCTCTGGATTTCAATGCAAAATTTTCAGATTTATATCTTTAAAATTGGATATTAGGAAGAGTATAAGCAAATCAGTTTGTTGAAGCTGCCCTTGCTACCTTTAAATAATAGTTCAACTTTCCTTTATTTGTTTCTCATTTCTCTGTTACATAGAATGAAAACTACCCTGCATCATATAACTTAGATAAAACACCATCCTCCAAGCTGCATCTGGAGTTGTGAGCTGAATATGGAGCATGATTTCTGATCTGTCAATTACAATTGTAGAACCTGAACAACCCTTATATCAAGAGAATCAAAAATCCTTCAAATTGTTATTGCATTTCCAGTGATGCTAGAAATAGCACCAGCAATTAAACTTCCTGCTCTTCACAACACCTCAGCTGGTGGTCAAACTGTTTATATGCTGACTACCATGCAAATGTAAACTGCTCTGATTTTTTTACCAAACTTTTTTGGCATTGAGGTGCTATAGTATACCTTCTAAAACAGAGGTCCCCAACCTTTTGGACATCAGGGACCGGTTCCGTGGAGAGAGGTTTTTCCACGGACTGCACTGGAGGGGGGGTGTTTTTGTGTGCTGTCTGCATCCTTTGGATAGGGCTTTCCTTGTTTCTGCAGACTGGTTGCTGGCATGCCATGGCCCAGTACTGGTTCACGGACCGGGGGTTGGGGGCCCCTGTTCTAAAACAATATATTTTTATTTGTAAACTGAATATTGTATTTTCCAAATTATATATTTCAGATCAAATCTTATGTTATGTATGGTTTAAGGCTGCAAATTGTATTGATATAAGATAGTCAACTTGCCAAAATGATACGATTTCTGGTTCCAAGATAAATATTTTACCCTGGGAAGTTCTGAAATTCTTATATTCTTTTTTGCTAATTTTGAATTCCCTTTGATTAAGAAAAGCCCTTTGCTTGTGTGAAAAGAAAGAATGCATTTAATTTAGACATCTGTTTGTAGCCAACCATACAAGGTATCAGATGATACCAAGAACAATCACTTCAACCACAGAGAAGCTGAAACCATACCATTGGCTGAGAGAATGATATTTCCCTGGTTTTAATTAAATCCAAAATAAATAAATGCCTGATTTTGAGCAGAATGCAGACTTCTTTGAAAAATGAATGATCAGATATAATTAATCCTTACCATTGCTATGTAAGCATCCTTCCCAATTCATATTATGGGGAAAGAGGATTGATACTTTCTACATGCAACTAACTTGGCATCAATTTATCTGCTAAATACATGAAACAAATTTGTCAATCCTGTATGTGCATAGTTGTGGTATGTGCAGAAAATTGCTGTGTCTGATTTTTATGGTTTGTTATGGAATCTAATAAACTTATTTATTATTCTTAACAGGTTCATCATTGATTCTTACAAGACTGCATTCATTGGAGTTTGTAACTCTACTGATTAATTTGCATGCTGAATATTGACTTGAGTAAGTATGGTATATTTACTGAAGTCTAAGCTTCATTGAATTCAAGAATGTTATCCTTGAATTGGGAATTGGGATTAGTCATAACAGCTTCCTGGCTTAGAATAACAACTTTGCTGTGGTTATACAGGCTTGTAAGGAGAGGATTTTAACTTGCTTTGTTTTCTATTTTAATTAATCTCTAATTATATTGTATGTTCAAAGAAAAAACTGATCTGATTTTAAAAATCAGGGGATGGTGGGGAAATAAATGTTACAGATAAATGACAATACTTGCTGAAGACTCTCTAGTGTCTGTTTAATTTGTTTTGACAGACATGACAGCCAATCCTGATCCAGACTTTGCTCAACCTCTGTAGAAAAGAGAAAGTCTGATGATCACAACTTATAATTTAATAAACAATGCTTTTATGATTCAGCAGCTTTTGTTAACAAGAAAAGAGCATACCAACAGGTGCAGAGGTTAAAACCATTCGTCTCTTGTTCAAATTCTTCATGTTAATGATGCTGCCCTTATAGTCCACACGTACCACAAGTTTGTACATGGAAATATTTGCTGCAGTTTACAAATGTTTTGAGTTTATTTTTCCTTTTTAATGCTTCTTCAAAGAAAGCAGAGTCTGGTTGGGGCTGACTGTCATGTATCCAAGGTAGTGGTGACTTGCAGACACGACATCCCACAGTTTGTTGTGGATGTTGGTAAACTCCAAAAAAATAAGTTTATTAAGAACACCAAATATAAACATAAAGTACTGTGAAGTATACACCTGTCCAGTAGCAAGTAATCTTACATGCTTTATTCACCAAATGAGAAAAAGAACTTACTCTAATGGATGAAATTAGATTTCCTCACCCTGTGTACAATATACTTTGGTATGTGTATCTTCCTACATATGCCAAAATAGCTAGATGAATACAAGAAAAAATGGCTTATTTTTTCCAGATTATAACAATGTTTTATACTAGCAAAGCTTTTTAAAAAGTTGTCTGTTCTTGTAATTTGCTTAATGTGTGATCAGTATTGAAAGGATTCACAATAACATAAACTTTATATAAATGTATATGTCATATGCAGGCACAAATGTATTACTTCAAGTCTCCCAGAGAATACCATACAGTATCAAAGGCATCATATTAATTTCACAGCCAAATGGGCCTTTTGTGCAATTTCTAGAATCAACTGCAATTGTGAGCATCAAAGATTGGATCCATTTAGTAGAGACAAACATCTTAAATATCTGCAGAGAAGTTTTAATTCTGTTTTGGTAAGTAACAGAAGTTCGACAAATATTTGCAAACGAAGGGCTCTTTTCAGTAGGGTTCCAAGTTCATTCTCCCCAAGTGCATTGTTAAATCATCAGTACATAAACATATGCAACTATATCTTTCCTTCCAAATTAGGCTCTCGGATTTTTGCTATAGCTACCAATGGTGGAGTTTACCAGCACAGCAGCCCTCCATCAAACTGTGGGATATGTGCAGGAGTGAAGGGTAACCGCTGTACCTTGCTGCATGAGAGCTCCAACTCCAAACCAGAAACTATTAAGTAAAGTAAAATTGTTTTCCACCACATCTGAGTCAGGGTTGCATGGGTGGGGGTTATACCACTCGTAGGGTGTAAACCTGTGGCAGTTAATAGAAAGAGTAGGTAAACATCACATTAAAAATATGCCAAATACTGAGCAAAATCCAAAGATTAATGAGAAAAAAAAGAATCAGTTAAGGCCATATTCATAAATATGCAATCACAGCATAAGAGATTCAAAGCAGATTTGCAGTGCAAAGCATTTTAGAATACACTTTTCAATAAATGGACTAATTCCATTAAGTCTATTCATCTTTGGTTTATAGCCAGCAAGTCAGTCCAAGCATCATGTAAAAATTAGGAAAATTACTTTTATATGACAGCCTTCCACAATGCGCTTTTTTAGACTAAAAAAAAGTAGACCAAGGATTGTAATTGGGAAGACACTGATAAAAGTAAAACCAGTTGTAATATATCCAGAAATCAGGTCTTGATAAAGGTGCTCCAGTTACATGTCACTTATTTTCTCTGATATGAATTATTTTCTTTGTCAATAATATGTGTCTGTATAATTCTGGAGCAATAAGAGCCTCCCATACAATAATACTATTTGCCAACTATCTGTCAGAATTGTTATGTACATGGGTTGGATGCATGAAAGCAAACCCACAAATGTGCTGTTTGCTGCACATTCATTGTAGCAGATACTTTTCTTATTCTATTACAGGTAAACAGAAACATGCAAGGTTTGATTCAAAACAATCAGGGGCAGTTTCAATAGGAAGGCAAAAGACAGCAAAATATTCAATACATGGTTGTCCTCTCAGCTGCATTCCATTTATGAATCCACAAAGTTTATGTGATCTCTTATTGTTAATGTTTAAAAAAACCTACCAACTAGCTCTCAGAAGTACATTTTGCCCCATCTATGACTTCCTTTAACTTATATTTCTTTTGTTATCAATGGAAATTGTAGAACCATATTCAAATCATTTATCGGGGGAAAAATTCTCTGAATGGTTTTTCGCTCTATTTCAATTTAGCACCATTATTTTAAAACAATTTTAGCTTTATACAATATTTTATACCACCTCTAAAGTACAGAAATGGGGAAGATATATGAATCAGGATTCTCATCATTCAGGCGTTATATCTTATTTAATTATTAGAGTTCTTCAAACTTGGCTCTTGGGAAGAATGAATCAGTGCCATTCCAGATGCTACAATTCCCATTATCACTCAAATTAACCAGACTTCGTGGTACAGTTCTTGTAGAAATATCCAGTTAGTGACAGGCTCCCCAAACCTTCCCTAGTTTCTTGAGATCCATTTGCCTGCAACCAATCATGTAAATAAAGTTGTATTTGTCAAGATCAATTCTTAAGTTGCATTATGACTTTGGTTACCATTAGCTCATCCAATTCCATCAGTTCTTACTAAGGACTTACTACAGTTACTAAGGACAGAGCCCTTAGATTAATAGGCCTTCTTGGAATAAGAACTATAAATGTTTATGGCATTAATAATTTTTTTGAATTTTTAGAATTGTTATGCAAAATTATTTTAAAATCACCAATATTATTTTAAATTTGTTACCCATGGATTATTGCAGACTGATAATTTCACAGTTGCAGGACATATTTTCACAATTATAAATATAGCCTTAATTGACAATATCATGCCAATACAATAGCTACTTTAACTATATATTTAAGCTTTGAATATATACATTCTTGTTACTGAGCATTGTGTTAGACACGAAGCAATGAACATAGATAATAATGAAGGTACTGATTGAAACAGTTTGTAGTTTAGGATGCTGTTAGTTAAATAATATAATCATCAGTATAATAGCTAATTAAAAAAATCAAAATGAGATGGTTATTCAAGAAAACATGTCTTGCATGCATAATATGGCAAATACTATTTAAAAATACTCCACCAAGCTCTTGAATTTGAAATTCAAAATTAAAATAAACATTTTAATTAACAACATGGGATCTAATTATGGTAACAACAGGACTGTGCCAGCATTGAAGCAGAATATGCTTCAACTTAAAAGGTAATATTGAGATTTTTAATCTATCCACCACCATTTACAATTTTATGTGCTCAGGTTTCCATGTCTATCAGACAAATAGCACTACAGGCAATATTGGGACTGACTAAGCACGCCATGGGATCAGAAGACAATGGATGGACAAAATAACTAGTGGCATTATATATAAGTGTACCTGGGAAAGAAAATTTCATCATTCCAAAATCCTGAAACTGAAAGTGAGCCCAGCTCTTCTGCAGAAGACAGGGACTATGTAAATTCTAGTCTGTAGGTGCAATCTTGTTAGATAAAATATATAATCTCTATCAACCAAATTAGGTATAATCATAATGCATATATAGGGAGTCCTCGATTTACAACAGTTCATTTAGTGACCATTCAAAGTTACAATGGCACTGAAAAAGGTTACTTATGACCAGTGGTGGGATTCAAATATGTGAACAACCGGTTCTCCGTGTGGATGCAGCTTCCGGAAGTCTATTCTGGGCCTGGGCAACAAAAAAAATTAGCTACTGGTTCTGCCAAAGTGGTGCGAACCAGCTAAATCCCACTACTGCTTATGACCATTTTTCAGACTTATGCCGACTGTTGCAGCATCTGCATGGTTATCAAAATTCAGACACTTCTCACCAGAAAAGTCAATGGAGAAGCCAGATTCACATAACAACGTTATTAACTCAACAACTATAGTGATCCACTTAACAGCTGTAGCAACAAAGATAATAAAATGGGGCAAAATTCACTTAACAAATGTCTCACCTAGCAACATAAATTTTGGGCTCCATTGTGGTCATAGGTCAAGGAGTACCTGTATACAAGGGGATATGCTCAGTAGCGTTTTGTCAGTATGTAGTATTTGAGGTTTGTGGAAGAAATTATTCAAAAACCTATAGTCTGCCTTTCATACAGAGAGAAAAGAGAAATAATACCTTGAGTAAAAATAAAAGTAAAATATTCTGAGGGAATATTGGGTTTGAATGAAATTTCGTTTATTTACTGAACTCCCTTATATATAAGGAAATTAAGAAAAACTAGGCAGAATCACCAAAGCTCAAAGAGACCCAAAGAAGAAAAGAAAGAGTAAAAAGCACTGAAGGATAAATGGCTACTCAATTCCTCAGTGGCCACATCTGTTGGAAAATAAAATAGAAAATAAAACAAAGCATCCTGACAATTCCAATGTGATTGGAATTCTGATTCTTTTGTTTGTTTGTTTGTTTGTTTGTTTGGCAGGAGAGGTCTTCTGAACACCATCTTGGTGCAAAAGCCTAAAGAAAGTAGAAAAAGTGCTGCAGTAATTCTACGCAACTGAGCTGGCCAAGCCTTCAGATATTGATATGTAATGGAGTAGTTATGCATCCATCCATCCATTCATTCATTCAATTTCTATAGCCATCCAACTCAGTCAAGTGACTTTAAACAGAAAAGGGGGGAAAAAAGCTTGTCGAAGCAAATAAAGCAAAATAAAACAACGCAAAGCATAATATACAATAGTATATGCTAGAAAATATTTGTGGAATTTCCATGCATAACCAATCCTCTTTCCAACAGTTTTTTAAGAAGTCAAAGAAAACATCCAAGTTCAAATTATATTGAAATTACCATTTTACAGTATAGTATTTTATGAATTATTCTGCTCTTGACTAATATTCTGTACTTACAAAGTGTGATGTTGAACAGGGAGACATTCCTTTCCGGCTTGAAAGGATGGGGACCATCTACTTTTATTATGCATATATACACATTTTACTGCAGTTTTCAAACCTTGGGGCCTTCAGTTCTCAGTTACCATTGCTATAACTTAAGAATTTAGAAAGTTTAAGTCACCTCATCTGTGGAAGGCACCCAGATTAGGCATTTAGCACATAGAAAAAGGAGCAACCTGCATTACCAGCTTGCCCACTAGTTAGCATCAGCTATGGATCTACATTTGAAATTGACTGCAGTCCATATCAACCTATGCCATAGTCATGCAAAATTTTAGATTTCAGGGTATTTCCAAGTGATTTACGATATTTACAGCGCACCTGTTCCAGTTAGTTTCTAACAGCAAAATGGAAAGATGGAATGGAGAACTATCCAGTTACACCAAAGAAAATGCCTCTTTGTCAAAGGGCAGAATTCTGAAGCCAAGTATAAATATCAGACAAAATTCTTGTAGGTGTTGACTTTTATATAGAGATTATATTTCCCTATCAATTATTCCTGTTCCTAGCTTTACAGAAATTAAATACATTACTTATTTAAAAACAGATAATCACCACCTTTATAAATTGCAGGAAATTTAACTTTATTTTCAATATTTTTTAAAGAAAAATAAATAATATTATGTGAGAAGCTTTTAAATGTGGTGTCTAAGCCTATTGTATTTCTTTTATTCACTCTAGTGAAAGCCCGAGGATGTTAGCATATTGTATTGAAGTTGTTATGGAGGAAACAAATAAAATTGGATTAAAGTCTAATTCTGAAGTCACCTGTTGCAGCTGTGTACAAAATTATGTATATATAATTTCCTTTGGAGGTATTAAGAAAATGTCAATATGAAGTTTTGCATAAGGTGCAGGATGTAATACATTCTAACTTTCACTTGTAGTTCAAGGCATCAGGTAAATTATCAATTAATGTCTCAAATTGCGATACATCTTATGTTCTAATTCTGCCGTTTTAAAATTCTATCTTCTAAAAATATTTTTAATTCTATTTTTTAAAACTAATTTCACAGTTACTCATTTATTCTCCATAGCAGAGCCTATTAATCCATTATAATCTTGACAACCTTATGTAAAATGAAATGTAGGACAATTTGAAGGTATGAATAGAAGGCTATTGCTTTTTACATCATTTGAATATGCAATCAGTAGATATATTTGTTATTAGAAGAATTACTTTTATGTTCCATTTCTCGATACATTTTTTTATACATAGAATCCAAAATGCATATAAGGGGCTAGAAATGAAGGACTTTCAGAAAACAGCTTTCACAGGAAGGATAAGGACATTAAATAAACTAAGAAACTTGATGACCGAGAAATCCTTGAACAAAAGTATCATCAACTAAAGCTGCCTTTTGTTTTTGTAGCTACATCACATAAATATAATTGCAAATCTTTAACTATGAAGATAATTAAACATAACATTTAGAAAAAAGAATGAACATAATGTGAAGGCTTCTAATTTAGCCTCATTGAATACTTTACTTATCTACTGAAAACTGTAAAATGATCAATCTTCATCCATTATCGAAAGGAAACACTAAATATACCAGTTTTACTTTTTGGACAGTATTTGCATATCCCAAAACCCACTCCATGTCAGAGATATGGCAGGTGGGGTTTTTAATGAAAAGTTTATGTCTGTGCTCTGAAAAAAAAAGTCTATTTGGGAAATTCCTATGTTTGCCAGGACACACTTTGTAAGAAGCAATTTAAATGTCTAAAGTGCTTTGCAAATTGGCATGGCAACCTTTTTGAGATTATTATTCATTTTAGACTTTTTCAATGTGGAATCAAGCCCTTGTTAGCAAAGGTTCCAGGCAGCTGATTTTTATCCATCTTTCTCAGTGGGAAAACAGAATAGTTTTCAGTCTTGCCTCATTACACAGGGGGAAAAAATCTGGCAATGATGATCAGATGGTTATTAGTCATTGCAAAGTTGTTGATTTACAAATAGTCAAATCTGTGATTCACAGTACAGTGATCATAGTTCATAAGCATTTATTGCTGCAAATGGTAGTTTTCAAGAGCATTGTATCAGATTTACATGAAAATCAAGGCATTAATTCACTACTTGCCTTGCTTTTGACACATAGAGCTAAGTAGAATAATGGTCTAAGATATTTTGTTACAAATGTTCTTTCATTGCCTTACATGAAATATGCAATTTGGTCTGCCAAAAAATAATAGCCTGATAGTACCTGTGCTCATTCAGTGCTACCATATTAAAATTATTTGTTCACATTTATTCAGTAGCTTTCAAACTTTTAATCTTCCACAATCTCTCCATGGCAATACATTTTCAAGATGGACTTTACATTGCTGGAGATTTTGTTAAATAAATAAGTTTATGAGGTTCAAATGAGGACCCAGACTGTTGGGGACAATATGCTAGCGAACATGGGATATATAGGGAGAAGTAAGGATAAGGAAGTAAGAATACAAACATCTTCCACCTGAGCTGGCATGATGTTTTTGTTCATTTCTGTTATGAGAGGCAAGAATATCTAGACAAAACAGGAAATATCACAACCTTATTATGGGATGTTTCTTAAGCTTTGGGTTAGAAATCTCTGTCATCCATCCCTTTGAACCTAAGCGTTCCTTGGAATATAATTTGAAAACCATGAAATAAAGTGTTAACCTGAGAAGGTAGTAATACAAAGAATGGAACCCAGACAATGGTACAAAGAAATTAACTGAACCTTTAGTTGTGTGCTTGCTTGTCCGTGGCAGGTAATGAAATCCTGGACTAGCTACTGTAGCTCTTATTACCTGATCCAGCAGGCCTCTTTCCTTTCTTTCTGCATGGATTGCAGCCATTCCAATAGCTTCCCAAATTCTTTATCTTCCATTACTTGCTTTTACAGTATTCAGCTTGGCAGATCACATTATTAGAAAGTAGTGATGCAGAAAATATAACTAGATTATCATTTCTGAACCAGGAATAATTTACATGTCCAGAGGTGTCACGCAGAGGATTGGATGTATTTTGCTATTACACAAGTGGGGCTTTTAAACTCACCGTGCAATGACAAAGAGCACACAGCTGACTCCCAGGCAGGCTAGCAGCACATACATCCAAATATCAGCAGAAAGAGGATTTAGAAAGGAGAAAACCCCAGGATTTGTACCATTTGGCTTCCGGTACAAAATACTGATTCCCAGCGTCATGAATGGCTTTGAAAAGTCTATAACTTTTTCTCTTACGTAGGTAATAGTGAGGGGAGCAACTGCCAGGTCAGCTTTCTGGGAATACAAATTAAAGAATTATCTACTCATTTCCACTGTAGAAACAAATAAACATATTTTTATTGTATCAGTTACTCTCTCAAGCATCAGTAGAGGTCAGACATGTCAAACTTGTGATGTCACATGACATCGCACAACATATCAGGATGGTTTTGCCATTGCTGGCAGTGGGGTGGGCGCGGCTTCCGTGTGACGTGTCCGGCCAGTGGGCCGGCAGTTTGACACTCCTGGTATAAGGTCAATAAATTTCAAACAAAAATGTTTTTCTCATTAAAGCTTGTTGAGAAAGGAATGGAAATGTGTAAAATTATTGTATTCATGTCTATTCAGCAGTAAGTTCCATTGCATTAAGGGGCCTTACTTCCAGAAAATCACTGTAAGAAGGCACACTTATCTTCCTTTTATTTATTCAAAAACATATAGAGCAAGGATGCTTTGTAAATAATGTATTTTATGATTACTGTATGTGATTTAGTGTTTCATCCTTTTAGGTGACTCTTGAGCGGTTATGATGAAGTGCTGTTGATAAACACTGAGTATGCAGAATCCATTAAGTGTAATAGAAAAAGTGAAACTGAGAGATTCCAAAGTGTTGTTTTTCAAGGGAAATTTTCATATAGAAATATAAATTTAAACTACAGTTTACTTAGATTTGATTCTACAGCTCTTCATGCCTCCTAATCCATATATAAGTTGGCTGTTTTGTCTGTGTTCTAACAGCACATAATGTTCATGTCGTAAGGAATGGGCTAATACAAAACATTATGCTCAGTGAATGAATATAGCCTCTCCTTCCCAAATGTTAACTCAACTATAAGGAGCACAGTCAATACTGATGGATAATACAAAATATTGTCCAGAAAGATATGAAGGACAACATTTTGGTCATCTCTAATCTAGAGAAGCAAGGAATAGAAACCATTAAGGTGAATAAAATTATAAGAAGAAAAGTGGCCGTCAGTCATTTCTTCCTCCTATATCTGCAGTTAAGGATAAAGGATGTTCAGAGTTCTTAAAATACATGCTTTACTAAGCATCACATGATAGCTTGGTTCACAGTAAGAGAATTGCATTGCATGTAAATTTTTAAGATAGGCGTTTCTGCGAAAAAAAAATCTCTCCATTTAAATTTTGTTCTTATAATCTACAGAGGAAAAAAGGTATAGAGGTTTAGTATTTTATATGTTTCTGTGATCAGTGATCAGTGTAAGTTTATGTGTTTCTGTTAGTGATCAGTGCAAGCTGAAATGAATGATCAAGATGATGATTCAATCTTACGTGATCTATGAGTTCTTTGACCATCCCATTCCATTCTCCTTTGTCATTCTGGGCTCCATATTTTCCATCAGATACTAGTTTTACTTCATAGATGAAGCCTAAAATACTTGATAACTCCTTCAATAAATCCAGGCAGTAACCTTCAAATCGATCATTACCATAAAGAGGTTTGTCAGATTTCTTGTACATGACATAGGGATCTTCCTGTATAAAAATACATGAGACATTCGTATAACCAGCTAGTTTTGAAATACAGAAAAAAATTAGTCATGTGCTAAAATGTATAGATGCTTAGCTTAATATCAACATTTTAATAATAATAATACCAAGAAGAAGAAGAAGAAGAAGAAGAAGAAGAAGAAGAAGAAGAAGAAGAAGAAGAAGAAGAAGAAGAAGAAGAAGTAGTAGTAGTAGTAGTAGTAGTAGTAGTAGTAGTAGTAGTAGTAGTTGGAGGGGACCTTGGAGGTCATCTAGTCCAACCCCTGCTCAGACAGGAAACCCTATACCATTTCGGACAAATGGCTGTCCAGTCTCTTCTTAAAAACTTCCAGTGTTGGAGCATTCACCGCTTCTGGAGGCAAGTTGTTCCACTGGTTAATTGTTCTAATTGTCAGGAAGTTTCTCCTTAGTTCTAGGTTGCTTCTCTTCTTGATTAGTTTCCATCCTTTGCTTCTTGTCCTGTCTTCAGGCACTTTGGAAAATAGCTTGACTCCGTCTTCTTTGTGGCAGCCCCTGAGTTATTGGAACACTGCTATCATGTCCCCCCTTGTCCTTCTCTTTGTTAAACTAGACATACCCAATTCCAGCAACCGTTCCTTATATGTTTTAGCCTCCAGTCCCCTAATCATCTTTGTTACTCT
Source organism: Crotalus tigris (assembly GCF_016545835.1). NCBI lineage: Eukaryota > Metazoa > Chordata > Lepidosauria > Squamata > Viperidae > Crotalus > Crotalus tigris. The sequence continues at coordinate 670,918 of NW_024098271.1, read as the reverse complement.
TCTCTGCACTCTTTCTAGAGTCTCAACATCTTTTTTACATCGTGGTGACCAAAACTGGATGCAGTATTCAAATTGTGGCCTTATCAAGGCATTGTAAAGTGGCATTAATATTTCACATGATCTTGATTCTATCCCTCTGTTAATGCAGCCCAGCACTGTGTTGGCTTTTTTAGCAGCTACAGCACACTGCTGGCTCATATTTAAATGATTGTTCACTAGGACTCCGAGATCCCTCTCACAGTTACTACTATTGAGCAAGGTACCCCCTACACTATACCTATACATTTGGTTTTTCTTGCCTAAATGTAGAACCTTACTTTTTTCACCATTGAATTTCATTTTGTTAGATAGCGCCCAGTGTTCAAGTCTGTCCAGATCCTCCTGTATCTTAAGCCTGTCTTCTGGAGTGTTGGCTATTCCCAGTGCTTTAAAAAAAAAAGGTGCCGGAACTCACACACGTCATACAACCCACCTTGCCTACCCTATAAGGTTCCATCCAAAAAAGGTGCTGGAACTCCTTTCTGGGCATCCTATGAGAAAAAAAGCCCAGGCTATTCCTACCAGCTTGGTGTTGTCTGCAAATCTGATGAGTTCCCCATCTATCCACTTGTCCAAATCATTGATGAAGATGTTGAAGAGCACTGGGCCCAGAACAGAGCCCTGGGGCACCCCACTACACACTTCTCTCCATGTAGATGTGGTTCCATTGAGGACCACATGCTGAGTACGACCGGTCACCCAGCTACGAATCCATCTGGTGGTAATGCTGTTTAACCCACATTTTTCTATCTTGTCAAGTAGTAGGTTGTGATCTACTTTGTCAAATGCCTTACTGAAGTCCAAGTAAATTATATCCACAGCATTCCTCTGATCCATTTTATCTGAATCAATTATGTAAAACATTAATGCTAGCTTGATTTATTTTCTGAGGTCATCACATAATTAAATCTGATTAAGACGGTAAAAAGAAAACCAGCTTGCAAGGATTCACTGCTTGATATATTTGTTCACACACTAAAAACTAACAACGGAAAATCTTAGTGTGTACTAAATCATACAGTTACTAGGATCACAGTCTGGTAATTTGGACCCAAGTTATTAGACAAGAGCAAACTCCATACTCAAAACCACCTTGAGGTTTTTTGCCTAGTTGTATATGGAACATAATGTAAGATAATTAAATAGAAAACACTGAGATAGTGTTTTCTAAGATTAATATTAGTATTGTGGTATTAGGACATATTGCTGCCTAAGATGCAGCAGCATGTGGCGACTCACACAGGTTAGGGTGCATCCATGTCACTCTGGTAAATAACATGGAAAATCCTATATTAATCTGTCAGTTCCCCCAGTCATAAGAAAAAAGAATATTAAGAATTACTGATCTTTTATGAAAGATCTAAGGTTGTTGTTTTAGATGGATTCATCATTTGACATTGTGGAAAGTTATGTTTTTAGGACCTAGATACCATTGAGTGATTTCATTCATTTTAAAAACATAATAAATAAAATAGGTTAACTTCTAAAATAGCCAAAATCTGATGAGAGCATGGTATATATGAGAATCGTTTAAGAGTAGGATAATTTATGAATTATTGACCATCTTAAAATTCGTTGTTGTTTTTTAAATGGACATAGCAACTATAGATATTCCTGGGCATCAGACTGTCAACCTCAATTTTATATATAGTGAATATCCACTATTGTTCAGAGGTACAATACAGACACGTCTATTTCTTTTCATTTTCTTCTCAAGATTGCTTTCTCAAACTTGTCTTTGAAATAAAACATGAACAGATTTCATCATAGACTCAAACACTATTTCTATGTTATAATGCATTTGCTTTAAACAAATAAGTGAACTTGGCTAAAATTATTTGGAAACACAATGAAGTTAGGAAGAAAAATATGAAGAGAAATGTGGGGTTTATAAAATATAGAACAATTTCATCTGTGACAAGATTTAGATGATTACCTCAGAGTATATGTGCTGTTAAACTGTGTGTGTGACATCTACAAGGGCTTATCTTACACTATTTAAATCCCCAGTTCTTGTGATGCTGTTACTATAGTACATTTTACTGGGGACCTCTGAAATACAGGTTTGTGATTAATAAAAAATGTTTTTTTAATTAGATAGACTGTTAGCAAAGCAAATATTACCTGTAAGAAAAATAAAGACAACTGACAGAAAATAACCAGAAAATATGCCAAAACTTACCAAAATAGTGGTGACTATGAGTGTTCGGTTTGCCAATGAATCTGTTATATTGGTAGGCCGGTCTTTATTGCTGTTAGTCATATTAAGGCCACGGTTTGAGTTCCAAACCCCAATCTATATAGAAGAAATTGGATATATGACTGCTAAGCAGTAATGTTAAGAAAATGTCTTTATACAAATGAATGTGTATTACAGATCTATTGTGGAAATTTTATTTATGATTCACATCACAGCAGCAGACTAAAACAGCAGCCATGACAGATACTAAAGGCATGGACCGGACATACCTGAAACTACCAATCTACAAGAATGATGAATTATCAACACAATCAGTTACATGAAATACACTGTTGAGATGGGATTAATTAAAAGGGAGTGATGTTAGTTGCATATTAGTTACCAGGATTACTTTATCTCAGAATACATGAGTTTTACATATTGCTTTTGTCTTCTTAATGAATATTTTGAAAATGGAAAATGAAAACCTATTTTCATAAAACACACTAAGAGTACGCTAACAGGCATAATCACTAATCCTTCTTCTCTGCTGAAAACAGTTATAGCTTAACTATTCTAATGATTGAATTAATAAAACGATCACTGACCAATGACACTTGGAAAATTGAAGCTGAATGGGAAAATTGAAGCTGAATGAAAAAAGAGAGAGATGATTTCCCATCCTCAGGGTCTTGAATAATATTCACAGAATATTATAAATGATTTGGCCCTTAAGAATTTCAAGGGAACATGACAATATCTAGTTGTGTGAATTGAAATTACAAAATGGGAATGGCATAGTCATCATTTCATCTTTAAGTTTAATGGTATTGTAATGGAGTTTAATGGAACTGTAGCAGAGGAACTATACTATAGTTGGCAGTTATTTATTTTTTTTGTAGTGTAAACACCAGCTTCAGGGAGGATTAAGTAACGTTAAGGGAAGAGGTGATTATTCTTGGCTATACAGTAGATAAGGGAGATCCAGCCCGGGCACTATTTGCATTGGCAGGGGAGGCCAAATAACAGGACTGGAGGTCTTTTCGTTCAGACGAAAGGAATAATTTTCTATGACTGATATTTATTTTGAAGATTAATACTATGATTTCATTAATGTCATATTTCAGTGAGTGAGTGAATTTTTAAAGATCTGATTCAAATACAAACAGGTTGAATAACCATTTGTTAGCTAGCAAATAGGGAAACTACATAAGAAAGGGCAATTAATCTGTCAAAATTATTCCTAGGTTTTAAGCGTTAGAAGAAAAACTGGAGCAAGGCATAAAGAAAGAAATCAGAAAAACAGAAATGTTTTCAGAAACTTACAGTGAAAAATGACAATTAAATAGTTCATGATTAACCATTAAAGCAGATCCATCAAGGATCAGCCTATAGCAACAGCGAGAGCAGATTAATGAAATCACTTTTGGGAGGCAAAACTACAAATGCTAAAATTAGACAATGGACATATCTCTTCCATAAACACATTGAGCACCTGCTTGACCATGTTTATAGTTTATATGTTTAAATACTGCATGCCTGTTAGACATATAAGATCTTTACTGACATAGCCAGTGATAGACAGATTCATTTCTAAGCTTACCAAAAATTATATTTAAGTCTGTCATATAGGACACCGTTGAATCTACATTTTGTTGAACGTAGCATAGGACACTAGTAGATCTTCAAAAATATCATTATTTAATGTTTTCACCAGGAAAAGCACATAATGGCTGTCTTGACTGATCACAAAAAAAGTTGAGTATAAATCGAGTCAAATAACAAACATCATCATTAGAAATCAATCAGATTCGACAATGTATGTATAGAAGAAAATATAGTTGTCAAGAAATTATTAGAATAAAAGAGACAGTAAAACTGCAAAAAAATAGAAAATGGATGGGAAGGGCAACACAAGGCTCCTCCAGCACAATGAATATAATTAAGAAAAAATAATGAAATGATTTCAGAATGCTGGAAGTACATTAGAGATTAGCATGGTGGTATGTCAAAGAGTGGAATTGAAATGAATTCTGTAAAAGATAATGGCAAAACAAAATGATGAAAATAGTCATAAATACTGTGAGAAGGTTAAAATAATTTAAAGATGCATGTGTTGACAGTGTAACTGGAGACATGTTAAAATATGGGATTGTTTTTTCTTAAGGAGAGATTGTTCAGCATGTATGTCAAGTCTGTATCTATGTTTGATGCCTAGAAGAATGCTGTTATTGTTCCCTCACATGAAGCAAAATGTTACAAGGTGGAATACATAAACCATAGACAGATTTATTAATTTTATTTATACAGTATGTCTGCTAATGAAGAAGCAGAGTTTAGGCAGCTTATAAAATTTGCATAATAAAACAGAATGCAAAATCACAATAAAGGTAATTAAAATAATGAATAAAATAAAGTCTGAAATTATAGAAAGTAGGGGCATAATATATAAGTTTTTACCTGTTTCTTGAAAGCTATGGAGATGGGAGGGAACTTTGGAGGAAAAACTACTCCAAAGGGGAGCTACTACAGAGAATGCTCAATTATTATCATTTTCTTTCAGGTGAAGATGATTGTTTTGTTATACCAGGAAAAAGATTTCTTGTTTGATGTACCAATTACCATCTGAGGATCAGTCTAAATATGAGATTGACTTTAATGACACTTTTCACTCCCAGTAGCAGCCTCCATGGTTTTACAAAGTTTAGAAAAAAATACACAATCTCAAGATGGTGAACATACCAATACTCTTTTCTCCTCCTATTTTCCCAACAACAGCAATCCTGTGAGGTAAATTGGGCTGAGAAAGAATGACTGGCCCCAAACCACCCAGTCAGCTATCATGCCTAGTGGGACTACAACTCACAGTTTTACTGGGACTATCACCTTGTTGACAATTTAATTTATTACAAATAGACCTGACAGTGAATCATCCTGAGTCTGGAATGCCTAGCAATTCAGTAATCTAATTCCAAGATTGAAGCTGGGAGGCCAGAAGTAAGATTGGAATCAGATTTTGAATTTCTTTTCCCCTGGAACAGCTTGAACTCATTAAGTTTGGCAGAATTCTGACTGAAAAAGTACAATCTGAACTGTGTTTTTTGCTCTTCAACAAATGATAGATAATTGAATTAGTTTGATTTAGAGCAAGTATATGATAAGCAGGATTAAATAATGGATTTTTTTTCATGAAAATGGAGTTGAAGGATTGTTGCTAAACAGCATAAGAGTAGTATATAATAGAAGTACAATATGAATGAAAGTAAATTGCATTTTTAGAAAATAATTAAACACTGAGTAGGGAGAAAGATAAGGCTTGTTTAATGTATTTATGGATCAATGTATAAAGAATGCTTGCAGTGATGTTATGCTGGCAGGAAATGTGAATGTGTGTGTATATTTGAATACGCACACAAGTTATACATAAACTGGAACAAGTAAATAAATGGCCTGGAAAAGTGTCTACTAATGATGGGGATATAGATAGAGACATTTTAATACACTATGTGCAAATTCTTTTAGGAAAATAACAAGTAAGTTTGTAGTTTGATGACATGGGTGAATGTGTGTCAAAGTAAGTAAAAATCAAGATATATAATTGTGTGCTTCTGTCTCCCTTGTTTCTGGAAGTGAGGCTTAGATATGTCACAAGAAAGAAAAAAAATATTGTGAATGTGATGATAATGGGTATGTTATCCATGGTTAAAAATGAATGGATGATGAATGAATATAAATTATATAAATATAAAAATGAGTGGCCAGTGTGAAAAAAGGGATGGTTTAAGTCAGATAGACAGAAATTATGAATACATGAAGAACATGTGAATGAACTGAGAGGGAAAAAAGAGAATATTAAAAAAAGTTATGACTGGAGACAGATGATGGGATTCTCAGAAGGAGAAAGAGGAGCAGTGCACAAAGGAATGCTTGCTTGGTCAGGGAGAAGGCCAAAGATGGTTTGCAAGGGTAACAAGTTATGTGGAGATATTTTTTCTGAATTAGTAAATGGTGTTATAAATAAGATTAAGCTATATTCCATCTGTTGGTTGGCCTTTTCTCAAGTATCAAAATCTGATGGCAAACTCAAAGCAGAACTATACTTATTTTCTACTTCTACAAATCCAGAATAACAGTGCCATTTTTTCAGATAATTATTTAATTATTATATGCATTTATAAAGAAATCAATTCAACAACATTGATTCTAAAACTAAGAATATTGTTATATCATAAAGTAGGGTTATTTGAAAGGAAAAGATACCCTATGAATATTTTCATTTTTTTCCCCAGAGAAGTATACCATTATACAAGAACCAGGGAGAGGAGAACCTTTGGATATTGATGGAATCCAAATTTCATATATCTCATCCAAAATGGAAAAGGAAAATTGAAATGATAGTTCCTTTATGAATGATAAATTAATGGTTGTCCTCTTTCTCTGAGCAGTAAAGTCATAAAAATAAGAAGATGCTATATACTAACCTTGACCAATCTTCTAATTTTTTTGGTGCTGACCACCACAGCAAATCTCAGATCTATGCTTCCCAGCTACTTGAGATATACTGACTCAACAAGATTACTGGTTATTGAGAATGCTGAGAAAATTATTTCCTCTTTCTCTCCATCTCTGGAAGCTAGACTTCTACTTCCCTCCATTTCTACCCAAAGGCACATTTTTTAGTATACCTTTTCTCTCATGATCTCTTCCTTAAGAGTCTGATTTGCTGTTCTGCTGGGTCCAAACCTAGGGATACCCTGGCAGTGATAGAACCACAGTCTTCTGCATGTAAAGATTCTATGCTTTTGCAAATTGCCACCTTGTATTTTAAAATATTTTAGAATGTTTGAAATGTGGGCAATGAGAAATTATAAAAACACCAGTATAAAAACAAAAAAACACCAGTATAAAAACTAAAACCAACCAGCACAGTCACAAACAGTAGAAAATAAAAATAGAACCACAATACATTAACATTAGTGGGATCACAGTGTTAGTTAGTTTTACAGCAATGAAAGATCAGAATTGTGTTTGAAGGAATAACATCACGGATCACATCACTAGGGGGAATTCAGACTTATTGCAGTTTAGTGACAATTTACAGTGTATTATGTGAGAAATACTTCCCAACTCATGAATTGAATAAGTACCAAATTAAATTAATTCACATATATTAAATTAAATTAATTTACATATATTATTACATGTCAGATTGTGAATGATAGTTATCACTGACAATAAAAATATTAAGAGTATGCAAATTGGTTCTGATTCTGAATTTAAGGCTTTGCCTCAAGAAACCAGACTTATTTGCCTTCATTAATGACTCCAAATGATCTGAATCATTTACCAAATTGAATCTTTGCATTCAGCTTTAAATAATTTTTTGTTCTTTATTATTAATTAGCTTTAGTTTAATAATTAGGTATTTTATTAGGAATACAACTCAAACTAAATACAGTATACTGAGCCAATAGGTGCATTATGCAAAAAAACCTTTATTTCCTGATTTATTTATTTGTGGTACAAAAACATGTGATAGAAGCACTCTGAGATTTAAGAAACAGGAAGTGATTCTATTTAATGACACTGAAATTTTTTTCAATATGTATGGGAATTTATTATGGATGCATTACTTGTCGTTCCAGTGAACAGCACTCAATATGCCTCTTACATGGATAGAAATGTTCTTTGATCAAAAATAATTTACATCTATATTATAATTGATATTAGTTTTTATACACGCACATGAATATATATTATATTAGTCCATAATAAGCCAAAAATACTATTCTGTATCATCTACAGCAATGTTGCATTGATCAAAACATTTTTTGTAGCTGCATTCAGTGCTCACCAAAACAAATTAAAGGATCAGATGATTATAAAGTACAAATTGATGGTAAAGCAATATCTTGAAATGCATTTAGCACCCTTTTTATTAAATCTTTCATTTACCATTACAAATCCTTGAAAGAGGGAGAACTTTATTCATTCATAAAGCACAATGAAAATTTAATTTTGATTTTTGGCAGTACAGCTAATACTTTGGTTGACTAGGATTTGGATTAAACCAGGTTGATAATATCATTGTGTTCTAAATTGTAATAATCTTTATTATATATTCATCCTGGTCTATTGTGTAGCAAGACTTCCTATATGCTCAAAAATCTGTTTTGCACAGGAAAACACATTCCAATATATTGTCTCTAAACTGCAATTTAATATCATTTTTCAAAATCCCAAGGGACAGTTTGAGACTTGAAGCAACAGTTCCTTACACAGCTTGTCTAGATACAAACCTTCTTCCAAACTTTATATAAATAATTAGACACTTCACCAGCAGCCTTAATTTATAAAAGAACAAAAAAGAACACGTAACAATTCTTCATTAAAAATAAAATGCAAAACTACTATAGTTGTATACATAGATTGTCATTATAATTCTCTAATAGCATTAAGATTTACTGAGTTAATTATTGCTAGATTGAGACATTATTGATTTAATAATTAATAGTACTGAACTTTCATCTATCTAAATTAGAAATGCCTTCATGTTGATTTTATTTCAATTTCCCGTATTTCTTCACATGCATTTTTCTTTAGGCCCTTTCTTTCAGAAAACTTCACAAAATGCATTTTGAGCTTTTCCCCCCTGTTCTATTCTTGTAATATATAAGTACTACAATACAATGATCATATATGGTAACAGGAATGATTTGGACAATTCTTTTCACTTTAATAGTTATATAGTTTTTGTTGTAAACTAGAGCCAGGTTTTGACATAATTGACTAATTAATTAATTAATTCTTCTATTGAAAAAAGTTGGCTGATCAATCAAGTAGCTAAATGAAGAGATGAATCAAGCTAAGGAATATACATCAGGTAAGGCTGAATTTGAAATTGAATTAAGCTTCCATTGATTATGTAGTTCCAACCAATTTGTATGTACCACATAATAAAACTTTGTGAGAAGTATAACATTTGAATACTGTGGATATACAGATACTACTGTATGTATGCTAAAAGATTCTACCCTTGTCTATCACTCTTCCAAAATAAGGAGAGAAGGGGATAAACAAGTAAAGTTGAATCCACAATGCTGAACTGGGTTCAAACTGGACTATATGGTCACTATTAATTCCAAAACCAGATCTAATCTTATGGGATTCTAAAGTCCATCTTGATAAAATAGTATAGCCTGGTAGTTTTGCTTATATATGGATCTCTTATTGAAAAATTTATGAATATCAACTTATGGCATGATGTCACCTCATGGAAATATAGTGTTTGTGAAGGATGTACATTTAAAGGGTTTAAGAAAGATCTCTGTCCATTCAGCCTGTACACACAGATATACATGCAGTGCTTTACCAAAGTAATTTGGTAAAATAAAATATTCGTGTCTCTTGCCCTGAACACATATCTTTTATTTTTGCAGAGATTTCTCCATATTGTATATAATTGTGAGCATTAGCTATGTGTGTATTTGTGAGGGATGTGAAAGTGGAACTGTATAAACTCCAAAAGAGACTTCCAAACCCTTATTTCTTATAAGGAAAGTTGAAGTCTATAAGATCATTTTTACAATGCAAATATGCCAATAAGGGTAGTTTGCAGAGGAGTAAAAACTTGTACGCTGTGAAATAACATAAAACAGACTTGATGCTTCTATTTCAAATATGGAGCTGTATGTGGGCACGGCCATCTATTACATTCATCTATGCATATGTTACATAAATTGTAGCATTACAATAAAGTGGCATATCTGAATGATATTGGTTTCAAGATTCAAATGTAGATCAATATACCTATTATTCAGTTTATATACATTTGACTGATTTTGGGTTTAGAATGTCAAAATCCAGTATATGCATCCAAGGTTAAGCATATGATTTCAAATTTGTAACCTTTGAACCTGAGCACAAGATCATGGATAATTCCTAGTTTCGGGTATTGTAGATCCTTGTCTACCTACACAATATGCTGTGGCTTTTGATAATTAATTAGTATTCTACACCAATTCTTAGATATAAAGGCATATCAATTAAATTTACAATATATTTATGCATTTGGGCAGCTGTAAATATAAATGATCATAGACTGGAAGCAACCATTTTTCGCTTGTACATATATTATTAAACACAGATGTAAGTAAAAAAGTATTATATATCCATTCCCTTTCAAACATATAGCACATTCTATTTATTAAAATTAAAGCATGAAAATAAGTAATTAGACTGTGTATTGCTAATACATTTATTTCTTTGATTTATGATTGATTTATAGTTTATATAAATCTTTGTATATTCCAATGCTCAAGGTAGTTTATAAGAATCTACAGGTTACCTATTACACACCGGGTTTGTGTTAAATTCAAAGGGTCATTTTTATTAATTTTTCCATATTTGTTTCAAAAGAGATTCATTATAAACATAATACAGATGCAAATAAGTTTTGCTTTATTTAGCTGAAGGGAAATAAATGTCACTTTGAAAAAAACAGTTATTAAATTATGACATTCAACAATTCAAAGAATATTTAGTGTTAATAGTATCAGTGGCAATAAATATTCAGCCAATGGCATATACATTAGTTGAAATAGCAAGCACATAGCTCTTCAAAACTAGTTATAATGATTTGGATCCATTCTTTGGTATTGAGAGAATAATAAAGAGCCAAAATATCAGCATATTTGTAAGAAGTTTTACAGGAAGATATGTGCATAAATACTTACATTGGGTGAAAAAAAGTCACCTGTTTCAGATTTTTTTAGCATTTAGTTCTTAGTCATTCTTGCAAATTCATAAAGCTTCTAATTATGTAGGAACTATCATATTTAGCTCCTGATTAAAAATAAAAGTTGCATGAGCTGTAGGAAGTTCTGCAAGGTTTATATTAAAGACGAATGTCACAAGTAAACAATTTGATAACTTCACACTAGTGCTGTCAATTGGTACAAACCATGAAGTGTATATTGTTACAGAAATAGTGAAATAAATAAGATATTCATAAGAGTGAAGAGTGTCCTTGCAAGTAGAGCCTTTTGGGGAAGCAAGGTGGAAACCGTTCCAGACTGCACACAGTCTTTTTTCTTAAATTAAAAAAATATCAGATTTATGCCATATATTCAAGTTGTAGTACACCAAGATCAGGAACTTTTTCTGTATTTTGCAACTTCTCACACACATTCCATTTACCTATTATTGGTCCATTTACTTATTATTAGTTTCATCAATATAGGCTCTGATGGCTTCTTTTCTCTAGGCCTGCTTGAAAGATAAATTGCCTCAGAGTCAGTTCAAGAAGCTTTCCATTCTTAACTAGCCTACAGAATGCTTGCAGAATCAGCTAAAGTTTGTCTTTTTAAAACAGAACCCCCGGTTAAAAAAGCTGATGTTCAGAAACTATTCAATAAAAGGAAAAATCACAGAAATAGCTCACTGTCTGGGATACGAGGTAGAAGTGTCTTTAAAATTAATTTTTGGGAAATGGAATTGGCTACTTTTACAGTTGAGCAGCAACAAATAAGAACTATACCATTCTCTATCCCAAAATATATGAAATAAATTATTCCATTAAGTCAGCCACAAAAGTAGAAAGTGTCTTTTCTATCACATCTAATCCTATACTGTAGATTTAAAGGAAACAAGGCTAGGCTGTCCAAGAGATTATAATTCTACACTTGACTCTGTCTCCAATTAGTTTTGATACACATAATTCTAGATTAAAATTTTAGTGCATGAAAATTACTAGCATACTAAATCTAAAAGGTCTCAAATAACAAAACAAATAAATATTTCCTGTATTTATTGAAACTGAGCTACCCCCTTAAAATTCCTGCTTGATGTCAAATTGACCAACAACTGTTTCCTCCTGTTTTGAATTCACTATCTCGAGATCAGATCAACAAGCTTCCTGAAAACATCAAACAATAAAATATTGATATTGGTTCCGATTTAACTTTTAGGACCTATTTGTTTCTTATCTTCCTTCTGTAGCTGGCTGATGAAGAGAAACACACATACACACACACACATACACACACACACACACACACGTCAGTATTGCTAATACTCCTTAAAATAGGTTACACTCCATAAATCTTCACATTACTGGACAAATGGAGTAATGAAAAACAAAGATATGCCCCGCAAATCAGTAAAATCTATTAATTTATTTGTACTTGCATGCTTTCAAACTGTTAGCTGTGCAGGAACTCAGGCAAGTATCAGGAGCTCACCCCATTGAGAGCAGCTTGGGTTTCAAACCCAGGCTGTCAATCAAAGAAGAACCTAATATATTAGCAAAAAAATATTCTTATCTAACCTTTGTAGACAAAAATCCACTTAAGTGGCCTTTCAGAAATTATTAAAGAAATGCAAAATGCAAAATGTATTTGTTGATAGAAACTCTCAATATCCTCAGAACTCCAATGCGAAATCAGAATAGGATTGAGTAGCACAAACATTTACAAAATTAAAGCATTGTTTGGCATCCTCTGAACTGGTCTGAACATTAGATAGTAGAGAGAGATGTAGGAAATAGGAAATATTTTCTGTTTTATCTATACTGTAAACGTCTACTGATTCACAACATAAAATATGCTTTTGTAAAAGGGGATTTTTAAATGGAAAGAAATATGAGAAGATAGGAAATACTGTATTTTGAAGGGTGTTATGTCCTAGCATTTACAGAACAAATATGCAGAGAACTCACATATTAGACATACATAATTAAGTATGTTACAAAGTTTCTTATAAAACAAGTGATTCCATTCACGACGAGATCCAAGTTTGGGATCACTCCATAATGGATCTTACCTTAGAACACTGAATCTTAGTGTCCAGTTGGATCTTATTCTTGGGCAGTGCGTGACAGAGCATGAAAATAAAGTCAACCTTTCACATACCTTTTCACATTTCTGTGATAAACAGATTGAACTAAAGATGAATGAGATATGTATAACAATAATTCAGGAAATTAAGAATGTGTAGAACTTATTGCTTATTAATCCTATACCTGGTATTTTTTTTTAATAAAGATCAGTTATGCATCATTTTTCAGTACTGCTTCATTGAAGAAGTGACTTTTATGTTTTGTGCCAATTGACAGCCCCTCTGGAGAAGCCTATGTCAATGACCTTGATACGAAGAATTGCATACAACACAAATAGGTGAGATAATGCAGAGCATATGACAGTAATATCAAGTCTTGCAAGCCCATCTAAAAAGGATGAACAACACACCATATTGTGCCTTGTGTTGGATGTTCTCTGAATTTGGTAGGAGTAATAGTATAAATAACAACCTTTTGTTTAGAAGCTTTAAATACATTGGGGCATATTGGACCAGTTGAGGAAAAGCGCTATAATACACTAAAAAGCATCTTTTTAAAAAAACAAACAAACAAAAACCCACCGTCAAGATAGGGCTGCATGGAGGAGCCTTATCTTCTATTACAATTGCTTTCTTGAAAGCCTTGTGAATAATTTCAAAGAGAAGATGGTGAACAATGGCAGAACTATAAAAGTGATAGCTTTTCAATATAACAAACCAGATCATGGCCTGCTGTAGCCAGCATAGAATAATTTCAGTATTTCCTTTCGTGGCCCAATGAGTGGATCAGAGAACCAAGGGGGGGACCACTAAACAATAGCAAAGAGATACCTAAATGCTTAACTCTTTGCTGTCCATTAGTGGTTATTAATTCTTGCAGGCCAGACCTGTACTGTGCCATCATTGCTTCCTGTTGTCTCCAAAAGCAACTTGTGTATGCAAGCTTCAGGTAGAAGACAGTACTGCTCCTCAAATATAGGTACTATTGATCACATACAATGAGATGTGGGGTTTACCATGAGCCCAGAGAAGTCTCCTTCTAACCTTGGTAGAGAACATAGAAGGAACACTTTGGTAACAAATAAATAAGAAAATAAGACTATAAAGCAATGTCCTGTCTTAGATTTTACTGTGTTAGCAAAATACTCCAAAAGTCATTTTCTTATTTTGGAAGAGTAAAAAAAACGTTTTTGGTTTTCTTATCATTTTGTTTATGATAGTTATAATAGTTTTGAAAATTTGAGGAAGAAGAAAAGATAACGAATTCTCATAGGGAAACATATGCTTAAGATGAAAAGTCAACAACATGAATGCACAAATCATTTTTTCCAGATAAAAAGAGGATTTGCAAACCAACTAGAAAAGATAAGTTAAAGTTGGAAATCTATTACATTACATTACACATTGTTCAAAAAAATGTTCTCTATATATAGAAACAAATTTATTTGATTTGCTGATCTTGCACAAAGCCTCTGAAAAACAAGATTCTTTCAAGAGGATGCCAATGTTCTTAGGATAGCTTGATACAAAGCTTATCAAATTTACTTTTCTTTAAAATGAAAACATTTCCTTCTTTTTTAGGATAACAGAAATGGATGGGATAGTTCTAAGCCCATGCATAATACTGTGAAAATTGTTCACAATAAGGCATTTGTGAAATGTTACTATCCCCATTTCAAATTGTGAATAACATAGAGCCGTCTCCAGATTAACCTGCTTAAAAATATTATGGTCTATAATGCTGCAGGGAATATATTTAAAAAATAATTTAAAGAATGATGGTAGAATGTAGGCGCAATTTAAAATAGTTGTGGTCTCTACCTGGCATAATGGTAAGTGCTAAAGGAAGATATTGTCCTTATATCTAAACTTGTTTATATTAGTATATGGAATAAGAAAAACAACACAATTTGCTTATCTTATCTTTTTCAGAAGAAAACAATAGCAGTCTTCCAATTTTATGGCATTTCATTTTAACACATTATTCTCTTATGTTTGCTGCCAATATAAATGATTTTTAATAATATGATATGGGTCCATAGCAGTATTTTTTTCAATTTGAGAAAAAATTTTTTTTACATAGTTTGCTATGAGAAAGGCCTTGAATATTCATTTCAATGTGACTTGGTCAGCTTATGGTATAGGTAGCAATATATCCACCTGTAGTCCACTAGGCCTTTAAATATCTACAGTCTTGCTGACTGTACCATTTGAGTCATATTAGGAATACAGTGGTACCAAACTGGTTACCTTTTCCATTCCTTCTTCCTTCAGGCTGATGATATCCAAATCAAAATCTTTTCTTAAACCATCTGTTTTGTTGAAAGAAATCCGTCCTGTCAAACCATTCCAGCGGCCCTAAAAAAACAGATAAACAGGGAGACAGAAATATGATTATGTGCAGTATGTTTAGCCTCAGCTTTTATAAATCTATCAAAAATAGATGGGCAACTTCTATTCCTTGGTATAATTACTTTTGAAACTGATTAAAGTACCCTTGTTTGATTAATTCACTACTTTTCCTTAACTTATCATTTCATTAATAGCTAAGTAGTTACCCATACCATACCTTGGCTTAAGGGCTGCAGTACTGTCTTTTATAGTTGCGGCTGTTAAGCGACTGTGTAAACAGACAGAGGAAAACAGCTGCCTGACAAAGGCAGTTCCCTTCCATGCACAGAAGAACCTGAACAGTGCAGGAATGGAGCTCGGATCTTCAGAATCCAAACTTTATTTCTCTAATTCTCCAGTTCAGGAATTCCCCTCCCTTCCATCCACAGAAGGGAAGTTCTGCAAAGTTCCAAAGATCCAAACTTTCCTTTTGCAGTCTGACAAAGGATTTACACACACCCTTCCTTGTGTAGGGAGCGGAGGGGAAATCCTTCAGCAGGTAGCAACATTTTGGCTTGGGGGGGGGAGGGGAACCACATGTTCACAGGGTGCTTGGTAACAAGTTGCCAAGCACCCAAGGGGGACAGGAGACATTTTATGACATTGGAAGTGCTTTACAAATATTTTCTCAACTATTATAACTTCAAACGGTCATTAAACAACTGGTTGTAAGTTGAGGGCTACCTGTAATAATGATACCAAACAATACAAACATTGAAGCCAAAAAGCAGATTATGGACTGATGAAATTGAAAGAAAGGAATTTTAAGGAATATTAAATTATCATTTATCACAATATTATTCAAATCCTGGAACCATTAGCATAATTTATGACAAAAAGTAATAGTTTTTGAAGTGACTTGAGATAATAATATCTCCATTTGCACCTCATTTATGGTAACATTACTACCATACATTTTAAATATCTACTTTGATCTCAACCTCTTGTATCATAGATTTTTATATTGATCCCAAATCTTCTATTTCATGTCACTAATGTTCAGTATAAATCATATATAATACTCATTCATATAGGTAGGACAAGGCTCATACATGTCTTTTCTATTATTAGTTGGTCAGATGTTTAGACTGAATTTGGCATTTTTATCCACCTATCAAGTCCTTACCAAAATCCTGGGATAGGAAGAGGTTCATTGATGGTGTTTTAAAAACACAATGGTTATATCAATGTATTAGAAATGCATACATATTTGAATAATATTTTTATTAGAAAAGTATATATAGAATTCTAACTGTTTGTTATTGTAATGACATATTGTATTTTTTTTTGTATTTCTATCACAGTCTTTTAGAACACTTTTTATGTATACATCTCCATTACTATAATGCTGTTTTGTATTTTGCTCCCCTTTTCTTCTTTGTTATTAATTAAAAAACAATTTTATACATATTTTAAGCATTGATGAAATTGCAAGAAAGGAATTTTATATATATATATACTGCTCAAAAAAATAAAGGGAACACATCCTATAGGATTTTTTATAATATTAAAAAAATAAATTGACTCTTACGCTTCCATAAAGCTCTGTCACATCACAGCAATGTGATGTATACCAGTTAGGTTAACACAGAGACAGGCACATACAGCAGGACTGAAAGTTGATTTGATGATTACTTTTTGTTAGACAAATGGCTGTTCTGATACAGTTTAAGATGGATGTGCACTGAATTTCTGAAAACAAGGATATATAAAAATGCAGCACTCATAATACCCAATATGTAAATGTGTGTCCTTGTTATTCTGACATGGAACACACATAGAAAGCAGCTGTGCCCTTATATGATGAGAGCATAAAGAATGCACTTGTATTCACAACAGAATAAACTCTGCCTATATGTGCATAGAAAGTGAAGAGGAACTTTACTCATCTGTGACCTTGTAATACTGCAACCTATTTATTCTGTGTAAGGGTCACAAAGAGCTTGGCAGCTCCTAATTCCAATTCCAAATCTTCATATGTTCATTCATTCATATAAGTGTTCCAAACAAACAGACAAAATGACTGAATTTTGTCACTAACATTATGGGAAAATTGATTTCAATATGGTTTTAAAACCAACAATTTGTTACAAAGTATAAAGATGGCCTTGAAATCTGTTCTGCAGCTTGGTGTTTCTGTTTCTACATATGTGGTGGGTTGGTGTTTTGTTTTGTTTTGGGTTTTTTTTGGTTTTCAGCATTCAGCTTTTCTTTCAAATCTAGCAAATTATCTTGCCATGATAAGAAAAAATAGCCAAGTGTAGATCAAATGGTGAATATGATATATCTTTATGTACAGCTTATTTATTATTATTGCTCATTCAGCAGCTGTTTTAGGAAAATATTTTGGAGGGGACACATTTAGGAACAATTATTTAAACTAAATGAAAAGATTATACAATACACTGAAAAAGATGGACAGTGACCTTATGATTCTGACCAATTTTCTGAGGCTAATTGATTTGAAAAGGAAAATAAATGTGAGGAAAGAGATTGCTATATTTTTCTTCTCAAAAGTGCCATTGGTTCCTCCATTTATTATTCAGGAGGGAAAAAAGCATGCTTACTTTGGCAAGAAAATTACTGCTTTTTCTTAAGGAATATACTCATTTTCAAAGGGAGAGTGAAGCATTAAACTACTTTTAGATATCAAATGACATAAGATTATGGGAGGGGACTTTTGGGAAACAATTTAGTCTCCATAACTGATTGTATCTGAATATTGGTCTTAGGCGATATACATCATATCAATCCACATGAAAACTAGTGTTTCATTTGTACTATGAAATAATTGTAGGGTGTTTTGAATTTTTGTTTGGTGGGTTTGTTTTTGGTTTTTTTGGTCTTTTTGTGAAACTTGGACATTGTTAGATATCTGCAAAGCTACTTTTAAGTATATGTTTTCTAAAAGTTGCAATTAATGTTCATGAGATGACCAAAAGACCATGAGCTCAAGTCCTGCCTTAGCCATGA